>NC_087479.1:67367286-67684872 GCF_036417665.1 Passer domesticus
CTGGTTTGACAGTGCCTAGTGCCTCCTGCAAACTGACATCAGGAACCTGGCCTGGTGACTTTTGTTTCTCAGGGGAAAGGCCATGGTTCATATCCTGGACCAGTTGGACCAGAGAGGCCGGCTGCCTGCTGAAATTCCGAACGAATCAGGATACCTCCCAGATACAAGTGCCCCCACAGGCACCTGCGATTTGTTTGACAGTGCCAAGTGCCTCCTGCAAATTGACATCAGGAACCGGGCCTAGTGACTTTTGTTTCTCTGGGGAAAGGCCATAGATGATGTCCAGTGCCCGGTGGCCCGGAGTGGCCGGCTGCATGCTGAAATTCCGAACCGATCAGGATACGTCCCGGATGCAATGTGCCCACACAGGCAACTGTGGCTGGTTTGAGAGTGCCTAGTGCCTCCTGCAAACTGACATCAGGAACCTGGCCTGGTGACTTTTGTTTCTCTGGGGAAAGGCCATAGATCGTGTACAGTGCCCGGTGGCCAGGAGTGGCCGGCTGCCTGCTGAAATTCCACACGGATCACGATACCTCCCAGACCGAAAGTACCACCGCAGGCAACTGTGGCTGGTTTGAGAGTGCCAAGTGCCTCCTGCAAACTGACATCAGGAACCTGGCCTGGTGACTTTTGTTTCTCTGGGGAAAGGCCATCGTTCGTGCCCAGTGCCCTTTGGCACGCAGCTGGCGGCTGCTTCCTGCTGAAATTCCACACGGTTGAGGATACCTCCAAGATGAAAGGAGACCCAAAAGGGAACTGTGGCTGGTTTGAGAGTGCCTAGTGCCTCCTGCAAACTGACATCAGGAACCTGGCCTGGGGACTTTTGTTTCTCTGGGGAAATGCCATGGTTCATGTCCAGCGCCAGGTGGCCCGCAATGGCCGGCTGCCTGCTGAAATTCCGCACGTATGAGGATACATCCCAGATGCAAGGTGCCCCCACAGGAAATTGTGGCTGGTTTGACAGTGCCTAGTGCCTCCTGCAAACTGACATCAGGAACCTGGCCTGGTGACTTTTGTTTCTCAGGGGAAAGGCCATGGTTCATATCCTGGACCAGTTGGACCAGAGAGGCCGGCTGCCTGCTGAAATTCCGAACGAATCAGGATACCTCCCAGATACAAGTGCCCCCACAGGCACCTGCGATTTGTTTGACAGTGTCAAGTGCCTCCTGCAAATTGACATCAGGAACCGGGCCTAGTGACTTTTGTTTCTCTGGGGAAAGGCCATAGATGATGTCCAGTGCCCGGTGGCCCGCAATGGCCGGCTGCCTGCTGAAATTCCGAACCGATCAGGATACCTCCCAGATGCAATGTGCCCACACAGGCAACTGTGGCTGGTTTGAGAGTGCCTAGTGCCTCCTGCAAACTGACATCAGGAACCTGGCCTGGTGACTTTTGTTTCTCTGGGGAAAGGCCATAGATCGTGTACAGTGCCTGGTGGCCAGGAGTGGCCGGCTGCCTGCTGAAATTCCACACGGATCACGATACCTCCCAGACCGAAAGTACCACCGCAGGCAACTGTGGCTGGTTTGAGAGTGCCAAGTGCCTCCTGCAAACTGACATGAGGAACCTGGCCTGGTGACTTTTGTTTCTCTGGGGAAAGGCCATCGTTCGTGCCCAGTGCCCTTTGGCACGCAGTTGGCGGCTGCTTCCTGCTGAAATTCCACACGGTTGAGGATACCTCCAAGATGAAAAGAGCCCCAAAAGGGAACTGTGGCTGGTTTGACAGTGCCTAGTGCCTCCTGCAAACTGACATCAGGAACCTGGCCTGGTGACTTTTGTTTCTCTGGGGAAAGGCCATGGTTCATGTCCAGGGCCTGGTGGCCTGCAATGGCCGGCTGCCTGCTGAAATTCCGCATGGATCAGGATACCTCACAGACTGAAAGTACCACGACAGGCAACTGTGGCTGGTTTGACAGTGCCTAGTGCCTCCTGCAAACTGACATCAGGAACCTGGCCTGGTGACTTTTGTTTCTCTGGGGAAAGGCCATGGTTCATGTCCAGCGCCAGGTGGCCCGCAGTGGCCGGCTGCCTGCTGAAATTCCGCACGTATGAGGATACATCCCAGATGCAAGGTGCCCCCACAGGAAATTGTGGCTGGTTTGACAGTGCCTAGTGCCTCCTGCAAACTGACATCAGGAACCTGGCCTGGTGACTTTTGTTTCTCTGGGGAAAGGCCATGGTTCATGTCCAGGGCCTGGTGGCCTGCAATGGCCGGCTGCCTGCTGAAATTCTGCATGGATCAGGATACCTCCCAGACCGAAAGTACCACGACAGGCAACTGTGGCTGGTTTGACAGTGCCTAGTGCCTCCTGCAAACTGACATCAGGAACCTGGCCTGGTGACTTTTGTTTCTCTGGGGAAAGGCCATGGTTCATGTCCAGCGCCAGGTGGCCCGCAGTGGCCGGCTGCCTGCTGAAATTCCGCACGTATGAGGATACATCCCAGATGCAAGGTGCCCCCACAGGAAATTGTGGCTGGTTTGACAGTGCCTAGTGCCTCCTGCAAACTGACATCAGGAACCTGGCCTGGTGACTTTTGTTTCTCTGGGGAAAGGCCATAGATCGTGTACAGTGTCCTTTGGCACGCAGTTGGCGGCTGCTTGCTGAAATTCCTCACGGTTGAGGATACCTCCAAGAAGAAAGGAGCCCCAAAAGGGAACTGTGGCTGGTCTGACAGTGCCTAGTGCCTCCTGCAAACTGACATCAGGAACCTGGCCTGGTGACTTTTGTTTCTCTGGGAAAGGGCCATCATTCTTGTCCAGTGCCCAGTGGACCGGAGTGGCCGGCTGCCTGCTAAAATTCAGCACGGATCAGGATACCTCCCAGATGCAAGGTGCCCCCACTAGGCAACTGTGGCTGGTTTGAGAGTGCCAAGTGCCTCCTGCAAACTGACATCAGGAACCTGGCCTGGTGACTTTTGTTTCTCTGGGGAAAGGCCATGGTTCATATCCTGGACCAGTTGGACCGGAGTGGCCGGCTGCCTGCTGAAATTCCACACGGATCACGATACCTCCCAGACCGAAAGTACCACCGCAGGCAACTGTGGCTGGTTTGAGAGTGCCAAGTGCCTCCTGCAAACTGACATCAGGAACCTGGCCTGGTGACTTTTGTTTCTCTGGGGAAAGGCCATCGTTCGTGCCCAGTGCCCTTTGGCACGCAGTTGGCGGCTGCTTCCTGCTGAAATTCCACACGGTTGAGGATACCTCCAAGATGAAAAGAGCCCCAAAAGGGAACTGTGGCTGGTTTGACAGTGCCTAGTGCCTCCTGCAAACTGACATCAGGAACCTGGCCTGGTGACTTTTGTTTCTCAGGGGAAAGGCCATGGTTCATATCCTGGACCAGTTGGACCAGAGAGGCCGGCTGCCTGCTGAAATTCCGAACGAATCAGGATACCTCCCAGATACAAGTGCCCCCACAGGGACCTGCGATTTGTTTGACAGTGTCAAGTGCCTCCTGCAAATTGACATCAGGAACCGGGCCTAGTGACTTTTGTTTCTCTGGGGAAAGGCCATAGATGATGTCCAGTGCCCGGTGGCCCGGAGTGGCCGGCTGCCTGCTGAAATTCCGAACCGATCAGGATACCTCCCAGATGCAATGTGCCCACACAGGCAACTGTGGCTGGTTTGAGAGTGCCTAGTGCCTCCTGCAAACTGACATCAGGAACCTGGCCTGGTGACTTTTGTTTCTCTGGGGAAAGGCCATAGATCGTGTACAGTGCCTGGTGGCCAGGAGTGGCCGGCTGCCTGCTGAAATTCCACACGGATCACGATACCTCCCAGACCGAAAGTACCACCGCAGGCAACTGTGGCTGGTTTGAGAGTGCCAAGTGCCTCCTGCAAACTGACATGAGGAACCTGGCCTGGTGACTTTTGTTTCTCTGGGGAAAGGCCATCGTTCGTGCCCAGTGCCCTTTGGCACGCAGTTGGCGGCTGCTTCCTGCTGAAATTCCACACGGTTGAGGATACCTCCAAGATGAAAAGAGCCCCAAAAGGGAACTGTGGCTGGTTTGACAGTGCCTAGTGCCTCCTGCAAACTGACATCAGGAACCTGGCCTGGTGACTTTTGTTTCTCTGGGGAAAGGCCATGGTTCATGTCCAGGGCCTGGTGGCCTGCAATGGCCGGCTGCCTGCTGAAATTCCGCATGGATCAGGATACCTCACAGACCGAAAGTACCACCTCAGGCAACTGTGGCTGGTTTGACAGTGCCTAGTGCCTCCTGCAAACTGACATCAGGAACCTGGCCTGGTGACTTTTGTTTCTCTGGGGAAAGGCCATGGTTCATGTCCAGCGCCAGGTGGCCCGCAGTGGCCGGCTGCCTGCTGAAATTCCGCACGTATGAGGATACATCCCAGATGCAAGGTGCCCCCACAGGAAATTGTGGCTGGTTTGACAGTGCCTAGTGCCTCCTGCAAACTGACATCAGGAACCTGGCCTGGTGACTTTTGTTTCTCTGGGGAAAGGCCATGGTTCATGTCCAGGGCCTGGTGGCCTGCAATGGCCGGCTGCCTGCTGAAATTCTGCATGGATCAGGATACCTCCCAGACCGAAAGTACCACGACAGGCAACTGTGGCTGGTTTGACAGTGCCTAGTGCCTCCTGCAAACTGACATCAGGAACCTGGCCTGGTGACTTTTGTTTCTCTGGGGAAAGGCCATGGTTCATGTCCAGCGCCAGGTGGCCCGCAGTGGCCGGCTGCCTGCTGAAATTCCGCACGTATGAGGATACATCCCAGATGCAAGGTGCCCCCACAGGAAATTGTGGCTGGTTTGACAGTGCCTAGTGCCTCCTGCAAACTGACATCAGGAACCTGGCCTGGTGACTTTTGTTTCTCTGGGGAAAGGCCATAGATCGTGTACAGTGTCCTTTGGCACGCAGTTGGCGGCTGCTTGCTGAAATTCCTCACGGTTGAGGATACCTCCAAGAAGAAAGGAGCCCCAAAAGGGAACTGTGGCTGGTCTGACAGTGCCTAGTGCCTCCTGCAAACTGACATCAGGAACCTGGCCTGGTGACTTTTGTTTCTCTGGGGAAAGGCCATGGTTCATGTCCAGGGCCTGGTGGCCCGCAATGGCCGGCTGCCTGCTGAAATTCCGCATGGATCAGGATACCTCCCAGACCGAAAGTACCACCTCAGGCAACTGTGGCTGGTTTGACAGTGCCTAGTGCCTCCTGCAAACTGACATCAGGAACCTGGCCTGGTGACTTTTGTTTCTCTGGGAAAGGGCCATCATTCTTGTCCTGTGCCCAGTGGACCGGAGTTGCCGGTTGCCTGCTGAAATTCCGCACGGATCAGGATACCTCCCAGATGCAAGGTGCCCCCACTAGGCAACTGTGGCTGGTTTGACAGTGCCTAGTGCCTCCTGCAAACTGACATCAGGAACCTGGCCTGGTGACTTTTGTTTCTCAGGGGAAAGGCCATGGTTCATATCCTGGACCAGTTGGACCAGAGAGGCCGGCTGCCTGCTGAAATTCCGAACGAATCAGGATACTCCCAGATACAAGTGCCCCCACAGGCACCTGCGATTTGTTTGACAGTGTCAAGTGCCTCCTGCAAATTGACATCAGGAACCGGGCCTAGTGACTTTTGTTTCTCTGGGGAAAGGCCATAGATGATGTCCAGTGCCCGGTGGCCCGGAGTGGCCGGCTGCCTGCTGAAATTCCGAACCGATCAGGATACCTCCCAGATGCAATGTGCCCACACAGGCAACTGTGGCTGGTTTGAGAGTGCCTAGTGCCTCCTGCAAACTGACATCAGGAACCTGGCCTGGTGACTTTTGTTTCTCTGGGAAAAGGCCATAGATCGTGTACAGTGCCTGGTGGCCAGGAGTGGCCGGCTGCCTGCTGAAATTCCACACGGATCACGATACCTCCCAGACCGAAAGTACCACCGCAGGCAACTGTGGCTGGTTTGAGAGTGCCAAGTGCCTCCTGCAAACTGACATGAGGAACCTGGCCTGGTGACTTTTGTTTCTCTGGGGAAAGGCCATCGTTCGTGCCCAGTGCCCTTTGGCACGCAGTTGGCGGCTGCTTCCTGCTGAAATTCCACACGGTTGAGGATACCTCCAAGATGAAAAGAGCCCCAAAAGGGAACTGTGGCTGGTTTGACAGTGCCTAGTGCCTCCTGCAAACTGACATCAGGAACCTGGCCTGGTGACTTTTGTTTCTCTGGGGAAAGGCCATGGTTCATGTCCAGGGCCTGGTGGCCTGCAATGGCCGGCTGCCTGCTGAAATTCCGCATGGATCAGGATACCTCACAGACCGAAAGTACCACCTCAGGCAACTGTGGCTGGTTTGACAGTGCCTAGTGCCTCCTGCAAACTGACATCAGGAACCTGGCCTGGTGACTTTTGTTTCTCTGGGGAAAGGCCATGGTTCATGTCCAGCGCCAGGTGGCCCGCAGTGGCCGGCTGCCTGCTGAAATTCCGCACGTATGAGGATACATCCCAGATGCAAGGTGCCCCCACAGGAAATTGTGGCTGGTTTGACAGTGCCTAGTGCCTCCTGCAAACTGACATCAGGAACCTGGCCTGGTGACTTTTGTTTCTCTGGGGAAAGGCCATGGTTCATGTCCAGGGCCTGGTGGCCTGCAATGGCCGGCTGCCTGCTGAAATTCTGCATGGATCAGGATACCTCCCAGACCGAAAGTACCACGACAGGCAACTGTGGCTGGTTTGACAGTGCCTAGTGCCTCCTGCAAACTGACATCAGGAACCTGGCCTGGTGACTTTTGTTTCTCTGGGGAAAGGCCATGGTTCATGTCCAGCGCCAGGTGGCCCGCAGTGGCCGGCTGCCTGCTGAAATTCCGCACGTATGAGGATACATCCCAGATGCAAGGTGCCCCCACAGGAAATTGTGGCTGGTTTGACAGTGCCTAGTGCCTCCTGCAAACTGACATCAGGAACCTGGCCTGGTGACTTTTGTTTCTCTGGGGAAAGGCCATAGATCGTGTACAGTGTCCTTTGGCACGCAGTTGGCGGCTGCTTGCTGAAATTCCTCACGGTTGAGGATACCTCCAAGAAGAAAGGAGCCCCAAAAGGGAACTGTGGCTGGTCTGACAGTGCCTAGTGCCTCCTGCAAACTGACATCAGGAACCTGGCCTGGTGACTTTTGTTTCTCTGGGGAAAGGCCATGGTTCATGTCCAGGGCCTGGTGGCCCGCAATGGCCGGCTGCCTGCTGAAATTCCGCATGGATCAGGATACCTCCCAGACCGAAAGTACCACCTCAGGCAACTGTGGCTGGTTTGACAGTGCCTAGTGCCTCCTGCAAACTGACATCAGGAACCTGGCCTGGTGACTTTTGTTTCTCTGGGAAAGGGCCATCATTCTTGTCCTGTGCCCAGTGGACCGGAGTTGCCGGTTGCCTGCTGAAATTCCGCACGGATCAGGATACCTCCCAGATGCAAGGTGCCCCCACTAGGCAACTGTGGCTGGTTTGACAGTGCCTAGTGCCTCCTGCAAACTGACATCAGGAACCTGGCCTGGTGACTTTTGTTTCTCAGGGGAAAGGCCATGGTTCATATCCTGGACCAGTTGGACCAGAGAGGCCGGCTGCCTGCTGAAATTCCGAACGAATCAGGATACCTCCCAGATACAAGTGCCCCCACAGGCACCTGCGATTTGTTTGACAGTGTCAAGTGCCTCCTGCAAATTGACATCAGGAACCGGGCCTAGTGACTTTTGTTTCTCTGGGGAAAGGCCATAGATGATGTCCAGTGCCCGGTGGCCCGGAGTGGCCGGCTGCCTGCTGAAATTCCGAACCGATCAGGATACCTCCCAGATGCAATGTGCCCACACAGGCAACTGTGGCTGGTTTGAGAGTGCCTAGTGCCTCCTGCAAACTGACATCAGGAACCTGGCCTGGTGACTTTTGTTTCTCTGGGGAAAGGCCATAGATCGTGTACAGTGCCTGGTGGCCAGGAGTGGCCGGCTGCCTGCTGAAATTCCACACGGATCACGATACCTCCCAGACCGAAAGTACCACCGCAGGCAACTGTGGCTGGTTTGAGAGTGCCAAGTGCCTCCTGCAAACTGACATGAGGAACCTGGCCTGGTGACTTTTGTTTCTCTGGGGAAAGGCCATCGTTCGTGCCCAGTGCCCTTTGGCACCCAGTTGGCGGCTGCTTCCTGCTGAAATTCCACACGGTTGAGGATACCTCCAAGATGAAAAGAGCCCCAAAAGGGAACTGTGGCTGGTTTGACAGTGCCTAGTGCCTCCTGCAAACTGACATCAGGAACCTGGCCTGGTGACTTTTGTTTCTCTGGGGAAAGGCCATGGTTCATGTCCAGGGCCTGGTGGCCTGCAATGGCCGGCTGCCTGCTGAAATTCCGCATGGATCAGGATACCTCACAGACCGAAAGTACCACCTCAGGCAACTGTGGCTGGTTTGACAGTGCCTAGTGCCTCCTGCAAACTGACATCAGGAACCTGGCCTGGTGACTTTTGTTTCTCTGGGGAAAGGCCATGGTTCATGTCCAGGGCCTGGTGGCCTGCAATGGCCGGCTGCCTGCTGAAATTCTGCATGGATCAGGATACCTCCCAGACCGAAAGTACCACGACAGGCAACTGTGGCTGGTTTGACAGTGCCTAGTGCCTCCTGCAAACTGACATCAGGAACCTGGCCTGGTGACTTTTGTTTCTCTGGGGAAAGGCCATGGTTCATGTCCAGCGCCAGCTGGCCCGCAGTGGCCGGCTGCCTGCTGAAATTCCGCACGTATGAGGATACATCCCAGATGCAAGGTGCCCCCACAGGAAATTGTGGCTGGTTTGACAGTGCCTAGTGCCTCCTGCAAACTGACATCAGGAACCTGGCCTGGTGACTTTTGTTTCTCTGGGGAAAGGCCATAGATCGTGTACAGTGTCCTTTGGCACGCGGTTGGCGGCTGCTTGCTGAAATTCCTCACGGTTGAGGATACCTCCAAGAAGAAAGGAGCCCCAAAAGGGAACTGTGGCTGGTCTGACAGTGCCTAGTGCCTCCTGCAAACTGACATCAGGAACCTGGCCTGGTGACTTTTGTTTCTCTGGGGAAAGGCCATGGTTCATGTCCAGGGCCTGGTGGCCCGCAATGGCCGGCTGCCTGCTGAAATTCCGCATGGATCAGGATACCTCCCAGACCGAAAGTACCACCTCAGGCAACTGTGGCTGGTTTGACAGTGCCTAGTGCCTCCTGCAAACTGACATCAGGAACCTGGCCTGGTGACTTTTGTTTCTCTGGGAAAGGGCCATCATTCTTGTCCAGTGCCCAGTGGACCGGAGTTGCCGGTTGCCTGCTGAAATTCCGCACGGATCAGGATACCTCCCAGATGCAAGGTGCCCCCACTAGGCAACTGTGGCTGGTTTGACAGTGCCTAGTGCGTCCTGAAAACTGACATCAGGAACCTGGCCTGGTGACTTTTGTTTCTCTGGGGAAAGGCCATCGTTCGTGTCCAGGGCCCGGTAGCCCGTAGTGGCCTTCTGCCTGCTGAAATTCCGCACGGCTCAGGACCGCCCATATGCAAGGTGCCCCCATAGGCAACTGCGGCTGGTTTGAGAGTGCCAAGTGCCTCCTGCAAACTGACATCAGGAACCTGGCCTGGTGACTTTTGTTTCTCTGAGGAAAGGCCATGGTTCATGTCCAGGGCCTGGTGGCCCGCAATGGCCGGCTGCCTGCTGAAATTCCGCACGGATCAGGATACCTCCCAGACCGAAAGTACCACCACAAGCAACTGTGGCTGGTTTGACAGTGCCTAGTGCCTCCTGCAAACTGACATCTGGAACCTGGCCTGGTGACTTTTGTTTCTCTGGGAAAGGGCCATCATTCTTGTTCGGGGCCCGCTGGCCCGGAGTGGCCGGCTGCCTGCTGAAATTCCTCACGGTTGAGGATACCACCCAGATGCAGGGTGCCCCCACTAGGCAACTGTGGCTGGTTTGACAGTGCCAAGTGCCTCCTGCAAACTGACATCAGGAACCTGGCCTGGTGACTTTTGTTTCTCTGGGAAAGGGCCATCATTCTTGTCCAGTGCCCAGTGGACCGGAGTTGCCGGTTGCCTGCTGAAATTCCGCACGGATCAGGATACCTCCCAGATGCAAGGTGCCCCCACTAGGCAACTGTGGCTGGTTTGACAGTGCCAAGTGCCTCCTGCAAACTGACATCAGGAACCTGGCCTGGTGCTTTTGTTTCTCTGGGGAAAGGCCATAGATCGTGTGCAGTGCCCGGTGGCCCGGAGTGGCCTGCTGCCTGCTGAAATTCCACACGGATCACGATACCTCCCAGACCGAAAGTACCACCGCAGGCAACTGTGGCTGATTTGAGAGTGCCAAGTGCCTCCTGCAAACTGACATGAGGAACCTGGCCTGGTGACTTTTGTTTCTCTGGGGAAAGGCCATTGTACGTTTCCAGGGCCGGGTGGCCCCTAGTGTCCGGCCGCCTGCTGAAATTCTGAACGGATCAGGATACCTCCCAGACCGAAAATATCACCAAAGGCAACTGTGGCTGGTTTGAGAGTGCCAAGTGCCTCCTGCAAACTGACATCAGGAACCTGGCCTGGTGACTTTTGTTTCTCTGGGGAAAGGCCATTGTTCGTGCCCAGTGCCCTTTGGCACGCAGTTGGCGGCTGCTTCCTGCTGAAATTCCACACGGTTGAGGATACCTCCAAGATGAAAGGAGACCCAAAAGGGAACTGTGGCTGGTTTGAGAGTGCCTAGTGCCTCCTGCAAACTGACATCAGGAACCTGGCCTGGGGACTTTTGTTTCTCTGGGGAAATGCCATGGTTCATGTCCAGCGCCAGGTGGCCCGCAATGGCCGGCTGCCTGCTGAAATTCCGCACGTATGAGGATACATCCCAGATGCAAGGTGCCCCCACAGAAAATTGTGGCTGGTTTGACAGTGCCTAGTGCCTCCTGCAAACTGACATCAGGAACCTGGCCTGGTGACTTTTGTTTCTCAGGGGAAAGGCCATGGTTCATATCCTGGACCAGTTGGACCAGAGAGGCCGGCTGCCTGCTGAAATTCCGAACGAATCAGGATACCTCCCAGATACAAGCGCCCCCACAGGCACCTGCGATTTGTTTGACAGTGCCAAGTGCCTCCTGCAAATTGACATCAGGAACCGGGCCTAGTGACTTTTGTTTCTCTGGGGAAAGGCCATAGATGATGTCCAGTGCCCGGTGGCCCGGAGTGGCCGGCTGCATGCTGAAATTCCGAACCGATCAGGATACGTCCCGGATGCAATGTGCCCACACAGGCAACTGTGGCTGGTTTGAGAGTGCCTAGTGCCTCCTGCAAACTGACATCAGGAACCTGGCCTGGTGACTTTTGTTTCTCTGGGGAAAGGCCATAGATCGTGTACAGTGCCTGGTGGCCAGGAGTGGCCGGCTGCCTGCTGAAATTCCACACGGATCACGATACCTCCCAGACCGAAAGTACCACCGCAGGCAACTGTGGCTGGTTTGAGAGTGCCAAGTGCCTCCTGCAAACTGACATCAGGAACCTGGCCTGGTGACTTTTGTTTCTCTGGGGAAAGGCCATCGTTCGTGCCCAGTGCCCTTTGGCACGCAGTTGGCGGCTGCTTCCTGCTGAAATTCCACACAGTTGAGGATACCTCCAAGATGAAAGGAGACCCAAAAGGGAACTGTGGCTGGTTTGCAAGTGCCTAGTGCCTCCTGCAAACTGACATCAGGAACCTGGCCTGGGGACTTTTGTTTCTCTGGGGAAATGCCATGGTTCATGTCCAGCGCCAGGTGGCCCGCAATGGCCGGCTGCCTGCTGAAATTCCGCATGGATCAGGATACATCCCAGATGCAAGGTGCCCCCACAGGAAATTGTGGCTGGTTTGACAGTGCCTAGTGCCTCCTGCAAACTGACATCAGGAACCTGGCCTGGTGACTTTTGTTTCTCAGGGGAAAGGCCATGGTTCATATCCTGGACCAGTTGGACCAGAGAGGCCGGCTGCCTGCTGAAATTCCGAACGAATCAGGATACCTCCCAGATACAAGTGCCCCCACAGGCACCTGCGATTTGTTTGACAGTGTCAAGTGCCTCCTGCAAATTGACATCAGGAACCGGGCCTAGTGACTTTTGTTTCTCTGGGGAAAGGCCATAGATGATGTCCAGTGCCCGGTGGCCCGGAGTGGCCGGCTGCCTGCTGAAATTCCGAACCGATCAGGATACGTCCCGGATGCAATGTGCCCACACAGGCAACTGTGGCTGGTTTGAGAGTGCCAAGTGCCTCCTGCAAACTGACATCAGGAACCTGGCCTGGTGACTTTTGTTTCTCTGGGGAAAGGCTATGGTTCATGTCCAGGGCCTGGTGGCCCGCAATGGCCGGCTGCCTGCTGAAATTCCGCATGGATCAGGATACCTCCCAGACCGAAAGTACCACGACAGGCAACTGTGGCTGGTTTGACAGTGCCTAGTGCCTCCTGCAAACTGACATGAGGAACCTGGCCTGGTGACTTTTGTTTCTCTGGGGAAAGGCCATAGATCGTGTACAGTGTCCTTTGGCACGCAGTTGGCGGCTGCTTGCTGAAATTCCTCACGGTTGAGGATACCTCCAAGAAGAAAGGAGCCCCAAAAGGGAACTGTGGCTGGTTTGAGAGTGCCAAGTGCCTCCTGCAAACTGACATCAGGAACCTGGCCTGGTGACTTTTGTTTCTCTGGGGAAAGGCCATGGTTCATGTCCAGGGCCTGGTGGCCCGCAATGGCCGGCTGCCTGCTGAAATTCCGCATGGATCAGGATACCTCCCAGACCGAAAGTACCACCTCAGGCAACTGTGGCTGGTTTGACAGTGCCTAGTGCCTCCTGCAAACTGACATCAGGAACCTGGCCTGGTGACTTTTGTTTCTCTGGGAAAGGGCCATCATTCTTGTCCAGTGCCCAGTGGACCGGAGTTGCCGGTTGCCTGCTGAAATTCCGCACGGATCAGGATACCTCCCAGATGCAAGGTGCCCCCACTAGGCAACTGTGGCTGGTTTGACAGTGCCAAGTGCCTCCTGCAAACTGACATCAGGAACCTGGCCTGGTGCTTTTGTTTCTCTGGGGAAAGGCCATAGATCGTGTGCAGTGCCCGGTGGCCCGGAGTGGCCTGCTGCCTGCTGAAATTCCACACGGATCACGATACCTCCCAGACCGAAAGTACCACCGCAGGCAACTGTGGCTGATTTGAGAGTGCCAAGTGCCTCCTGCAAACTGACATGAGGAACCTGGCCTGGTGACTTTTGTTTCTCTGGGGAAAGGCCATTGTACGTTTCCAGGGCCGGGTGGCCCCTAGTGTCCGGCCGCCTGCTGAAATTCTGAACGGATCAGGATACCTCCCAGACCGAAAATATCACCAAAGGCAACTGTGGCTGGTTTGAGAGTGCCAAGTGCCTCCTGCAAACTGACATCAGGAACCTGGCCTGGTGACTTTTGTTTCTCTGGGGAAAGGCCATCGTTCGTGCCCAGTGCCCTTTGGCACGCAGTTGGCGGCTGCTTCCTGCTGAAATTCCACACGGTTGAGGATACCTCCAAGATGAAAGGAGACCCAAAAGGGAACTGTGGCTGGTTTGAGAGTGCCTAGTGCCTCCTGCAAACTGACATCAGGAACCTGGCCTGGGGACTTTTGTTTCTCTGGGGAAATGCCATGGTTCATGTCCAGCGCCAGGTGGCCCGCAATGGCCGGCTGCCTGCTGAAATTCCGCACGTATGAGGATACATCCCAGATGCAAGGTGCCCCCACAGAAAATTGTGGCTGGTTTGACCGTGCCTAGTGCCTCCTGCAAACTGACATCAGGAACCTGGCCTGGTGACTTTTGTTTCTCAGGGGAAAGGCCATGGTTCATATCCTGGACCAGTTGGACCAGAGAGGCCGGCTGCCTGCTGAAATTCCGAACGAATCAGGATACCTCCCAGATACAAGTGCCCCCACAGGCACCTGCGATTTGTTTGACAGTGCCAAGTGCCTCCTGCAAATTGACATCAGGAACCGGGCCTAGTGACTTTTGTTTCTCTGGGGAAAGGCCATAGATGATGTCCAGTGCCCGGTGGCCCGGAGTGGCCGGCTGCATGCTGAAATTCCGAACCGATCAGGATACGTCCCGGATGCAATGTGCCCACACAGGCAACTGTGGCTGGTTTGAGAGTGCCTAGTGCCTCCTGCAAACTGACATCAGGAACCTGGCCTGGTGACTTTTGTTTCTCTGGGGAAAGGCCATAGATCGTGTACAGTGCCTGGTGGCCAGGAGTGGCCGGCTGCCTGCTGAAATTCCACACGGATCACGATACCTCCCAGACCGAAAGTACCACCGCAGGCAACTGTGGCTGGTTTGAGAGTGCCAAGTGCCTCCTGCAAACTGACATCAGGAACCTGGCCTGGTGACTTTTGTTTCTCTGGGGAAAGGCCATCGTTCGTGCCCAGTGCCCTTTGGCACGCAGTTGGCGGCTGCTTCCTGCTGAAATTCCACACGGTTGAGGATACCTCCAAGATGAAAGGAGACCCAAAAGGGAACTGTGGCTGGTTTGCAAGTGCCTAGTGCCTCCTGCAAACTGACATCAGGAACCTGGCCTGGTGACTTTTGTTTCTCTGGGGAAAGGCCATGGTTCATGTCCAGGGCCTGGTGGCCTGCAATGGCCAGCTGCCTGCTGAAATTCCGCATGGATCAGGATACCTCACAGACCGAAAGTACCACCTCAGGCAACTGTGGCTGGTTTGACAGTGCCTAGTGCCTCCTGCAAACTGACATCAGGAACCTGGCCTGGTGACTTTTGTTTCTCTGGGGAAAGGCCATGGTTCATGTCCAGCGCCAGGTGGCCCGCAGTGGCCGGCTGCCTGCTGAAATTCCGCACGGATCAGGATACCTCCCAGATGCAAGGTGCCCCCACTAGGCAACTGTGGCTGGTTTGACAGTGCCAAGTGCCTCCTGCAAACTGACATGAGGAACCTGGCCTGGTGACTTTTGTTTCTCTGGGGAAAGGCCATGGTTCATGTCCAGGGCCTGGTGGCCTGCAATGGCCGGCTGCCTGCTGAAATTCTGCATGGATCAGGATACCTCCCAGACCGAAAGTACCACGACAGGCAACTGTGGCTGGTTTGACAGTGCCTAGTGCCTCCTGCAAACTGACATCAGGAACCTGGCCTGGTGACTTTTGTTTCTCTGGGGAAAGGCCATAGATCGTGTACAGTGTCCTTTGGCACGCAGTTGGCGGCTGCTTGCTGAAATTCCTCACGGTTGAGGATACCTCCAAGAAGAAAGGAGCCCCAAAAGGGAACTGTGGCTGGTCTGACAGTGCCTAGTGCCTCCTGCAAACTGACATCAGGAACCTGGCCTGGTGACTTTTGTTTCTCTGGGGAAAGGCCATGGTTCATGTCCAGGGCCTGGTGGCCCGCAATGGCCGGCTGCCTGCTGAAATTCCGCATGGATCAGGATACCTCCCAGACCGAAAGTACCACCTCAGGCAACTGTGGTTGGTTTGACAGTGCCTAGTGCCTCCTGCAAACTGACATCAGGAACCTGGCCTGGTGACTTTTGTTTCTCTGGGAAAGGGCCATCATTCTTCTCCTGTGCCCAGTGGACCGGAGTTGCCGGTTGCCTGCTGAAATTCCGCACGGATCAGGATACCTCCCAGATGCAAGGTGCCCCCACTAGGCAACTGTGGCTGGTTTGACAGTGCCTAGTGCGTCCTGCAAACTGACATCAGGAACCTGGCCTGGTGACTTTTGTTTCTCTGGGGAAAGGCCATCGTTCGTGTCCAGGGCCCGGTAGCCCGTAGTGGCCTTCTGCCTGCTGAAATTCCGCACGGCTCAGGACCGCCCATATGCAAGGTGCCCCCATAGGCAACTGCGGCTGGTTTGAGAGTGCCAAGTGCCTCCTGCAAACTGACATCAGGAACCTGGCCTGGTGACTTTTGTTTCTCTGAGGAAAGGCCATGGTTCATGTCCAGGGCCTGGTGGCCCGCAATGGCCGGCTGCCTGCTGAAATTCCGCACGGATCAGGATACCTCCCAGACCGAAAGTACCACCACAAGCAACTGTGGCTGGTTTGACAGTGCCTAGTGCCTCCTGCAAACTGACATCTGGAACCTGGCCTGGTGACTTTTGTTTCTCTGGGAAAGGGCCATCATTCTTGTTCGGGGCCCGCTGGCCCGGAGTGGCCGGCTGCCTGCTGAAATTCCTCACGGTTGAGGATACCACCCAGATGCAGGGTGCTCCCACAGGCAACTGTGGCTGGTTTGACAGTGCCAAGTGCCTCCTGCAAACTGACATCAGGAACCTGGCCTGGGGACTTTTGTTTCTCTGGGGAAATGCCATGGTTCATGTCCAGCGCCAGGTGGCCCGCAATGGCCGGCTGCCTGCTGAAATTCCGCACGTATGAGGATACATCCCAGATGCAAGGTGCCCCCACAGAAAATTGTGGCTGGTTTGACCGTGCCTAGTGCCTCCTGCAAACTGACATCAGGAACCTGGCCTGGTGACTTTTGTTTCTCAGGGGAAAGGCCATGGTTCATATCCTGGACCAGTTGGACCAGAGAGGCCGGCTGCCTGCTGAAATTCCGAACGAATCAGGATACCTCCCAGATACAAGTGCCCCCACAGGCACCTGCGATTTGTTTGACAGTGCCAAGTGCCTCCTGCAAATTGACATCAGGAACCGGGCCTAGTGACTTTTGTTTCTCTGGGGAAAGGCCATAGATGATGTCCAGTGCCCGGTGGCCCGGAGTGGCCGGCTGCATGCTGAAATTCCGAACCGATCAGGATACGTCCCGGATGCAATGTGCCCACACAGGCAACTGTGGCTGGTTTGAGAGTGCCTAGTGCCTCCTGCAAACTGACATCAGGAACCTGGCCTGGTGACTTTTGTTTCTCTGGGGAAAGGCCATAGATCGTGTACAGTGCCTGGTGGCCAGGAGTGGCCGGCTGCCTGCTGAAATTCCACACGGATCACGATACCTCCCAGACCGAAAGTACCACCGCAGGCAACTGTGGCTGGTTTGAGAGTGCCAAGTGCCTCCTGCAAACTGACATCAGGAACCTGGCCTGGTGACTTTTGTTTCTCTGGGGAAAGGCCATCGTTCGTGCCCAGTGCCCTTTGGCACGCAGTTGGCGGCTGCTTCCTGCTGAAATTCCACACGGTTGAGGATACCTCCAAGATGAAAGGAGACCCAAAAGGGAACTGTGGCTGGTTTGCAAGTGCCTAGTGCCTCCTGCAAACTGACATCAGGAACCTGGCCTGGTGACTTTTGTTTCTCTGGGGAAAGGCCATGGTTCATGTCCAGGGCCTGGTGGCCTGCAATGGCCAGCTGCCTGCTGAAATTCCGCATGGATCAGGATACCTCACAGACCGAAAGTACCACCTCAGGCAACTGTGGCTGGTTTGACAGTGCCTAGTGCCTCCTGCAAACTGACATCAGGAACCTGGCCTGGTGACTTTTGTTTCTCTGGGGAAAGGCCATGGTTCATGTCCAGCGCCAGGTGGCCCGCAGTGGCCGGCTGCCTGCTGAAATTCCGCACGGATCAGGATACCTCCCAGATGCAAGGTGCCCCCACTAGGCAACTGTGGCTGGTTTGACAGTGCCAAGTGCCTCCTGCAAACTGACATGAGGAACCTGGCCTGGTGACTTTTGTTTCTCTGGGGAAAGGCCATGGTTCATGTCCAGGGCCTGGTGGCCTGCAATGGCCGGCTGCCTGCTGAAATTCTGCATGGATCAGGATACCTCCCAGACCGAAAGTACCACGACAGGCAACTGTGGCTGGTTTGACAGTGCCTAGTGCCTCCTGCAAACTGACATCAGGAACCTGGCCTGGTGACTTTTGTTTCTCTGGGGAAAGGCCATAGATCGTGTACAGTGTCCTTTGGCACGCAGTTGGCGGCTGCTTGCTGAAATTCCTCACGGTTGAGGATACCTCCAAGAAGAAAGGAGCCCCAAAAGGGAACTGTGGCTGGTCTGACAGTGCCTAGTGCCTCCTGCAAACTGACATCAGGAACCTGGCCTGGTGACTTTTGTTTCTCTGGGGAAAGGCCATGGTTCATGTCCAGGGCCTGGTGGCCCGCAATGGCCGGCTGCCTGCTGAAATTCCGCATGGATCAGGATACCTCCCAGACCGAAAGTACCACCTCAGGCAACTGTGGTTGGTTTGACAGTGCCTAGTGCCTCCTGCAAACTGACATCAGGAACCTGGCCTGGTGACTTTTGTTTCTCTGGGAAAGGGCCATCATTCTTCTCCTGTGCCCAGTGGACCGGAGTTGCCGGTTGCCTGCTGAAATTCCGCACGGATCAGGATACCTCCCAGATGCAAGGTGCCCCCACTAGGCAACTGTGGCTGGTTTGACAGTGCCTAGTGCGTCCTGAAAACTGACATCAGGAACCTGGCCTGGTGACTTTTGTTTCTCTGGGGAAAGGCCATCGTTCGTGTCCAGGGCCCGGTAGCCCGTAGTGGCCTTCTGCCTGCTGAAATTCCGCACGGCTCAGGACCGCCCATATGCAAGGTGCCCCCATAGGCAACTGCGGCTGGTTTGAGAGTGCCAAGTGCCTCCTGCAAACTGACATCAGGAACCTGGCCTGGTGACTTTTTTTTCTCTGAGGAAAGGCCATGGTTCATGTCCAGGGCCTGGTGGCCCGCAATGGCCGGCTGCCTGCTGAAATTCCGCACGGATCAGGATACTTCCCAGACCGAAAGTACCACCACAAGCAACTGTGGCTGGTTTGACAGTGCCTAGTGCCTCCTGCAAACTGACATCTGGAACCTGGCCTGGTGACTTTTGTTTCTCTGGGAAAGGGCCATCATTCTTGTTCGGGGCCCGCTGGCCCGGAGTGGCCGGCTGCCTGCTGAAATTCCTCACGGTTGAGGATACCACCCAGATGCAGGGTGCTCCCACAGGCAACTGTGGCTGGTTTGACAGTGCCAAGTGCCTCCTGCAAACTGACATCAGGAACCTGGCCTGGTGACTTTTGTTTCTCTGGGGAAAGGCCATCGTTCGTGCCCAGTGCCCTTTGGCACGCAGTTGGCGGCTGCTTCCTGCTGAAATTCCTCACGGTTGAGGATACCTCCAAGATGAAAGGAGCCCCAAAAGGGAACTGTGGCTGGTTTGACAGTGCCTAGTGCCTCCTGCAAACTGACATCAGGAACCTGGCCTGGTGACTTTTGTTTCTCTGGGGAAAGGCTATGGTTCATGTCCAGGGCCTGGTGGCCCGCAATGGCCGGCTGCCTGCTGAAATTCCGCATGGATCAGGATACCTCCCAGACCGAAAGTACCACGACAGGCAACTGTGGCTGGTTTGACAGTGCCTAGTGCCTCCTGCAAACTGACATCAGGAACCTGGCCTGGTGACTTTTGTTTCTCTGGGAAAGGGCCATCATTCTTGTCCAGTGCCCAGTGGACCGGAGTTGCCGGTTGCCTGCTGAAATTCCGCACGGATCAGGATACCTCCCAGATGCAAGGTGCCCCCACTAGGCAACTGTGGCTGGTTTGAGAGTGCCAAGTGCCTCCTGCAAACTGACATCAGGAACCTGGCCTGGTGCTTTTGTTTCTCTGGGGAAAGGCCATAGATCGTGTGCAGTGCCCGGTGGCCCGGAGTGGCCTGCTGCCTGCTGAAATTCCACACAGATCACGATACCTCCCAGACCGAAAGTACCACCGCAGGCAACTGTGGCTGATTTGAGAGTGCCAAGTGCCTCCTGCAAACTGACATGAGGAACCTGGCCTGGTGACTTTTGTTTCTCTGGGGAAAGGCCATTGTACGTTTCCAGGGCCGGGTGGCCCCTAGTGTCCGGCCGCCTGCTGAAATTCTGAACGGATCAGGATACCTCCCAGACCGAAAATATCACCAAAGGCAACTGTGGCTGGTTTGAGAGTGCCAAGTGCCTCCTGCAAACTGACATCAGGAACCTGGCCTGGTGACTTTTGTTTCTCTGGGGAAAGGCCATTGTTCGTGCCCAGTGCCCTTTGGCACGCAGTTGGCGGCTGCTTCCTGCTGAAATTCCACACGGTTGAGGATACCTCCAAGATGAAAGGAGACCCAAAAGGGAACTGTGGCTGGTTTGAGAGTGCCTAGTGCCTCCTGCAAACTGACATCAGGAACCTGGCCTGGGGACTTTTGTTTCTCTGGGGAAATGCCATGGTTCATGTCCAGCGCCAGGTGGCCCGCAATGGCCGGCTGCCTGCTGAAATTCCGCACGTATGAGGATACATCCCAGATGCAAGGTGCCCCCACAGAAAATTGTGGCTGGTTTGACAGTGCCTAGTGCCTCCTGCAAACTGACATCAGGAACCTGGCCTGGTGACTTTTGTTTCTCAGGGGAAAGGCCATGGTTCATATCCTGGACCAGTTGGACCAGAGAGGCCGGCTGCCTGCTGAAATTCCGAACGAATCAGGATACCTCCCAGATACAAGTGCCCCCACAGGCACCTGCGATTTGTTTGACAGTGCCAAGTGCCTCCTGCAAATTGACATCAGGAACCGGGCCTAGTGACTTTTGTTTCTCTGGGGAAAGGCCATAGATGATGTCCAGTGCCCGGTGGCCCGGAGTGGCCGGCTGCATGCTGAAATTCCGAACCGATCAGGATACGTCCCGGATGCAATGTGCCCACACAGGCAACTGTGGCTGGTTTGAGAGTGCCTAGTGCCTCCTGCAAACTGACATCAGGAACCTGGCCTGGTGACTTTTGTTTCTCTGGGGAAAGGCCATAGATCGTGTACAGTGCCCGGTGGCCAGGAGTGGCCGGCTGCCTGCTGAAATTCCACACGGATCACGATACCTCCCAGACCGAAAGTACCACCGCAGGCAACTGTGGCTGGTTTGAGAGTGCCAAGTGCCTCCTGCAAACTGACATCAGGAACCTGGCCTGGTGACTTTTGTTTCTCTGGGGAAAGGCCATCGTTCGTGCCCAGTGCCCTTTGGCACGCAGCTGGCGGCTGCTTCCTGCTGAAATTCCACACGGTTGAGGATACCTCCAAGATGAAAGGAGACCCAAAAGGGAACTGTGGCTGGTTTGAGAGTGCCTAGTGCCTCCTGCAAACTGACATCAGGAACCTGGCCTGGGGACTTTTGTTTCTCTGGGGAAATGCCATGGTTCATGTCCAGCGCCAGGTGGCCCGCAATGGCCGGCTGCCTGCTGAAATTCCGCACGTATGAGGATACATCCCAGATGCAAGGTGCCCCCACAGGAAATTGTGGCTGGTTTGACAGTGCCTAGTGCCTCCTGCAAACTGACATCAGGAACCTGGCCTGGTGACTTTTGTTTCTCAGGGGAAAGGCCATGGTTCATATCCTGGACCAGTTGGACCAGAGAGGCCGGCTGCCTGCTGAAATTCCGAACGAATCAGGATACCTCCCAGATACAAGTGCCCCCACAGGCACCTGCGATTTGTTTGACAGTGTCAAGTGCCTCCTGCAAATTGACATCAGGAACCGGGCCTAGTGACTTTTGTTTCTCTGGGGAAAGGCCATAGATGATGTCCAGTGCCCGGTGGCCCGGAGTGGCCGGCTGCCTGCTGAAATTCCGAACCGATCAGGATACCTCCCAGTTGCAATGTGCCCACACAGGCAACTGTGGCTGGTTTGAGAGTGCCTAGTGCCTCCTGCAAATTGACATGAGGAACCTGGCCTGGTGACTTTTGTTTCTCTGGGGAAAGGCCATAGATCGTGTACAGTGCCTGGTGGCCAGGAGTGGCCGGCTGCCTGCTGAAATTCCACACGGATCACGATACCTCCCAGACCGAAAGTACCACCGCAGGCAACTGTGGCTGGTTTGAGAGTGCCAAGTGCCTCCTGCAAACTGACATGAGGAACCTGGCCTGGTGACTTTTGTTTCTCTGGGGAAAGGCCATCGTTCGTGCCCAGTGCCCTTTGGCACGCAGTTGGCGGCTGCTTCCTGCTGAAATTCCTCACGGTTGAGGATACCTCCAAGATGAAAAGAGCCCCAAAAGGGAACTGTGGCTGGTTTGACAGTGCCTAGTGCCTCCTGCAAACTGACATCAGGAACCTGGCCTGGTGACTTTTGTTTCTCTGGGGAAAGGCCATGGTTCATGTCCAGGGCCTGGTGGCCTGCAATGGCCGGCTGCCTGCTGAAATTCTGCATGGATCAGGATACCTCCCAGACCGAAAGTACCACGACAGGCAACTGTGGCTGGTTTGACAGTGCCTAGTGCCTCCTGCAAACTGACATCAGGAACCTGGCCTGGTGACTTTTGTTTCTCTGGGGAAAGGCCATGGTTCATGTCCAGCGCCAGGTGGCCCGCAGTGGCCGGCTGCCTGCTGAAATTCCGCACGTATGAGGATACATCCCAGATGCAAGGTGCCCCCACAGGAAATTGTGGCTGGTTTGACAGTGCCTAGTGCCTCCTGCAAACTGACATCAGGAACCTGGCCTGGTGACTTTTGTTTCTCTGGGGAAAGGCCATAGATCGTGTACAGTGTCCTTTGGCAGGCAGTTGGCGGCTGCTTGCTGAAATTCCTCACGGTTGAGGATACCTCCAAGAAGAAAGGAGCCCCAAAAGGGAACTGTGGCTGGTCTGACAGTGCCTAGTGCCTCCTGCAAACTGACATCAGGAACCTGGCCTGGTGACTTTTGTTTCTCTGGGGAAAGGCCATAGATGATGTCCAGTGCCCGGTGGCCCGGAGTGGCCGGCTGCATGCTGAAATTCCGAACCGATCAGGATACGTCCCGGATGCAATGTGCCCACACAGGCAACTGTGGCTGGTTTGACAGTGCCAAGTGCCTCCGGCAAACTGACATCAGGAACCTGGCCTGGTGACTTTTGTTTCTCTGGGGAAAGGCCATAGATCGTGTACAGTGCCCGGTGGCCAGGAGTGGCCGGCTGCCTGCTGAAATTCCACACGGATCACGATACCTCCCAGACCGAAAGTACCACCGCAGGCAACTGTGGCTGGTTTGAGAGTGCCAAGTGCCTCCTGCAAACTGACATCAGGAACCTGGCCTGGTGACTTTTGTTTCTCTGGGGAAAGGCCATCGTTCGTGCCCAGTGCCCTTTGGCACGCAGCTGGCGGCTGCTTCCTGCTGAAATTCCACACGGTTGAGGATACCTCCAAGATGAAAGGAGACCCAAAAGGGAACTGTGGCTGGTTTGAGAGTGCCTAGTGCCTCCTGCAAACTGACATCAGGAACCTGGCCTGGGGACTTTTGTTTCTCTGGGGAAATGCCATGGTTCATGTCCAGCGCCAGGTGGCCCGCAATGGCCGGCTGCCTGCTGAAATTCCGCACGTATGAGGATACATCCCAGATGCAAGGTGCCCCCACAGGAAATTGTGGCTGGTTTGACAGTGCCTAGTGCCTCCTGCAAACTGACATCAGGAACCTGGCCTGGTGACTTTTGTTTCTCAGGGGAAAGGCCATGGTTCATATCCTGGACCAGTTGGACCAGAGAGGCCGGCTGCCTGCTGAAATTCCGAACGAATCAGGATACCTCCCAGATACAAGTGCCCCCACAGGCACCTGCGATTTGTTTGACAGTGTCAAGTGCCTCCTGCAAATTGACATCAGGAACCGGGCCTAGTGACTTTTGTTTCTCTGGGGAAAGGCCATAGATGATGTCCAGTGCCCGGTGGCCCGGAGTGGCCGGCTGCCTGCTGAAATTCCGAACCGATCAGGATACCTCCCAGATGCAATGTGCCCACACAGGCAACTGTGGCTGGTTTGAGAGTGCCTAGTGCCTCCTGCAAACTGACATCAGGAACCTGGCCTGGTGACTTTTGTTTCTCTGGGGAAAGGCCATCGTTCGTGCCCAGTGCCTGGTGGCCAGGAGTGGCCGGCTGCCTGCTGAAATTCCACACGGATCACGATACCTCCCAGACCGAAAGTACCACCGCAGGCAACTGTGGCTGGTTTGAGAGTGCCAAGTGCCTCCTGCAAACTGACATGAGGAACCTGGCCTGGTGACTTTTGTTTCTCTGGGGAAAGGCCATCGTTCGTGCCCAGTGCCCTTTGGCACGCAGTTGGCGGCTGCTTCCTGCTGAAATTCCTCACGGTTGAGGATACCTCCAAGATGAAAAGAGCCCCAAAAGGGAACTGTGGCTGGTTTGACAGTGCCTAGTGCCTCCTGCAAACTGACATCAGGAACCTGGCCTGGTGACTTTTGTTTCTCTGGGGAAAGGCCATGGTTCATGTCCAGGGCCTGGTGGCCTGCAATGGCCGGCTGCCTGCTGAAATTCCGCATGGATCAGGATACCTCACAGACCGAAAGTACCACCTCAGGCAACTGTGGCTGGTTTGACAGTGCCTAGTGCCTCCTGCAAACTGACATCAGGAACCTGGCCTGGTGACTTTTGTTTCTCTGGGGAAAGGCCATGGTTCATGTCCAGCGCCAGGTGGCCCGCAGTGGCCGGCTGCCTGCTGAAATTCCGCACGTATGAGGATACATCCCAGATGCAAGGTGCCCCCACAGGAAATTGTGGCTGGTTTGACAGTGCCTAGTGCCTCCTGCAAACTGACATCAGGAACCTGGCCTGGTGACTTTTGTTTCTCTGGGGAAAGGCCATGGTTCATGTCCAGGGCCTGGTGGCCTGCAATGGCCGGCTGCCTGCTGAAATTCTGCATGGATCAGGATACCTCCCAGACCGAAAGTACCACGACAGGCAACTGTGGCTGGTTTGACAGTGCCTAGTGCCTCCTGCAAACTGACATCAGGAACCTGGCCTGGTGACTTTTGTTTCTCTGGGGAAAGGCCATGGTTCATGTCCAGCGCCAGGTGGCCCGCAGTGGCCGGCTGCCTGCTGAAATTCCGCACGTATGAGGATACATCCCAGATGCAAGGTGCCCCCACAGGAAATTGTGGCTGGTTTGACAGTGCCTAGTGCCTCCTGCAAACTGACATCAGGAACCTGGCCTGGTGACTTTTGTTTCTCTGGGGAAAGGCCATAGATCGTGTACAGTGTCCTTTGGCACGCAGTTGGCGGCTGCTTGCTGAAATTCCTCACGGTTGAGGATACCTCCAAGAAGAAAGGAGCCCCAAAAGGGAACTGTGGCTGGTCTGACAGTGCCTAGTGCCTCCTGCAAACTGACATCAGGAACCTGGCCTGGTGACTTTTGTTTCTCTGGGGAAAGGCCATGGTTCATGTCCAGGGCCTGGTGGCCCGCAACGGCCGGCTGCCTGCTGAAATTCCGCATGGATCAGGATACCTCCCAGACCGAAAGTACCACCTCAGGCAACTGTGGCTGGTTTGACAGTGCCTAGTGCCTCCTGCAAACTGACATGAGGAACCTGGCCTGGTGACTTTTGTTTCTCTGGGAAAGGGCCATCATTCTTGTCCAGTGCCCAGTGGACCGGAGTTGCCGGTTGCCTGCTGAAATTCCGCACGGATCAGGATACCTCCCAGATGCAAGGTGCCCCCACTAGGCAACTGTGGCTGGTTTGACAGTGCCTAGTGCGTCCTGAAAACTGACATCAGGAACCTGGCCTGGTGACTTTTGTTTCTCTGGGGAAAGGCCATCGTTCGTGTCCAGGGCCCGGTAGCCCGTAGTGGCCTTCTGCCTGCTGAAATTCCGCACGGCTCAGGACCGCCCATATGCAAGGTGCCCCCATAGGCAACTGCGGCTGGTTTGAGAGTGCCAAGTGCCTCCTGCAAACTGACATCAGGAACCTGGCCTGGTGACTTTTGTTTCTCTGAGGAAAGGCCATGGTTCATGTCCAGGGCCTGGTGGCCCGCAATGGCCGGCTGCCTGCTGAAATTCCGCACGGATCAGGATACCTCCCAGACCGAAAGTACCACCACAAGCAACTGTGGCTGGTTTGACAGTGCCTAGTGCCTCCTGCAAACTGACATCTGGAACCTGGCCTGGTGACTTTTGTTTCTCTGGGAAAGGGCCATCATTCTTGTTCGGGGCCCGCTGGCCCGGAGTGGCCGGCTGCCTGCTGAAATTCCTCACGGTTGAGGATACCACCCAGATGCAGGGTGCTCCCACAGGCAACTGTGGCTGGTTTGACAGTGCCAAGTGCCTCCTGCAAACTGACATCAGGAACCTGGCCTGGTGACTTTTGTTTCTCTGGGGAAAGGCCATCGTTCGTGCCCAGTGCCCTTTGGCACGCAGTTGGCGGCTGCTTCCTGCTGAAATTCCTCACGGTTGAGGATACCTCCAAGATGAAAAGAGCCCCAAAAGGGAACTGTGGCTGGTTTGACAGTGCCTAGTGCCTCCTGCAAACTGACATCAGGAACCTGGCCTGGTGACTTTTGTTTCTCTGGGGAAAGGCTATGGTTCATGTCCAGGGCCTGGTGGCCCGCAATGGCCGGCTGCCTGCTGAAATTCCGCATGGATCAGGATACCTCCCAGACCGAAAGTACCACGACAGGCAACTGTGGCTGGTTTGACAGTGCCAAGTGCCTCCTGCAAACTGACATCAGGAACCTGGCCTGGTGACTTTTGTTTCTCTGGGGAAAGGCCATGGTTCATGTCCAGCGCCAGGTGGCCCGCAGTGGCCGGCTGCCTGCTGAAATTCCGCACGTATGAGGATACATCCCAGATGCAAGGTGCCCCCACAGGAAATTGTGGCTGGTTTGACAGTGCCTAGTGCCTCCTGCAAACTGACATCAGGAACCTGGCCTGGTGACTTTTGTTTCTCTGGGGAAAGGCCATAGATCGTGTACAGTGCCCTTTGGCACGCAGTTGGCGGCTGCTTGCTGAAATTCCTCACGGTTGAGGATACCTCCAAGAAGAAAGGAGCCCCAAAAGGGAACTGTGGCTGGTTTGACAGTGCCTAGTGCCTCCTGCAAACTGACATCAGGAACCTGGCCTGGTGACTTTTGTTTCTCTGGGGAAAGGCCATGGTTCATGTCCAGGGCCTGGTGGCCCGCAATGGCCGGCTGCCTGCTGAAATTCCGCATGGATCAGGATACCTCCCAGACCGAAAGTACCACCTCAGGCAACTGTGGCTGGTTTGACAGTGCCTAGTGCCTCCTGCAAACTGACATCAGGAACCTGGCCTGGTGACTTTTGTTTCTCTGGGAAAGGGCCATCATTCTTGTCCAGTGCCCAGTGGACCGGAGTTGCCGGTTGCCTGCTGAAATTCCGCACGGATCAGGATACCTCCCAGATGCAAGGTGCCCCCACTAGGCAACTGTGGCTGGTTTGACAGTGCCAAGTGCCTCCTGCAAACTGACATCAGGAACCTGGCCTGGTGCTTTTGTTTCTCTGGGGAAAGGCCATAGATCGTGTGCAGTGCCCGGTGGCCCGGAGTGGCCTGCTGCCTGCTGAAATTCCACACGGATCACGATACCTCCCAGACCGAAAGTACCACCGCAGGCAACTGTGGCTGATTTGAGAGTGCCAAGAGCCTCCTGCAAACTGACATGAGGAACCTGGCCTGGTGACTTTTGTTTCTCTGGGGAAAGGCCATTGTACGTTTCCAGGGCCGGGTGGCCCCTAGTGTCCGGCCGCCTGCTGAAATTCTGAACGGATCAGGATACCTCCCAGACCGAAAATATCACCAAAGGCAACTGTGGCTGGTTTGAGAGTGCCTAGTGCCTCCTGCAAACTGACATCAGGAACCTGGCCTGGTGACTTTTGTTTCTCTGGGGAAAGGCCATGGTTCATGTCCAGGGCCTGGTGGCCTGCAATGGCCGGCTGCCTGCTGAAATTCTGCATGGATCAGGATACCTCACAGACCGAAAGTACCATGACAGGCAGCTGTGGCTGGTTTGACAGTGCCTAGTGCCTCCTGCAAACTGACATCAGGAACCTGGCCTGGTGACTTTTGTTTCTCTGGGGAAAGGCCATGGTTCATGTCCAGCGCCAGGTGGCCCGCAATGGCCGGCTGCCTGCTGAAATTCCGCACGTATGAGGATACATCCCAGATGCAAGGTGCCCCCACAGGAAATTGTGGCTGGTTTGACAGTGCCTAGTGCCTCCTGCAAACTGACATCAGGAACCTGGCCTGGTGACTTTTGTTTCTCAGGGGAAAGGCCATGGTTCATATCCTGGACCAGTTGGACCAGAGAGGCCGGCTGCCTGCTGAAATTCCGAACGAATCAGGATACCTCCCAGATACAAGTGCCCCCACAGGCACCTGCGATTTGTTTGACAGTGCCAAGTGCCTCCTGCAAATTGACATCAGGAACCGGGCCTAGTGACTTTTGTTTCTCTGGGGAAAGGCCATAGATGATGTCCAGTGCCCGGTGGCCCGGAGTGGCCGGCTGCCTGCTGAAATTCCGAACCGATCAGGATACGTCCCGGATGCAATGTGCCCACACAGGCAACTGTGGCTGGTTTGAGAGTGCCTAGTGCTTCCTGCAAACTGACATCAGGAACCTGGCCTGGTGACTTTTGTTTCTCTGGGGAAAGGCCATAGATCATGTACAGTACCTGGTGGCCAGGAGTGGCCGGCTGCCTGCTGAAATTCCACACGGATCACGATACCTCCCAGACCGAAAGTACCACCGCAGGCAACTGTGGCTGGTTTGAGAGTGCCAAGTGCCTCCTGCAAATCGACATCAGGAACCTGGCCTGGTGACTTTTGTTTCTCTGGGAAAGGGCCATCATTCTTGTCCGGGGCCCACTGGCCCGGAGTGGCCGGCTGCCTGCTGAAATTCCTCACGGTTGAGGATACCTCCCAGATGCAGGGTGCTCCCACAGGCAACTGTGGCTGGTTTGAGAGTGCCAAGTGCCTCCTGCAAACTGACATCAGGAACCTGGCCTGGTGACTTTTGTTTCTCTGGGGAAAGGCCATCGTTCGTGCCCAGTGCCCTTTGGCACGCAGTTGGCGGCTGCTTCCTGCTGAAATTCCTCACGGTTGAGGATACCTCCAAGATGAAAGGAGCCCCAAAAGGGAACTGTGGCTGGTTTGACAGTGCCTAGTGCCTCCTGCAAACTGACATCAGGAACCTGGCCTGGGGACTTTTGTTTCTCTGGGGAAATGCCATGGTTCATGTCCAACGCCAGGTGGCCCGCAATGGCCGGCTGCCTGCTGAAATTCCGCACGTATGAGGATACATCCCAGATGCAAGGTGCCCACACAGGAAATTGTGGCTGGTTTGACAGTGCCTAGTGCCTCCTGCAAACTGACATCAGGAACCTGGCCTGGTGACTTTTGTTTCTCAGGGGAAAGGCCATGGTTCATATCCTGGACCAGTTGGACCAGAGAGGCCGGCTTCCTGCTGAAATTCCGAACGAATCAGGATACCTCCCAGATACAAGTGCCCCCACAGGCACCTGCGATTTGTTTGACAGTGCCAAGTGCCTCCTGCAAATTGACATCAGGAACCGGGCCTAGTGACTTTTGTTTCTCTGGGGAAAGGCCATAGATGATGTCCAGTGCCCGGTGGCCCGGAGTGGCCGGCTGCATGCTGAAATTCCGAACCGATCAGGATACGTCCCGGATGCAATGTGCCCACACAGGCAACTGTGGCTGGTTTGAGAGTGCCAAGTGCCTCCGGCAAACTGACATCAGGAACCTGGCCTGGTGACTTTTGTTTCTCTGGGGAAAGGCCATAGATCGTGTACAGTGCCCGGTGGCCAGGAGTGGCCGGCTGCCTGCTGAAATTCCACACGGATCACGATACCTCCCAGACCGAAAGTACCACCGCAGGCAACTGTGGCTGGTTTGAGAGTGCCAAGTGCCTCCTGCAAACTGACATCAGGAACCTGGCCTGGTGACTTTTGTTTCTCTGGGGAAAGGCCATCGTTCGTGCCCAGTGCCCTTTGGCACGCAGTTGGCGGCTGCTTCCTGCTGAAATTCCACACGGTTGAGGATACCTCCAAGATGAAAGGAGACCCAAAAGGGAACTGTGGCTGGTTTGAGAGTGCCTAGTGCCTCCTGCAAACTGACATCAGGAACCTGGCCTGGGGACTTTTGTTTCTCTGGGGAAATGCCATGGTTCATGTCCAGCGCCAGGTGGCCCGCAATGGCCGGCTGCCTGCTGAAATTCCGCACGTATGAGGATACATCCCAGATGCAAGGTGCCCCCACAGGAAATTGTGGCTGGTTTGACAGTGCCTAGTGCCTCCTGCAAACTGACATCAGGAAGCTGGCCTGGTGACTTTTGTTTCTCAGGTGAAAGGCCATGGTTCATATCCTGGACCAGTTGGACCAGAGAGGCCGGCTGCCTGCTGAAATTCCGAACGAATCAGGATACCTCCCAGATACAAGTGCCCCCACAGGCACCTGCGATTTGTTTGACAGTGCCAAGTGCCTCCTGCAAATTGACATCAGGAACCGGGCCTAGTGACTTTTGTTTCTCTGGGGAAAGGCCATAGATGATGTCCAGTGCCCGGTGGCCCGGAGTGGCCGGCTGCCTGCTGAAATTCCGAACCGATCAGGATACGTCCCGGATGCAATGTGCCCACACAGGCAACTGTGGCTGGTTTGAGAGTGCCTAGTGCCTCCTGCAAACTGACATCAGGAACCTGGCCTGGTGACTTTTGTTTCTCTGGGGAAAGGCCATAGATCGTGTACAGTGCCTGGTGGCCAGGAGTGGCCGGCTGCCTGCTGAAATTCCACACGGATCACGATACCTCCCAGACCGAAAGTACCACCTCAGGCAACTGTGGCTGGTTTGAGAGTGCCAAGTGCCTCCTGCAAACTGACATCAGGAACCTGGCCTGGTGACTTTTGTTTCTCTGGGAAAGGGCCATCATTCTTGTCCGGGGCCCGCTGGCCCGGAGTGGCCGGCTGCCTGCTGAAATTCCTCACGGTTGAGGATACCTCCCAGATGCAGGGTGCTCCCACAGGCAACTGTGGCTGGTTTGACAGTGCCAAGTGCCTCCTGCAAACTGACATCAGGAACCTGGCCTGGTGACTTTTGTTTCTCTGGGGAAAGGCCATCGTTCGTGCCCAGTGCCCTTTGGCACGCAGTTGGCGGCTGCTTCCTGCTGAAATTCCTCACGGTTGAGGATACCTCCAAGATGAAAGGAGCCCCAAAAGGGAACTGTGGCTGGTTTGACAGTGCCTAGTGCCTCCTGCAAACTGACATCAGGAACCTGGCCTGGGGACTTTTGTTTCTCTGGGGAAAGGCCATGGTTCATGTCCAGGGCCTGGTGGCCTGCAATGGCCGGCTGCCTGCTGAAATTCCGCATGGATCAGGATACCTCACAGACCGAAAGTACCACCTCAGGCAACTGTGGCTGGTTTGACAGTGCCTAGTGCCTCCTGCAAACTGACATCAGGAACCTGGCCTGGTGACTTTTGTTTCTCTGGGGAAAGGCCATGGTTCATGTCCAGCGCCAGGTGGCCCACAGTGGCCAGCTGCCTGCTGAAATTCCGCACGTATGAGGATACATCCCAGATGCAAGGTGCCCCCACAGGAAATTGTGGCTGGTTTGACAGTGCCTAGTGCCTCCTGCAAACTGACATCAGGAACCTGGCCTGGTGACTTTTGTTTCTCTGGGGAAAGGCCATGGTTCATGTCCAGGGCCTGGTGGCCTGCAATGGCCGGCTGCCTGCTGAAAATCTGCATGGATCAGGATACCTCCCAGACCGAAACTACCACCACAGGCAACTGTGGCTGGTTTGACAGTGCCTAGTGCCTCCTGCAAACTGACATCAGGAACCTGGCCTGGTGACTTTTGTTTCTCTGGGGAAAGGCCATGGTTCATGTCCAGCGCCAGGTGGCCCGCAGTGGCCGGCTGCCTGCTGAAATTCCGCACGTATGAGGATACATCCCAGATGCAAGGTGCCCCCACAGGAAATTGTGGCTGGTTTGACAGTGCCTAGTGCCTCCTGCAAACTGACATCAGGAACCTGGCCTGGTGACTTTTGTTTCTCTGGAAAAGGGCCATCATTCTTGTCCAGTGCCCAGTGGACCGGAGTTGCCGGTTGCCTGCTGAAATTCCGCACGGATCAGGATACCTCCCAGATGCAAGGTGCCCCCACTAGGCAACTGTGGCTGGTATGACAGTGCCAAGTGCCTCCTGCAAACAGACATCAGGAACCTGGCCTGGTGCTTTTGTTTCTCTGGGGAAAGGCCATAGATCGTGTACAGTGCCCGGTGGCCCGGAGTGGCCTGCTGCCTGCTGAAATTCCACACGGATCACGATACCTCCCAGACCGAAAGTACCACCGCAGGCAACTGTGGCTGATTTGAGAGTGCCAAGTGCCTCCTGCAAACTGACATCAGGAACCTGGCCTGGTGACTTTTGTTTCTCTGGGGAAAGGCCATGGTTCATGTCCAGGGCCTGGTGGCCCGCAATGGCCGGCTGCCTGCTGAAATTCCGCATGGATCAGGATACCTCCCAGACCGAAAGTACCATGACAGGCAACCGTGGCTGGTTTGACAGTGCCTAGTGCGTCCTGAAAACTGACATCAGGAACCTGGCCTGGTGACTTTTGTTTCTCTGGGGAAAGGCCATCGTTCGTGTCCAGGGCCCGGTAGCCCGTAGTGGCCTTCTGCCTGCTGAAATTCCGCACGGCTCAGGACCGCCCATATGCATGGTGCCCCCATAGGCAACTGCGGCTGGTTTGAGAGTGCCAAGTGCCTCCTGCAAACTGACATCAGGAACCTGGCCTGGTGACTTTTGTTTCTCTGGGGAAAGGCCATGGTTCATGTCCAGGGCCTGGTGGCCCGCAATGGCCGGCTGCCTGCTGAAATTCCGCACGGATCAGGATACCCCCCAGACCGAAAGTACCACCACAAGCAACTGTGGCTGGTTTGACAGTGCCTAGTGCCTCCTGCAAACTGACATCTGGAACCTGGCCTGGTGACTTTTGTTTCTCTGGGAAAGGGCCATCATTCTTGTTCGGGGCCCGCGGGCCCGGAGTGGCAGGCTGCCTGCTGAAATTCCTCACGGTTGAGGATACCTCCCAGATGCAGGGTGCTCCCACAGGCAACTGTGGCTGGTTTGACAGTGCCAAGTGCCTCCTGCAAACTGACATCAGGAACCTGGCCTGGTGACTTTTGTTTCTCTGGGGAAAGGCCATCGTTCGTGCCCAGTGCCCTTTGGCACGCAGTTGGCGGCTGCTTCCTGCTGAAATTCCACACGGTTGAGGATACCTCCAAGATGAAAGGAGCCCCAAAAGGGAACTGTGGCTGGTTTGACAGTGCCTAGTGCCTCCTGCAAACTGACATCAGGAACCTGGCCTGGTGACTTTTGTTTCTCTGGGGAAAGGCCATGGTTCATGTCCAGGGCCTGGTGGCCTGCAATGGCCGGCTGCCTGCTGAAATTCCGCATGGATCAGGATACCTCACAGACCGAACGTACCACCTCAGGCAACTGTGGCTGGTTTGACAGTGCCTAGTGCCTCCTGCAAACTGACATCAGGAACCTGGCCTGGTGACTTTTGTTTCTCAGGGGAAAGGCCATGGTTCATATCCTGGACCAGTTGGACCAGAGAGGCCGGCTGCCTGCTGAAATTCCGAACGAATCAGGATACCTCCCAGATACAAGTGCCCCCACAGGCACCTGCGATTTGTTTGACAGTGCCAAGTGCCTCCTGCAAATTGACATCAGGAACCGGGCCTAGTGACTTTTGTTTCTCTGGGGAAAGGCCATAGATGATGTCCAGTGCCCGGTGGCCCGGAGTGGCCGGCTGCATGCTGAAATTCCGAACCGATCAGGATACGTCCCGGATGCAATGTGCCCACACAGGCAACTGTGGCTGGTTTGAGAGTGCCTAGTGCCTCCTGCAAACTGACATCAGGAACCTGGCCTGGTGAGTTTTGTTTCTCTGGGGAAAGGCCATAGATCGTGTACAGTGCCTGGTGGCCCCGAGTGGCCGGCTGCCTGCTGAAATTCCACACGGATCACGATACCTCCCAGACCGAAAGTACCACCACAGGCAACTGTGGCTGGTTTGAGAGTGCCAAGTGCCTCCTGCAAACTGACATGAGGAACCTGGCCTGGTGACTTTTGTTTCTCTGGGAAAGGGCCATCATTCTTGTCCGGGGCCCGCTGGCCCGGAGTGGCCGGCTGCCTGCTGAAATTCCTCACGGTTGAGGATACCTCCCAGATGCAGGGTGCTCCCACAGGCAACTGTGGCTGGTTTGACAGTGCCAAGTGCCTCCTGCAAACTGACATCAGGAACCTGGCCTGGTGACTTTTGTTTCTCTGGGGAAAGGCCATCGTTCGTGCCCAGTGCCCTTTGGCACGCAGTTGGCGGCTGCTTCCTGCTGAAATTCCTCACGGTTGAGGATACCTCCAAGATGAAAGGAGCCCCAAAAGGGAACTGTGGCTGTTTTGACAGTGCCTAGTGCGTCCTGCAAACTGACATCAGGAACCTGGCCTGGTGACTTTTGTTTCTCTGGGGAAAGGCCAGGGTTCATGTCCAGCGCCAGGTGGCCCGCAGTGGACGGCTGCCTGCTGAAATTCCGCACGTATGAGGATACATCCCAGATGCAAGGTGCCCCCACAGGAAATTGTGGCTGGTTTGACAGTGCCTAGTGCCTCCTGCAAACTGACATCAGGAACCTGGCCTGGTGACTTTTGTTTCTCAGGGGAAAGGCCATGGTTCATATCCTGGACCAGTTGGACCAGAGAGGCCGGCTGCCTGCTGAAATTCCGAACGAATCAGGATACCTCCCAGATACAAGTGCCCCCACAGGCACCTGCGATTTGTTTGACAGTGCCAAGTGCCTCCTGCAAATTGACATCAGGAACCGGGCCTAGTGACTTTTGTTTCTCTGGGGAAAGGCCATAGATGATGTCCAGTGCCCGGTGGCCCGGAGTGGCCGGCTGCATGCTGAAATTCCGAACCGATCAGGATACGTCCCGGATGCAATGTGCCCACACAGGCAACTGTGGCTGGTTTGACAGTGCCAAGTGCCTCCGGCAAACTGACATCAGGAACCTGGCCTGGTGACTTTTGTTTCTCTGGGGAAAGGCCATAGATCGTGTACAGTGCCCGGTGGCCAGGAGTGGCCGGCTGCCTGCTGAAATTCCACACGGATCACGATACCTCCCAGACCGAAAGTACCACCGCAGGCAACTGTGGCTGATTTGAGAGTGCCTAGTGCCTCCTGCAAACTGACATCAGGAACCTGGCCTGGGGACTTTTGTTTCTCTGGGGAAATGCCATGGTTCATGTCCAGCGCCAGGTGGCCCGCAATGGCCGGCTGCCTGCTGAAATTCCGCACGTATGAGGATACATCCCAGATGCAAGGTGCCCCCACAGGAAATTGTGGCTGGTTTGACAGTGCCTAGTGCCTCCTGCAAACTGACATCAGGAACCTGGCCTGGTGACTTTTGTTTCTCTGGGGAAAGGGCCATCATTCTTGTCCGGGACCCGCTGGCCCGGAGTGGCCGGCTGCCAGCTGAAATTCCTCACGGTTGAGGATACCTCCCAGATGCAGGGTGCTCCCACAGGCAACTGTGGCTGGTTTGACAGTGCCAAGTGCCTCCTGCAAACTGACATCAGGAACCCGGCCTGCTGACTTTTGTTTCTCTGGGGAAAGGCCATCGTTCGTGCCCAGTGCCCTTTGGCACGCAGTTGGCGGCTGCTTCCTGCTGAAATTCCTCACGGTTGAGGATACCTCCAAGATGAAAGGAGCCCCAAAATGGAACTGTGGCTGGTTTGACAGTGCCTAGTGCCTCCTGCAAACTGACATCAGAAACCTGGCCTGGTGACTTTTGTTTCTCTGGGGAAAGGCCAGGGTTCATGTCCAGCGCCAGATGGCCCGCACTGGCCGGCTGCCTGCTGAAATTCCGCACGTATGAGGATACATCCCAGATGCAAGGTGCCCCCACAGGAAATTGTGGCTGGTTTGACAGTGCCTAGTGCCTCCTGCAAACTGACATCAGGAACCTGGCCTGGTGACTTTTGTTTCTCAGGGGAAAGGCCATGGTTCATATCCTGGACCAGTTGGACCAGAGAGGCCGGCTGCCTGCTGAAATTCCAAACAAATCAGGATACCTCCCAAATGCAAGTGCCCCCACACTCACCTGCGATTTGTTTGACAGTGCCAAGTGCCTCCGGCAAATTGACATCAGGAACCGGGCCTAGTGACTTTTGTTTCTCTGGGGAAAGGCCATAGATGATGTCCAGTGCCCGGTGGCCCGGAGTGGCCGGCTGCCTGCTGAAATTCCGCACGGATCAGGACCGCCCATATGCAATGTGCCCCCACAGGCAACTGCGGCTGGTTTGACAGTGCCAAGTGCCTCCTGCAAACTGACATCAGGAACCTGGCCTGGTGACTTTTGTTTCTCTGGGGAAAGGCCATGGTTCATGTCCAGGGCCTGGTGGCCCGCAATGGCCGGCTGCCTGCTGAAATTCCGAACGAATCAGTATACCTCCCAGACCGAAAGTACCACCACAAGCAACTGTGGCTGGTTCGACAGTGCCTAGTGCCTCCTGCAAACTGACATCTGGAACCTGGCCTGGTGACTTTTGTTTCTCTGGGAAAGGGCCATCATTCTTGTCCAGTGCCCAGTGGACCGGAGTGGCCGGCTGCCTGCTGAAATTCTGCACGGATCAGGATACCTCCCAGATGCAAGGTGCCCCCACTAGGCAACTGTGGCTGGTTTGACAGTGCCAAGTGCCTCCTGCAAACTGACATCAGGAACCGGGCCTAGTGACTTTTGTTTCTCTGGGGAAAGGCCATAGATCGTGTACAGTGCCCGGTGGCCCGCAGTGGCCGGCTGCCTGCTGAAATTCTACACGGATCACGATACCTCCCAGACCAAAAGTACCACCGCAGGCAACTGTGGCTGGTTTGAGAGTGCCAAGTGCCTCCTGCAAACTGACATCAGGAACCTGGCCTGGTGAGTTTTGTTACTCTGGGGAAAGGCCATCGTTCGTGCCCAGTGCCCTTTGGCAGGCAGTTGGCGGCTGCTTCCTGCTGAAATTCCACACGGTTGAGGATACCTCCAAGATGAAAGGAGACCCAAAAGGGAACTGTGGCTGGTTTGAGAGTGCCTAGTGCCTCCTGCAAACTGACATCAGCAACCTGGCCTGGGGACTTTTGTTTCTCTGGGGAAATGCCATGGTTCATGTCCAGCGCCAGGTGGCCCGCAATGGCCGGCTGCCTGCTGAAATTCCGCACGAATCAGTATACCTCCCAGACCGAAAGTACCACCACAAGCAACTGTGGCTGGTTCGACAGTGCCTAGTGCCTCCTGCAAACTGACATCTGGAACCTGGCCTGGTGACTTTTGTTTCTCTGGGAAAGGGCCATCATTCTTGTCCAGTGCCCAGTGGACCGGAGTGGCCGGCTGCCTGCTGAAATTCTGCACGGATCAGGATACCTCCCAGATGCAAGGTGCCCCCACTAGGCAACTGTGGCTGGTTTGACAGTGCCAAGTGCCTCCTGCAAACTGACATCAGGAACCGGGCCTAGTGACTTTTGTTTCTCTGGGGAAAGGCCATAGATCGTGTACAGTGCCCGGTGGCCCGCAGTGGCCGGCTGCCTGCTGAAATTCTACACGGATCACGATACCTCCCAGACCAAAAGTACCACCGCAGGCAACTGTGGCTGGTTTGAGAGTGCCAAGTGCCTCCTGCAAACTGACATCAGGAACCTGGCCTGCTGACTTTTGTTTCTCTGGGGAAAGGCCATCGTTCGTGCCCACTGCCCTTTGGCACGCAGTTGGCGGCTGCTTCCTGCTGAAATTCCTCACGGTTGAGGATACCTCCAAGATGAAAGGAGCCCCAAAAGGGAACTGTGGCTGGTTTGACAGTGCCAAGTGCCTCCTGCAAACTGACATCAGGAACCTGGCCTGGTGACTTTTGTTTCTCTGGGGAAAGGCCATGGTTCATGTCCAGGGCCTGGTGGCCCGCAATGGCCGGCTGCCTGCTGAAATTCCGCATGGATCAGGATACCTCCCAGACCGAAAGTACCACGACAGGCAACTGTGGCTGTTTTGACAGTGCCTAGTGCGTCCTGCAAACTGACATCAGGAACCTGGCCTAGTGACTTTTGTTTCTCTGGGGAAAGGCCATAGTTCATGTCCAGCGCCAGGTGGCCCGCAGTGGCCGGCTGCCTGCTGAAATTCCGCACGGTTGAGGATACCTCCCAGATGCAAGGTGCCCCCACAGGAAATTGTGGCTGGTTTGACAGTGCCTAGTGCCTCCTGCAAACTGACATCAGGAACCTGGCCTGGTGACTTTTGTTTCTCTGGGGAAAGGCCATAGATCGTGTACAGTGTCCTTTGGCACGCAGTTGGCGGCTGCTTGCTGAAATTCCTCAAGGTTGAGGATACCTCCAAGAAGAAAGGAGCCCCAAAAGGGAACTGTGGCTGGTTTGACCGTGCCTAGTGCCTCCTGCAAACTGACATCAGGAACTTGGCCTGGTGACTTTGTTTCTCTGGGGAACGGCCATGGTTCATGTCCAGGGCCTGGTGGCCCGCAATGGCCGGCTGCCTGCTGAAATTCCTCACGGTTGAGGATACCTCCCAGATGCAGGGTGCTCCCACAGGCAACTGTGGCTGGTTTGACAGTGCCAAGTGCCTCCTGCAAACTGACATCAGGAACCTGGCCTGGTGACTTTTGTTTCTCTGGGGAAAGGCCATCGTTCGTGCCCAGTGCCCTTTGGCACGCAGTTGGCGGCTGCTTCCTGCTGAAATTCCTCACGGTTGAGGATACCTCCAAGATGAAAGGAGCCCCAAAAGGGAACTGTGGCTGGTTTGACAGTGCCTAGTGCCTCCTGCAAACTGACATCAGGAACCTGGCCTGGTGACTTTTGTTTCTCTGGGGAAAGGCCATGGTTCATGTCCAGCGCCAGGTGGCCCGCAATGGCCGGCTGCCTGCTGAAATTCCGCATGGATCAGGATACCTCCCAGACCGAAAGTACCACGACAGGCAACTGTGGCTGGTATGACAGTGCCAAGTGCGTCCTGAAAACTGACATCAGGAACCTGGCCTGGTGACTTTTGTTTCTCTGGGGAAAGGCCATGGTTCATGTCCAGCGCCAGGTGGCCCGCAGTGGCCGGCTGCCTGCTGAAATTCCGCACGTATGAGATTACATCCCAGATGCAAGGTGCCCCCACAGGAAATTGTGGCTGGTTTGACAGTGCCTAGTGCCTCCTGCAAACTGACATCAGGAACCTGGCCTGGTGACTTTTGTTTCTCTGGGGAAAGGCCATAGATCGTGTACAGTGTCCTTTGGCAAGCAGTTGGCGGCTGCTTGCTGAAATTCCTCACGGTTGAGGATACCTCCAAGAAGAAAGGAGCCCCAAAAGGGAACTGTGGCTGGTTTGACCGTGCCTAGTGGCTCCTGCAAACTGACATCAGGAACCTGGCCTGGTGACTTTTGTTTCTCTTGGAAAGGGCCATCATTCTTGTCCAGTGCCCAGTGGACCGGAGTTGCCGGTTGCCTGCTGAAATTCCGCACGGATCAGGATACCTCCCAGATGCAAGGTGCCCCCACTAGGCAACTGTGGCTGGTTTGACAGTGCCAAGTGCCTCCTGCAAACTGACATCAGGAACCTGGCCTGGTGCTTTTGTTTCTCTGGGGAAAGGCCATAGATCGTGTACAGTGCCCGGTGGCCCGGAGTGGCCTGCTGCCTGGTGAAATTCCACACGGATCACGATACCTCCCAGACCGAAAGTACCACCGCAGGCAACTGTGGCTGATTTGAGAGTGCCAAGTGCCTCCTGCAAACTGACATGAGGAACCTGGCCTGGTGACTTTTGTTTCTCTGGGGAAAGGCCATTGTACGTTTCCAGGGCCGGGTGGCCCCTAGTGTCCGGCCGCCTGCTGAAATTCTGAACGGATCAGGATACCTCCCAGACCGAAAATATCACCACAGGCAACTGTGGCTGGTTTGAGAGTGCCAATTGCCTCCTGCAAACTGACATCAGGAACCTGGCCTGGTGACTTTTGTTTCTCTGGGGAAAGGCCATCATTCTCGTCCGGGGCCCTGTGGCCCGGAGGGTCTGGCTTCCTGCTGAAATTCGTCACGGTTGAGGATACGCCCCAGACGAAAGGAGCCCCCACAGGAAACTGTGGCTGGTTTGAGAGTGCCAAGTGCCTCCTTCAAACTGACATCAGGAACCTGGCTTGGTGACTTTTGTTTCTCTGGGGAAAGGCCATGGTTCATATCCTGGACCAGTTGGACCGGAGTGGCTGGCTGCCTGCTGAAATTCCTAACGGATCAGGATGCCGCCCAGATGCAAGGTGCCCCCACAGGCACCTGCGGTTGGTTTGACAGTGCCAAGTTCCTCCTGCAAACTGACATCAGGAACCTGGCCTGGTGACTTTTGTTTCTCTGGGGAAAGGCCAGGGTTCATGTCCAGCGCCAGATGGCCCGCAGTGGCCGGCTGCCTGCTGAAATTCCGCACGTATGAGGATACATCCCAGATGCAAGGTGCCCCCACAGGAAATTGTGGCTGGTTTGACAGTGCCTAGTGCCTCCTGCAAACTGACATCAGGAACCTGGCCTGGTGACTTTCGTTTCTCAGGGGAAAGGCCATAGTTCATATCCTGGACCAGTTGGACCAGAGAGGCCGGCTGCCTGCTGAAATTCCGAACGAATCAGGATACCTCCCAGATGCAAGTGCCCCCACAGGCACCTGCGATTTGTTTGACAGTGCCAAGTGCCTCTGGCAAATAGACATCAGGAACCGGGCCTAGTGACTTTTGTTTCTCTGGGGAAAGGCCATAGATGATGTCCAGTGCCCGGTGGCCCGGAATGGCCGGCTGCATGCTGAAATTCCGAACCGATCAGGATACGTCCCGGATGCAATGTGCCCACATAGGCAACTGTGGCTGGTTTGACAGTGCCAAGTGCCTCCGGCAAACTGACATCAGGAACCTGGCCTGGTGACTTTTGTTTCTCTGGGGAAAGGCCATAGATCGTGTACAGTGCCCGGTGGCCCGGAGTGGCCGGCTGCCTGCTGAAATTCCGCACGGATCAGGATACCTCCCAGACCGAAAGTATCACCACAAGCAACTGTGGCTGGTTTGACAGTGCCAAGTGCCTCCTGCAAACTGACATGAGGAACCTGGCCTGGTGACTTTTGTTTCTCTGGGGAAAGCCCATCGTTCGTGTCCAGGGCCCGGAAGCCCGTAGTGGCCTTCTGCCTGCTGAAATTCCGCACGGATCAGGTCCGCCCATATGCAAGGTGCCCCCACAGGCAACTGTGGCTGGTTTGACAGTGCCAAGTGCCTCCTGCAAACTGACATCAGGAACCTGGCCTGGTGACTTTTGTTTCTCTGGGGATAGGCCATCATTCTTGTCCAGTGCCCGGTGGCCCGGAGTGGCTGGCTGCCTTCTGAAATTCCTCACGGTTGAGGATACCTCCCAGACGCAAGGTGCCCCCAGTGGAAACTGTGGCTGGTTTGAGAGTGCCAAGTGCCTCCTGCAAACTGACATCAGGAACCTGGCCTGGTGACTTTTGTTTCTCTGGGGAAAGGCCATGGTTCATATCCTGGACCAGTTGGACCGGAGTGGCCGGCTGCCTGCTGAAATTCCGAACGGGTCAGGATGCCGCCCAGATGCAAGGTGCCCCCACAGGCACCTGCGGTTGGTTTGACAGTGCCAAGTGCCTCCTGCAAACTGACATCAGGAACCTGGCCTGGTGAGTTTTTCTTCTCCTAGGAAAGGCCATCGTTCGTGCCCACTGCCCTTTGGCACGCAGTTGGCGGCTGCTTGCTGAAATTCCTCAAGGTTGAGGATACCTCCAAGATGAAAGGAGACCCAAAAGGGAACTGTGGCTGGTTTGAGAGTGCCTAGTGCCTCCTGCAAACTGACATCAGGAACCTGGCCTGGTGACTTTTGTTTCTCTGGGGAAAGGCCATGGTTCATGTCCAGGGCCTGGTGGCCCGCAATGGCCGGCTGCCTGCTGAAATTCCGCATGGATCAGGATACCTCCCAGACCAAAAGTACCACCACAGGCAACTGTGGCTGGTTTGACAGTGCCTAGTGCCTCCTGCAAACTGACATCTGGAACCTGGCCTGGTGACTTTTGTTTCTCTGGGAAAGGGCCATCATTCTTGTCCAGTGCCCAGTGGACCGGAGTTGCCGGTTGCCTGCTGAAATTCCGCACGGATCGGGATACCTCCCAGATGCAAGGTGCCCCCACTAGGCAACTGTGGCTGGTTTGACAGTGCCAAGTGCCTCCTGCAAACTGACATCAGGAACCTGGCCTGGTGACTTTTGTTTCTCTGGGGAAATGCCATAGATCGTGCACAGTGCACGGTGCCAGGAGTGGCCGGCTACCTGCTGAAATTCCGCACGGATCAGGATACCTCCCAGACCGAAAGAACCACCGCAGGCAACTGTGGCTGGTTTGAGAGTGCCAAGTGCCTCCTGCAAACTGACATCAGGAACCTGGCCTGGTGACTTTTGTTTCTCTGGGGAAAGGCCATCATTCTTGTCCAGTGCCCGGTGGCCAGGAGTGGCTGGCTGCCTTCTGAAATTCCTCACGGTAGAGGATACCTGCCAGACGCAAGGCGCCCCCAGAGGAAACTGTGGCTGGTTTGAGAGTGCCAAGTGCCTCCTGCAAACTGACATCAGGAACCTGGCCTGGTGACTTTTGTTTCTCTGGGGAAAGGCCATGGTTCATATCCTGGACCAGTTGGACCGGAGTGGCCGGCTGCCTGCTGAAATTCCGAACGGATCAGGATGCCGCCCAAATGCAAGGTGCTCCAACAGGCACCTGTGGCTGGTATGACAGTGCCAAGTGCCTCCTGCAAATTGACATCAGGAACCTGGCCTGGTGACTTTTGTTTCTCTGGGGAAAGGCCATGGTTCATATCCTGGACCAGTTGGACCGGAGTGGCCGGCTGTCTGCTGAAATTCCGAACGGATCAGGATGCCGCCCAAATGCAAGGTGCTCCAAGAGGCACCTGTGGCTGGTATGACAGTGCCAAGTGCCTCCTGCAAATTGACATCAGGAACCTGGCCTGGTGACTTTTTTTTCTCTGGGGAAAGGCCATCATTCTTGTCCAGGGCCCGGTGGCCCGGCGTAACCTGCAGCCTGCAGAAATTCAGCACGGATCAGGATACCTCCCAGACCAAAAATACCACCACAGGCAACTGTGGCTGGTTTGACAGTGCCTAGTGCCTCCTGCAAACTGACATCAGGAACCTGGCCTGGTGACTTTTGTTTCTCAGGGGAAAGGCCATCATTCTTGTCCAGTGCCCGGTGGCCCGGAGTGGCGGGCTGCCTTCTGAAATTCCTCACGGTTGAGGATACCTCCCAGACGCAAGGTGCCCCCAGAGGAAACTGTGGCTTGTTTGAGAGTGCCAAGTGCCTCCTGCAAACTGACATCAGGAACCTGGCCTGGTGATTTTTGTTTCTCTGGGGAAAGGCCATGGTTCATATCCTGGACCTGTTGGACCGGAGTGGCCGGCTGCCTACTGAAATTCCGAACGGATCAGGATGCCACCCAAATTCAAGGTGACCCCAGAAGCCCCTGCAATTGGTTTGACAGTGCCCAGTGCCTCCTGCAAATTGACATCAGGAACCGAGCCTAGTGACATTTGTTTCTCTGGGGAAAGGCAATCGTTCCTCTCCAGGACTCGGTGGCCCAGACTGGCCGGCTGCCTGCTGAAATTTCGCACGGATCAGGATACCTCCAAGATGGAAGGTGCCCCCACAGGCAACTGTGGCTGGTTTGACAGTGCCAAGTGCCTCCTGCAAACTGACATCAGGAACCTGGCCTGGTGACTTTTGTTTCTCTGGGGAAAGGCCAGGGTTCATGTCCAGCGCCAGATGGCCCGCAGTGGCCGGCTGCCTGCTGAAATTCCGCACGTATGAGGATACATCCCAGATGCAAGTTGCCCCCACAGGAAATTGTGGCTGGTTTGACAGTGCCTAGTGCCTCCTGCAAACTGACATCAGGAACCTGGCCTGGTGACTTTCGTTTCTCAGGGGAAAGGCCATAGTTCATATCCTGGACCAGTTGGACCAGAGAGGCCGGCTGCCTGCTGAAATTCCGAACGAATCAGGATACCTCCCAGATGCAAATGCCCCCACAGGCACCTGCGATTTGTTTGACAGTGCCAAGTGCCTCTGGCAAATAGACATCAGGAACCGGGCCTAGTGACTTTTGTTTCTCTGGGGAAAGGCCATAGATGATGTCCAGTGCCCGGTGGCCCGGAGTGGCCGGCTGCATGCTGAAATTCCGAACCGATCAGGATACTTCCCGGATGCAATGTGCCCACATAGGCAACTGTGGCTGGTTTGACAGTGCCAAGTGCCTCCGGCAAACTGACATCAGGAACCTGGCCTGGTGACTTTTGTTTCTCTGGGGAAAGGCCATAGATCGTGTACAGTGCCCAGTGGCCCGCAGTGGCCGGCTGCCTGCTGAAATTCCGCACGGATCAGGATACCTCCCAGACCGAAAGTATCACCACAAGCAACTGTGGCTGGTTTGACAGTGCCAAGTGCCTCCTGCAAACTGACATGAGGAACCTGGCCTGGTGACTTTTGTTTCTCTGGGGAAAGCCCATCGTTCGTGTCCAGGGCCCGGTAGCCCGTAGTGGCCTTCTGCCTGCTGAAATTCCGCACGGATCAGGACCGCCCATATGCAAGGTGCCCCCACAGGCAACTGCGGCTGGTTTGACAGTGCCAAGTGCCTCCTGCAAACTGACATCAGGAACCTGGCCTGGTGACTTTTGTTTCTCTGGGAAAGGGCCATCATTCTTGTCCGGGGCCCGCTGGCCCAGATTGGCCTGCTGCCTGCTGAAATTCCGAACGGATCAGGATACCTCCCAGATGCAGGGTGCTACCACAAGGAACTGTGGCTGGTTTGACAGTGCCAAGTGCCTCCTGCAAACTGACATCAGGAACCTGGCCTGGTGACTTTTGTTTCTCTGGGGAATGGACATGGTTCATGTCCAGCACCAGGTGGCCCGCAGTGGCCGGCTGCCTGCTGAAATTCCGCATGGATCAGGATACCTCCCATACCGAAAGTACCACCACAGGCAACTGTGGCTGGTTTGACAGTGCCAAGTGCGTCCTGCAAACTGACATCAGGAACCTGGCCTGGTGACTTTTGTTTCTCAGGGGAAAGGCCATCATTCTTGTCCAGTGCCCGGTGGCCCGGAGTGGCGGGCTGCCTTCTGAAATTCCTCACGGTTGAGGATACCTCCCAGACGCAAGGTGCCCCCAGAGGAAACTGTGGCTTGTTTGAGAGTGCCAAGTGCCTCCTGCAAACTGACATCAGGAACCTGGCCTGGTGATTTTTGTTTCTCTGGGGAAAGGCCATGGTTCATATCCTGGACCTGTTGGACCGGAGTGGCCTGCTGCCTACTGAAATTCCGAACGGATCAGGATGCCACCCAAATTCAAGGTGACCCCAGAAGCCCCTGCAATTGGTTTGACAGTGCCCAGTGCCTCCTGCAAATTGACATCAGGAACCGAGCCTAGTGACATTTGTTTCTCTGGGGAAAGGCAATCGTTCCTCTCCAGGACTCGGTGGCCCAGACTGGCCGGCTGCCTGCTGAAATTTCGCACGGATCAGGATACCTCCAAGATGGAAGGTGCCCCCACAGGCAACTGTGGCTGGTTTGACAGTGCCAAGTGCCTCCTGCAAACTGACATCAGGAACCTGGCCTGGTGACTTTTGTTTCTCTGGGGAAAGGCCAGGGTTCATGTCCAGCGCCAGATGGCCCGCAGTGGCCGGCTGCCTGCTGAAATTCCGCACGTATGAGGATACATCCCAGATGCAAGTTGCCCCCACAGGAAATTGTGGCTGGTTTGACAGTGCCTAGTGCCTCCTGCAAACTGACATCAGGAACCTGGCCTGGTGACTTTCGTTTCTCAGGGGAAAGGCCATAGTTCATATCCTGGACCAGTTGGACCAGAGAGGCCGGCTGCCTGCTGAAATTCCGAACGAATCAGGATACCTCCCAGATGCAAGTGCCCCCACAGGCACCTGCGATTTGTTTGACAGTGCCAAGTGCCTCTGGCAAATAGACATCAGGAACCGGGCCTAGTGACTTTTGTTTCTCTGGGGAAAGGCCATAGATGATGTCCAGTGCCCGGTGGCCCGGAGTGGCCGGCTGCATGCTGAAATTCCGAACCGATCAGGATACTTCCCGGATGCAATGTGCCCACATAGGCAACTGTGGCTGGTTTGACAGTGCCAAGTGCCTCCGGCAAACTGACATCAGGAACCTGGCCTGGTGACTTTTGTTTCTCTGGGGAAAGGCCATAGATCGTGTACAGTGCCCAGTGGCCCGCAGTGGCCGGCTGCCTGCTGAAATTCCGCACGGATCAGGATACCTCCCAGACCGAAAGTATCACCACAAGCAACTGTGGCTGGTTTGACAGTGCCAAGTGCCTCCTGCAAACTGACATGAGGAACCTGGCCTGGTGACTTTTGTTTCTCTGGGGAAAGCCCATCGTTCGTGTCCAGGGCCCGGTAGCCCGTAGTGGCCTTCTGCCTGCTGAAATTCCGCACGGATCAGGACCGCCCATATGCAAGGTGCCCCCACAGGCAACTGCGGCTGGTTTGACAGTGCCAAGTGCCTCCTGCAAACTGACATCAGGAACCTGGCCTGGTGACTTTTGTTTCTCTGGGAAAGGGCCATCATTCTTGTCCGGGGCCCGCTGGCCCAGATTGGCCTGCTGCCTGCTGAAATTCCGAACGGATCAGGATACCTCCCAGATGCAGGGTGCTCCCACAAGCAACTGTGGCTGGTTTGACAGTGCCAAGTGCCTCCTGCAAACTGACATCAGGAACCTGGCCTGGTGACTTTTGTTTCTCTGGGGAATGGACATGGTTCATGTCCAGCACCAGGTGGCCCGCAGTGGCCGGCTGCCTGCTGAAATTCCGCATGGATCAGGATACCTCCCATACCGAAAGTACCACCACAGGCAACTGTGGCTGGTTTGACAGTGCCAAGTGCGTCCTGAAAACTGACATCAGGAACCTGGCCTGGTGACTTTTGTTTCTCTGGGGAAAGGCCATCATTCATGTCCAGCGCCAGGTGGCCCGCAGTGGCCGGCTGCCTGCTGAAATTCCGCACGTATGAGGATACATCCCAGATGCAAGGTGCCCCCACAGGAAATTGTGGCTGGTTTGACAGTGCCTAGTGCCTCCTGCAAACTGACATCAGGAACCTGGCCTGGTGACTTTTGTTTCTCTGGGGAAAGGCCATAGATCGTGTACAGTGTCCTTTGGCAAGCAGTTGGCGGCTGCTTGCTGAAATTCCTCACGGTTGAGGATACCTCCAAGAAGAAAGGAGCCCCAAAAGGGAACTGTGGCTGGTTTGACAGTGCCTAGTGCCTCCTGCAAACTGACATCAGGAACCTGGCCTGGTGCTTTTGTTTCTCTGGGAAAGGGCCATCATTCTTGTCTAGTGCCCAGTGGACCGGAGTTGCCGGTTGCCTGCTGAAATTCCACACGGATCACGATACCTCCCAGACCGAAAGTAACACCGCAGGCAACTGTGGCTGATTTGAGAGTGCCAAGTGCCTCCTGCAAACTGACATGAGGAACCTGGCCTGGTGACTTTTGTTTCTCTGGGGAAAGGCCATTGTACGTTTCCAGGGCCGGGTGGCCCCTAGTGTCCGGCCGCCTGCTGAAATTCTGAACGGATCAGGATACCTCCCAGACCGAAAATATCACCACAGGCAACTGTGGCTGGTTTGAGAGTGCCAAGTGCCTCCTGCAAACTGACATCAGGAACCTGGCCTGGTGACTTTTGTTTCTCTGGGGAAAGGCCATCATTCTCGTCCGGGGCCCTGTGGCCCGGAGGGTCTGGCTTCCTGCTGAAATTCGTCACGGTTGAGGATACGCCCCAGACGAAAGGAGCCCCCACAGGGAACTGTGGCTGGTTTGAGAGTGCCAAGTGCCTCCTTCAAACTGACATCAGGAACCTGGCCTGGTGACTTTTGTTTCTCTGGGGAAAGGCCATGGTTCATATCCTGGACCAGTTGGACCGGAGTGGCTGGCTGCCTGCTGAAATTCCGAACCGATCAGGATGCCGCCCAGATGCAAGGTGCCCCCACAGGCACCTGCGGTTGGTTTGACAGTGCCAAGTTCCTCCTGCAAACTGACATCAGGAACCTGGCCTGGTGACTTTTGTTTCTCTGGGGAAAGGCCAGGGTTCATGTCCAGCGCCAGATGGCCCGCAGTGGCCGGCTGCCTGCTGAAATTCCGCACGTATGAGGATACATCCCAGATGCAAGGTGCCCCCACAGGAAATTGTGGCTGGTTTGACAGTGCCTAGTGCCTCCTGCAAACTGACATCAGGAACCTGGCCTGGTGACTTTCGTTTCTCAGGGGAAAGGCCATAGTTCATATCCTGGACCAGTTGGACCAGAGAGACCGGCTGCCTGCTGAAATTCCTCACGGTTGAGGATACCTCCCAGATGCAAGTGCCCCCACAGGCCCCTGCGATTTGTTTGACAGTGCCAAGTGCCTCTGGCAAATAGACATCAGGAACCGGGCCTAGTGACTTTTGTTTCTCTGGGGAAAGGCCATAGATGATGTCCAGTGCCCGGTGGCCCGGAGTGGCCGGCTGCCTGCTGAAATTCCGCACGGATCAGGATACCTCCCAGACCGAAAGTACCACCACAATCAACTGTGGCTGGTTTGACAGTGCCTAGTGCCTCCTGCAAACTGACATCAGGAACCTGGCCTGGTGACTTTTGTTTCTCTGGGGAAAGGCCATCGTTCGTGTCCAGGGCCCGGTAGCCCGTAGTGGCCTTCTGCCTGCTGAAATTCCGCACGGATCAGGACCGCCCATATGCAAGGTGCTCCCACAGGCAACTGCGGCTTCTTTGACAGTGCCAAGTGCATCCTGCAAACTGACATCAGGAACCTGGCCTGGTGAGTTTTGTTTCTCTGGGGAAAGGCCATGGTTCATGTCCAGGGCCTGGTGGCCCGCAATGGCCGGCTGCCTGCTGAAATTCCGCACGGATCAGGATACCTTCCAGACCGAAAGTACCACCACAAGCAACTCTGGCTGGTTTGACAGTGCCTAGTGCCTCCTGCAAACTGACATCTGGAACCTGGCCTGGTGACTTTTGTTTCTCTGGGGAAAGGCCATGGTTCATGTCCAGGGCCTGGTGGCCCGCAATGGCCGGCTGCCTGCTGAAATTCCGCATGGATCAGGATACCTCCCAGACCGAAAGTACCACGACAGGCAACTGCGGCTGGTTTGACAGTGCCAAGTGCGTCCTGCAAACTGACATCAGGAACCTGGCCTGGTGACTTTTGTTTCTCTGGGGAAAGGCCATGGTTCATGTCCAGCGCCAGGTGGCCCGCAGTGGCCGGCTGCCAGCTGAAATTCCGCACGTATGAGGATACATCCCTGATGCAAGGTGCCCCCACAGGAAATTGTGGCTGGTTTGACAGTGCCTAGTGCCTCCTGCAAACTGACATCAGGAACCTGGCCTGGTGACTTTTGTTTCTCAGGGGAAAGGCCATGGTTCATATCCTGGACCAGTTGGACCAGAGAGGCCGGCTGCCTGCTGAAATTCCGAACGAATCAGGATACCTCCCAGATACAAGTGCCCCCACAGGCACCTGCGATTTGTTTGACAGTACCAAGTGCCTCCTGCAAATTGACATCAGGAACCGGGCCTAGTGACTTTTGTTTCTCTGGGGAAAGGCCATAGATGATGTGTAGTGCCCGGTGGCCCGGAGTGGCCGGCTGCATGCTGAAATTCGAACAGATCAGGATACGTCCCGGATGCAATGTGCCCACATAGGCAACTGTGGCTGGTTTGACAGTGCCAAGTACCTCCGGCAAACTGACATCAGGAACCTGGCCTGGTGACTTTTGTTTCTCTGGGGAAAGGCCATAGATCGTGTACAGTGCCCGGTGGCCCGGAGTGGCCGGCTGCCTGCTGAAATTCCGCACGGATCAGGATACATCCCAGACCGAAAGTACCACCGCAGGCAACTGTGGCTGGTTTGAGAGTGCCAAGTGCCTCCTGCAAACTGACATCAGGAACCTGGCCTGGTGACTTTTGTTTCTCTGGGAAAGGGCCATCATTCTTGTCCGGGGCCCGCTGGCCCGGAGGGGCCGGCTGCCTGCTGAAATTCCGAACGGATCAGGATACCTCCCAGATGCAGGGTGCTCCCACAGGGAACTGTGGCTGGTTTGACAGTGCCAAGTGCCTCCTGCAAACTGACATCAGGAACCTGGCCTGGTGACTTTTGTTTCTCTGGGGAAAGGCCACGGTTCATATCCTGGACCAGTTGGACCGGAGTGGCCGGCTGCCTGCTGAAATTCCGAACGGATCAGGATGCCGCCCAGATGCAAGGTGCCCCCACAGGCACCTGCGGTTGGTTTGACAGTGCCAAGTGCCTCCTGCAAACTGACATCAGGAACCTGGCCTGGTGAGTTTTTCTTCTCCTAGGAAAGGCCATCGTTCGTGCCCACTGCCCTTTGGCACGCAGTTGGCGGCTGCTTGCTGAAATTCCTCAAGGTTGAGGATACCTCCAAGATGAAAGGAGACCCAAAAGGGAACTGTGGCTGGTTTGACAGTGCCAAGTGCCTCCTGCAAACTGACATCAGGAACCTGGCCTGGTGACTTTTGTTTCTCTGGGGAAAGGCCATGGTTCATGTCCAGGGCCTGGTGGCCCGCAATGGCCAGCTGCCTGCTGAAATTCCGCATGGATCAGGATACCTCCCAGACCAAAAGTACCACCACAGGCAACTGTGGCTGGTTTGACAGTGCCTAGTGCCTCCTGCAAACTGACATCTGGAACCTGGCCTGGTGACTTTTGTTTCTCTGGGAAAGGGCCATCATTCTTGTCCAGTGCCCAGTGGACCGGAGTGGCCGGCTGCCTGCTGAAATTCCGCACGGATCAGGATACCTCCCAGACCGAAAGTACCACCACAAGCAACTGTGGCTGGTTTGACAGTGCCTAGTGCCTCCTGCAAACTGACATCAGGAACCTGGCCTGGTGACTTTTGTTTCTCTGGGGAAAGGCCATCGTTCGTGTCCAGGGCCCGGTAGCCCGTAGTGGCCTTCTGCCTGCTGAAATTCCGCACGGATCAGGACCGCCCATATGCAAGGTGCTCCCACAGGCAACTGCGGCTTCTTTGACAGTGCCAAGTGCATCCTGCAAACTGACATCAGGAACCTGGCCTGGTGAGTTTTGTTTCTCTGGGGAAAGGCCATGGTTCATGTCCAGGGCCTGGTGGCCCGCAATGGCCGGCTGCCTGCTGAAATTCCGCACGGATCAGGATACCTTCCAGACCGAAAGTACCACCACAAGCAACTGTGGCTGGTTTGACAGTGCCTAGTGCCTCCTGCAAACTGACATCTGGAACCTGGCCTGGTGACTTTTGTTTCTCTGGGGAAAGGCCATGGTTCATGTCCAGGGCCTGGTGGCCCGCAATGGCCGGCTGCCTGCTGAAATTCCGCATGGATCAGGATACCTCCCAGACCGAAAGTACCACGACAGGCAACTGCGGCTGGTTTGACAGTGCCAAGTGCGTCCTGCAAACTGACATCAGGAACCTGGCCTGGTGACTTTTGTTTCTCTGGGGAAAGGCCATGGTTCATGTCCAGCGCCAGGTGGCCCGCAGTGGCCGGCTGCCAGCTGAAATTCCGCACGTATGAGGATACATCCCTGATGCAAGGTGCCCCCACAGGAAATTGTGGCTGGTTTGACAGTGCCTAGTGCCTCCTGCAAACTGACATCAGGAACCTGGCCTGGTGACTTTTGTTTCTCAGGGGAAAGGCCATGGTTCATATCCTGGACCAGTTGGACCAGAGAGGCCGGCTGCCTGCTGAAATTCCGAACGAATCAGGATACCTCCCAGATACAAGTGCCCCCACAGGCACCTGCGATTTGTTTGACAGTACCAAGTGCCTCCTGCAAATTGACATCAGGAACCGGGCCTAGTGACTTTTGTTTCTCTGGGGAAAGGCCATAGATGATGTGTAGTGCCCGGTGGCCCGGAGTGGCCGGCTGCATGCTGAAATTCGAACAGATCAGGATACGTCCCGGATGCAATGTGCCCACATAGGCAACTGTGGCTGGTTTGACAGTGCCAAGTACCTCCGGCAAACTGACATCAGGAACCTGGCCTGGTGACTTTTGTTTCTCTGGGGAAAGGCCATAGATCGTGTACAGTGCCCGGTGGCCCGGAGTGGCCGGCTGCCTGCTGAAATTCCGCACGGATCAGGATACATCCCAGACCGAAAGTACCACCGCAGGCAACTGTGGCTGGTTTGAGAGTGCCAAGTGCCTCCTGCAAACTGACATCAGGAACCTGGCCTGGTGACTTTTGTTTCTCTGGGAAAGGGCCATCATTCTTGTCCGGGGCCCGCTGGCCCGGAGGGGCCGGCTGCCTGCTGAAATTCCGAACGGATCAGGATACCTCCCAGATGCAGGGTGCTCCCACAGGGAACTGTGGCTGGTTTGACAGTGCCAAGTGCCTCCTGCAAACTGACATCAGGAACCTGGCCTGGTGACTTTTGTTTCTCTGGGGAAAGGCCACGGTTCATATCCTGGACCAGTTGGACCGGAGTGGCCGGCTGCCTGCTGAAATTCCGAACGGATCAGGATGCCGCCCAGATGCAAGGTGCCCCCACAGGCACCTGCGGTTGGTTTGACAGTGCCAAGTGCCTCCTGCAAACTGACATCAGGAACCTGGCCTGGTGAGTTTTTCTTCTCCTAGGAAAGGCCATCGTTCGTGCCCACTGCCCTTTGGCACGCAGTTGGCGGCTGCTTGCTGAAATTCCTCAAGGTTGAGGATACCTCCAAGATGAAAGGAGACCCAAAAGGGAACTGTGGCTGGTTTGACAGTGCCAAGTGCCTCCTGCAAACTGACATCAGGAACCTGGCCTGGTGACTTTTGTTTCTCTGGGGAAAGGCCATGGTTCATGTCCAGGGCCTGGTGGCCCGCAATGGCCAGCTGCCTGCTGAAATTCCGCATGGATCAGGATACCTCCCAGACCAAAAGTACCACCACAGGCAACTGTGGCTGGTTTGACAGTGCCTAGTGCCTCCTGCAAACTGACATCTGGAACCTGGCCTGGTGACTTTTGTTTCTCTGGGAAAGGGCCATCATTCTTGTCCAGTGCCCAGTGGACCGGAGTGGCCGGCTGCCTGCTAAAATTCAGCACGGATCAGGATACCTCCCAGATGCAAGGTGCCCCCACTAGGCAACTGTGGCTGGTTTGACAGTGCCAAGTGCCTCCTGCAAACTGACATCAGGAACCTGGCCTGGTGACTTTTGTTTCTCTGGGGAAATGCCATAGATCGTGTACAGTGCACGGTGCCAGGAGTGGCCGGCTACCTGCTGAAATTCCACACGGATCAGGATACCTCCCAGACCGAAAGAACCACCGCAGGCAACTGTGGCTGGTTTGAGAGTGCCAAGTGCCTCCTGCAAACTGACATCAGGAACCTGGCCTGGTGACTTTTGTTTCTCTGGGGAAAGGCCATCATTCTTGTCCAGTGCCCGGTGGCCAGGAGTGGCTGGCTGCCTTCTGAAATTCCTCACGGTAGAGGATACCTGCCAGACGCAAGGCGCCCCCAGAGGAAACTGTGGCTGGTTTGAGAGTGCCAAGTGCCTCCTGCAAACTGACATCAGGAACCTGGCCTGGTGACTTTTGTTTCTCTGGGGAAAGGCCATGGTTCATATCCTGGACCAGTTGGACCGGAGTGGCCGGCTGCCTGCTGAAATTCCGAACGGATCAGGATGCCGCCCAAATGCAAGGTGCTCCAACAGGCACCTGTGGCTGGTATGACAGTGCCAAGTGCCTCCTGCAAATTGACATCAGGAACCTGGCCTGGTGACTTTTGTTTCTCTGGGGAAAGGCCATGGTTCATATCCTGGACCAGTTGGACCGGAGTGGCCGGCTGTCTGCTGAAATTCCGAACGGATCAGGATGCCGCCCAAATGCAAGGTGCTCCAACAGGCACCTGTGGCTGGTATGACAGTGCCAAGTGCCTCCTGCAAATTAACATCAGGAACCTGGCCTGGTGACTTTTTTTTCTCTGGGGAAAGGCCATCATTCTTGTCCAGGGCCCGGTGGCCCGGCGTGGCCTGCAGACTGCAGAAATTCAGCACGGATCAGGATACCTCCCAGACCAAAAATACCACCACAGGCAACTGTGGCTGGTATGACAGTGCCTAGTGCCTCCTGCAAACTGACATCAGGAACCTGGCCTGGTGACTTTTGTTTCTCAGGGGAAAGGCCATCATTCTTGTCCAGTGCCCGGTGGCCCGGAGTGGCGGGCTGCCTTCTGAAATTCCTCACGGTTGAGGATACCTCCCAGACGCAAGGTGCCCCCAGAGGAAACTGTGGCTTGTTTGAGAGTGCCAAGTGCCTCCTGCAAACTGACATCAGGAACCTGGCCTGGTGATTTTTGTTTCTCTGGGGAAAGGCCATGGTTCATATCCTGGACCAGTTGGACCGGAGTGGCCGGCTGCCTACTGAAATTCCGAACGGATCAGGATGCCACCCAAATTCAAGGTGACCCCAGAAGCCCCTGCAATTGGTTTGACAGTGCCCAGTGCCTCCTGCAAATTGACATCAGGAACCGAGCCTAGTGACATTTGTTTCTCTGGGGAAAGGCAATCGTTCCTCTCCAGGACTCGGTGGCCCAGAGTGGCCGGCTGCCTGCTGAAATTTCGCACGGATCAGGATACCTCCAAGATGGAAGGTGCCCCCACAGGCAACTGTGGCTGGTTTGACAGTGCCAAGTGCCTCCTGCAAACTCACATCAGGAACCTGGCCTGGTGACTTTTGTTTCTCTTGGGAAAGGCCATGGTTCATGTCCAGATCCGGGTGGCCCAGAGTGGCCGGCTGCCTGCTGAAATTCCGCAAGTATGAGGATACCGCCCAGATGCAAGGTGCACGCGCAGGCAACTGTGGCTGGTTTGACAGTGCCAAGTGCCTCCTGCAAACTGACATCAGGAACCTGGCCTGGTGACTTTTGTTTCTCTGGGAAAAGGCCATCATTCTTGTCCGGGGCCATCTGGCCCGGAGTGGCCGGCTGCCTGCTGAAATTCCTCACAGTTGAGGATACCTCCCAGATGCAGTGTGCTCCCACAGGCACCTGCGATTTGTTTGACAGTGCCAAGTGCCTCCTGCAAATTGACATCAGGAACCGGGCCTAGTGACTTTTGTTTCTCTGGGGAAAGGCCATAGATGATGTCCAGTGCCCGGTGGCCCGGAGTGGCCGGCTGCATGCTGAAATTCCGAACCGATCAGGATACGTCCCGGATGCAATGTGCCCACACAGGCAACTGTGGCTGGTTTGACAGTGCCAAGTGCCTCCGGCAAACTGACATCAGGAACCTGGCCTGGTGACTTTTGTTTCTCTGGGGAAAGGGCATCGTTCGTGCCCAGTGCCCTTTGGCACGCAGTTGGCGGCTGCTTCCTGCTGAAATTCCTCACGGTTGAGGATACCTCCTAGATGAAAGGAGCCCCAAAAGGGAACTGTGGCTGGTTTGACAGTGCCTAGTGCCTCCTGCAAACTGACATCAGGAACCTGGCCTGGTGACTTTTGTTTCTCTGGGGAAAGGCCATAGATCGTGTACAGTGCCCGGTGGCCCGGAGTGGCCGGCTGCCTGCTGAAATTCCTCACGGTTGAGGATACCTCCCAGATGCAGGGTGCTCCCACAGGCAACTGTGGCTGGTTTGACAGTGCCAAGTGCCTCCTGCAAACTGACATCAGGAACCTGGCCTGGTGACTTTTGTTTCTCTGGGGAAAGGGCATAGTTCGTGCCCAGTGCCCTTTGGCACGCAGTTGGCGGCTGCTTCCTGCTGAAATTCCTCACGGTTGAGGATACCTCCTAGATGAAAGGAGCCCCAAAAGGGAACTGTGGCAGGTTTGACAATGCCTAGTGCGTCCTGCAAACTGACATCAGGAACCTGGCCTGGTGACTTTTGTTTCTCTGGGGAAAGGCCATGGTTCATGTCCAGCGCCAGGTGGCGGGCAGTGGCCGGCTGCCTGCTGAAATTCCGCACGTATGAGGATATATCCCAGATGCAAGGTGCTCCCACTAGGCAACTGTGGCTGGTTTGACAGTGCCAAGTGCCTCCTGCAAACTGACATCAGGAACCTGGCCTGGTGACTTTTGTTTCTCTGGGAAAGGGCCATCATTCTTGTCCGGGGCCCGCTGGCCCGGAGTGGCCGGCTGCCTGCTGAAATTCCGAACGGATCAGGATACCTCCCAGATGCAGGGTGCTCCCACAGGGAACTGTGGCTGGTTTGACAGTGCCAAGTGCCTCCTGCAAACTGACATCAGGAACCTGGCCTGGTGACTTTTGTTTCTCTGGGGAAAGGCCATGGTTCATATCCTGGACCAGTTGGACCGGAGTGGCCGGCTGCCTGCTGAAATTCCGAACGGATCAGGATGCCGCCCAGATGCAAGGTGCCCCCACAGGCACCTGCGGTTGGTTTGACAGTGCCAAGTGCCTCCTGCAAACTGACATCAGGAACCTGGCCTGGTGAGTTTTTCTTCTCCTAGGAAAGGCCATCGTTCGTGCCCACTGCCCTTTGGCACGCAGTTGGCCGCTGCTTGCTGTAATTCCTCAAGGTTGAGGATACCTCCAAGATGAAAGGAGACCCAAAAGGGAACTGTGGCTGGTTTGACAGTGCCTAGTGCCTCCTGCAAACTGACATCAGGAACCTGGCCTGGTGAGTTTTGTTTCTCTGGGGAAAGGCCATGGTTCATGTCCAGGGCCTGGTGGCCCGCAATGGCCGGCTGCCTGCTGAAATTCCGCATGGATCAGGATACCTCCCAGACCAAAAGTACCACCACAGGCAACTGTGGCTGGTTTGACAGTGCCTAGTGCCTCCTGCAAACTGACATCTGGAACCTGGCCTGGTGACTTTTGTTTCTCTGGGAAAGGGCCATCATTCTTGTCCAGTGCCCAGTGGACCGGAGTGGCCGGCTGCCTGCTAAAATACAGCACGGATCAGGATACCTCCCAGATGCAAGGTGCCCCCACTAGGCAACTGTGGCTGGTTTGACAGTGCCAAGTGCCTCCTGCAAACTGACATCAGGAACCTGGCCTGGTGGCTTTTGTTTCTCTGGGGAAATGCCATAGATCGTGTACAGTGCACGGTGCCAGGAGTGGCCGGCTACCTGCTGAAATTCCACACGGATCAGGATACCTCCCAGACCGAAAGAACCACCGCAGGCAACTGTGGCTGGTTTGAGAGTGCCAAGTGCCTCCTGCAAACTGACATCAGGAACCTGGCCTGGTGACTTTTGTTTCTCTGGGGAAAGGCCATCATTCTTGTCCAGTGCCCGGTGGCCAGTAGTGGCTGGCTGCCTTCTGAAATTCCTCACGGTAGAGGATACCTGCCAGACGCAAGGGGCCCCCAGAGGAAACTGTGGCTGGTTTGACAGTGCCTAGTGCCTCCTGCAAACTGACATCAGGAACCTGGCCTGGTGACTTTTGTTTCTCTGGGGAAAGGCCATGGTTCATATCCTGGACCAGTTGGACCGGAGTGGCCGGCTGCCTGCTGAAATTCCGCACGGATCAGGATGCCGCCCAAATGCAAGGTGCTCCAACAGGCACCTGTGGCTGGTATGACAGTGCCAAGTGCCTCCTGCAAATTGACATCAGGAACCTGGCCTGGTGACTTTTGTTTCTCAGGGGAAAGGCCATCATTCTTGTCCAGTGCCCGGTGGCCCGGAGTGGCGGGCTGCCTTCTGAAATTCCTCACGGTTGAGGATACCTCCCAGACGCAAGGTGCCCCCAGAGGAAACTGTGGCTTGTTTGAGAGTGCCAAGTGCCTCCTGCAAACTGACATCAGGAACCTGGCCTGGTGATTTTTGTTTCTCTGGGGAAAGGCCATGGTTCATATCCTGGACCAGTTGGACCGGAGTGGCCGGCTGCCTACTGAAATTCCGAACGGATCAGGATGCCACCCAAATTCAAGGTGACCCCAGAAGCCCCTGCAATTGGTTTGACAGTGCCCAGTGCCTCCTGCAAATTGACATCAGGAACCGAGCCTAGTGACATTTGTTTCTCTGGGGAAAGGCAATCGTTCCTCTCCAGGACTCGGTGGCCCAGAGTGGCCGGCTGCCTGCTAAAATTTCGCACGGATCAGGATACCTCCAAGATGGAAGGTGCCCCCACAGGCAACTGTGGCTGGTTTGACAGTGCCAAGTGCCTCCTGCAAACTGACATCAGGAACCTGGCCTGGTGACTTTTGTTTCTCTTGGGAAAGGCCATGGTTCATGTCCAGGTCCGGGTGGCCCAGAGTGGCCGGCTGCCTGCTGAAATTCCGCAAGTATGAGGATACCGCCCAGATGCAAGGTGCACGCGCAGGCAACTGTGGCTGGTTTGACAGTGCCAAGTGCCTCCTGCAAACTGACATCAGGAACCTGGCCTGGTGACTTTTGTTTCTCTGGGAAAAGGCCATCATTCTTGTCCGGGGCCATCTGGCCCGGAGTGGCCGGCTGCCTGCTGAAATTCCTCACAGTTGAGGATACCTCCCAGATGCAGTGTGCTCCCACAGGCACCTGCGATTTGTTTGACAGTGCCAAGTGCCTCCTGCAAATTGACATCAGGAACCGGGCCTAGTGACTTTTGTTTCTCTGGGGAAACGCCATAGATGATGTCCAGTGCCCGGTGGCCCGGAGTGGCCGGCTGCATGCTGAAATTCCGAACCGATCAGGATACGTCCCGGATGCAATGTGCCCACACAGGCAACTGTGGCTGGTTTGACAGTGCCAAGTGCCTCCGGCAAACTGACATCAGGAACCTGGCCTGGTGACTTTTGTTTCTCTGGGGAAAGGCCATAGATCGTGTACAGTGCCCGGTGGCCCGCAATGGCCGGCTGCTTGCTGAAATTCCTCACGGTTGAGGATACCTCCCAGATGCAGGGTGCTCCCACAGGCAACTGTGGCTGGTTTGACAGTGCCAAGTGCCTCCTGCAAACTGACATCAGGAACCTGGCCTGGTGACTTTTGTTTCTCTGGGGAAAGGGCATCGTTCGTGCCCAGTGCCCTTTGGCACGCAGTTGGCGGCTGCTTCCTGCTGAAATTCCTCACGGTTGAGGATACCTCCTAGATGAAAGGAGCCCCAAAAGGGAACTGTGGCTGGTTTGACAATGCCTAGTGCGTCCTGCAAACTGACATCAGGAACCTGGCCTGGTGACTTTTGTTTCTCTGGGGAAAGGCCATGGTTCATGTCCAGCGCCAGGTGGCAGGCAGTGGCCGGCTGCCTGCTGAAATTCCGCACGTATGAGGATATATCCCAGATGCAAGGTGCCCCCACTAGGCAACTGTGGCTGGTTTGAGAGTGCCAAGTGCCTCCTGCAAACTGACATCAGGAACCTGGCCTGGTGACTTTTGTTTCTCTGGGAAAGGGCCATCATTCTTGTCCGGGGCCCGGTGGCCCGGAGTGGCCGGCTGCCTGCTGAAATTCCGAACGGATCAGGATACCTCCCAGATGCAGGGTGCTCCCACAGGGAACTGTGGCTGGTTTGACAGTGCCAAGTGCCTCCTGCAAACTGACATCAGGAACCTGGCCTGGTGACTTTTGTTTCTCTGGGGAAAGGCCATGGTTCATATCCTGGACCAGTTGGACCGGAGTGGCCGGCTGCCTGCTGAAATTCCGAACGGATCAGGATGCCGCCCAGATGCAAGGTGCCCCCACAGGCACCTGCGGTTGGTTTGACAGTGCCAAGTGCCTCCTGAAAACTGACATCAGGAACCTGGCCTGGTGAGTTTTTCTTCTCCTAGGAAAGGCCATCGTTCGTGCCCACTGCCCTTTGGCACGCAGTTGGCCGCTGCTTGCTGAAATTCCTCAAGGTTGAGGATACCTCCAAGATGAAAGGAGACCCAAAAGGGAACTGTGGCTGGTTTGACAGTGCCTAGTGCCTCCTGCAAACTGACATCAGGAACCTGGCCTGGTGACTTTTGTTTCTCTGGGGAAAGGCCATGGTTCATGTCCAGGGCCTGGTGGCCCGCAATGGCCGGCTGCCTGCTGAAATTCCGCATGGATCAGGATACCTCCCAGACCAAAAGTACCACCACAGGCAACTGTGGCTGGTTTGACAGTGCCTAGTGCCTCCTGCAAACTGACATCAGGAACCTGGCCTGGTGACTTTTGTTTCTCTGGGAAAGGGCCATCATTCTTGTCCAGTGCCCAGTGGACCGGAGTGGCCGGCTGCCTGCTAAAATTCAGCACGGATCAGGATACCTCCCAGATGCAAGGTGCCCCCACTAGGCAACTGTGGCTGGTTTGACAGTGCCAAGTGCCACCTGCAAACTGACATCAGGAACCTGGCCTGGTGGCTTTTGTTTCTCTGGGGAAATGCCATAGATCGTGTACAGTGCACGGTGCCAGGAGTGGCCGGCTACCTGCTGAAATTCCACACGGATCAGGATACCTCCCAGACCGAAAGAACCACCGCAGGCAACTGTGGCTGGTTTGAGAGTGCCAAGTGCCTCCTGCAAACTGACATCAGGAACCTGGCCTGGTGACTTTTGTTTCTCTGGGGAAAGGCCATCATTCTTGTCCAGTGCCCGGTGGCCAGGAGTGGCTGGCTGCCTTCTGAAATTCCTCACGGTAGAGGATACCTGCCAGACGCAAGGCGCCCCCAGAGGAAACTGTGGCTGGTTTGAGAGTGCCAAGTGCCTCCTGCAAACTGACATCAGGAACCTGGCCTGGTGACTTTTGTTTCTCTGGGGAAAGGCCATGGTTCATATCCTGGACCAGTTGGACCGGAGTGGCCGGCTGCCTGCTGAAATTCCGAACGGATCAGAATGCCGCCCAAATGCAAGGTGCTCCAACAGGCACCTGTGGCTGGTATGACAGTGCCAAGTGCCTCCTGCAAATTGACATCAGGAACCTGGCCTGGTGACTTTTGTTTCTCTGGGGAAAGGCCATGGTTCATATCCTGGACCAGTTGGACCGGAGTGGCCGGCTGCATGCTGAAATTCCGAACGGATCAGGATGCCGCCCAAATGCAAGGTGCTCCAACAGGCACCTGTGGCTGGTATGACAGTGCCAAGTGCCTCCTGCAAATTGACATCAGGAACCTGGCCTGGTGACTTTTTTTTCTCTGGGGAAAGGCCATCATTCTTGTCCAGGGCCCGGTGGCCCGGCGTGGCCTGCAGACTGCAGAAATTCAGCACGGATCAGGATACCTCCCAGACCAAAAATACCACCACAGGCAACTGTGGCTGGTATGACAGTGCCTAGTGCCTCCTGCAAACTGACATCAGGAACCTGGCCTGGTGACTTTTGTTTCTCAGGGGAAAGGCCATCATTCTTGTCCAGTGCCCGGTGGCCCGGAGTGGCGGGCTGCCTTCTGAAATTCCTCACGGTTGAGGATACCTCCCAGACGCAAGGTGCCCCCAGAGGAAACTGTGGCTTGTTTGAGAGTGCCAAGTGCCTCCTGCAAACTGACATCAGGAACCTGGCCTGGTGATTTTTGTTTCTCTGGGGAAAGGCCATGGTTCATATCCTGGACCAGTTGGACCGGAGTGGCCGGCTGCCTACTGAAATTCCGAACGGATCAGGATGCCACCCAAATTCAAGGTGACCCCAGAAGCCCCTGCAATTGGTTTGACAGTGCCCAGTGCCTCCTGCAAATTGACATCAGGAACCGAGCCGAGTGACATTTGTTTCTCTGGGGAAAGGCAATCGTTCCTCTCCAGGACTCGGTGGCCCAGAGTGGCCGGCTGCCTGCTGAAATTTCGCACGGATCAGGATACCTCCAAGATGGAAGGTGCCCCCACAGGCAACTGTGGCTGGTTTGACAGTGCCAAGTGCCTCCTGCAAACTCACATCAGGAACCTGGCCTGGTGACTTTTGTTTCTCTTGGGAAAGGCCATGGTTCATGTCCAGGTCCGGGTGGCCCAGAGTGGCCGGCTGCCTGCTGAAATTCCGCAAGTATGAGGATACCGCCCAGATGCAAGGTGCACGCGCAGGCAACTGTGGCTGGTTTGACAGTGCCAAGTGCCTCCTGCAAACTGACATCAGGAACCTGGCCTGGTGACTTTTGTTTCTCTGGGAAAAGGCCATCATTCTTGTCCGGGGCCATCTGGCCCGGAGTGGCCGGCTGCCTGCTGAAATTCCTCACAGTTGAGGATACCTCCCAGATGCAGTGTGCTCCCACAGGCACCTGCGATTTGTTTGACAGTGCCAAGTGCCTCCTGCAAATTGACATCAGGAACCGGGCCTAGTGACTTTTGTTTCTCTGGGGAAAGGCCATAGATGATGTCCAGTGCCCGGTGGCCCGGAGTGTCCGGCTGCATGCTGAAATTCCGAACCGATCAGGATACGTCCCGGATGCAATGTGCCCACACAGGCAACTGTGGCTGGTTTGACAGTGCCAAGTGCCTCCGGCAAACTGACATCAGGAACCTGGCCTGGTGACTTTTGTTTCTCTGGGGAAAGGCCATAGATCGTGTACAGTGCCCGGTGGCCCGGAGTGGCCGGCTGCCTGCTGAAATTCCTCACGGTTGAGGATACCTCCCAGATGCAGGGTGCTCCCACAGGCAACTGTGGCTGGTTTGACAGTGCCAAGTGCCTCCTGCAAACTGACATCAGGAACCTGGCCTGGTGACTTTTGTTTCTCTGGGGAAAGGCCATCGTTCGTGCCCACTGCCCTTTGGCACGCAGTTGGTGGCTGCTTCCTGCTGAAATTCCTCACGGTTGAGGATACCTCCTAGATGAAAGGAGCCCCAAAAGGGAACTGTGGCTGGTTTGACAATGCCTAGTGCGTCCTGCAAACTGACATCAGGAACCTGGCCTGGTGACTTTTGTTTCTCTGGGGAAAGGCCATGGTTCATGTCCAGCGCCAGGTGGCGGGCAGTGGCCGGCTGCCTGCTGAAATTCCGCACGTATGAGGATATATCACAGATGCAAGGTGCTCCCACTAGGCAACTGTGGCTGGTTTGACAGTGCCAAGTGCCTCCTGCAAACTGACATCAGGAACCTGGCCTGGTGACTTTTGTTTCTCTGGGAAAGGGCCATCATTCTTGTCCGGGGCCCGGTGGCCCGGAGTGGCCGGCGGCCTGCTGAAATTCCGAACGGATCAGGATACCTCCCAGATGCAGGGTGCTCCCACAGGGAACTGTGGCTGGTTTGACAGTGCCAAGTGCCTCCTGCAAACTGACATCAGGAACCTGGCCTGGTGACTTTTGTTTCTCTGGGGAAAGGCCATGGTTCATATCCTGGACCAGTTGGACCGGAGTGGCCGGCTGCCTGCTGAAATTCCGAACGGATCAGGATGCCGCCCAGATGCAAGGTGCCCCCACAGGCACCTGCGGTTGGTTTGACAGTGCCAAGTGCCTCCTGCAAACTGACATCAGGAACCTGGCCTGGTGAGTTTTTCTTCTCCTAGGAAAGTCCATCGTTCGTGCCCACTGCCCTTTGGCACGCAGTTGGCGGCTGCTTGCTGAAATTCCTCAAGGTTGAGGATACCTCCAAGATGAAAGGAGACCCAAAAGGGAACTGTGGCTGGTTTGACAGTGCCTAGTGCCTCCTGCAAACTGACATCAGGAACCTGGCCTGGTGAGTTTTGTTTCTCTGGGGAAAGGCCATTGTTCATGTCCAGGGCCTGGTGGCCCGCAATGGCCGGCTGCCTGCTGAAATTCCGCATGGATCAGGATACCTCCCAGACCAAAAGTACCACCACAGGCAACTGTGGCTGGTTTGACAGTGCCTAGTGCCTCCTGCAAACTGACATCTGGAACCTGGCCTGGTGACTTTTGTTTCTCTGGGAAAGGGCCATCATTCTTGTCCAGTGCCCAGTGGACCGGAGTGGCCGGCTGCCTGCTAAAATTCAGCACGGATCAGGATACCTCCCAGATGCAAGGTGCCCCCACTAGGCAACTGTGGCTGGTTTGACAGTGCCAAGTGCCTCCTGCAAACTGACATCAGGAACCTGGCCTGGTGACTTTTGTTTCTCAGGGGAAAGGCTATGGCTCGTGTCCTGGGCCCGGTGGCCCGGAGTGGCTGGCTGCCTGCTGAAATTCCGAACGGATCAGGATACCTCCCAGATGCAAGGGGCCCCTACAGGCACCTGTGGCTGGTTTGACAGTGCCAAGTGCCTCCAGCGAACTGACATCAGGAACCTGGCCTGGTGACTTTTGTTTCTCTGGGGAAAGGCCATGGTTCATATCCTGGACCAGTTGGACCGGAGTGGCCGGCTGCCTGCTGAAATTCCGAACGGATCAGGATGCCGCCCAAATGCAAGGTGCTCCAACAGGCACCTGTGGCTGGTATGACAGTGCCAAGTGCCTCCTGCAAATTGACATCAGGAACCTGGCCTGGTGACTTTTTTTTCTCTGGGGAAAGGCCATCATTCTTGTCCAGGGCCCGGTGGCCCGGCGTGGCCTGCAGACTGCAGAAATTCAGCACGGATCAGGATACCTCCCAGACCAAAAATACCACCACAGGCAACTGTGGCTGGTATGACAGTGCCTAGTGCCTCCTGCAAACTGACATCAGGAACCTGGCCTGGTGACTTTTGTTTCTCAGGGGAAAGGCCATCATTCTTGTCCAGTGCCCGGTGGCCCGGAGTGGCGGGCTGCCTTCTGAAATTCCTCACGGTTGAGGATACCTCCCAGACGCAAGGTGCCCCCAGAGGAAACTGTGGCTTGTTTGAGAGTGCCAAGTGCCTCCTGCAAACTGACATCAGGAACCTGGCCTGGTGATTTTTGTTTCTCTGGGGAAAGGCCATGGTTCATATCCTGGACCAGTTGGACCGGAGTGGCCGGCTGCCTACTGAAATTCCGAACGGATCAGGATGCCACCCAAATTCAAGGTGACCCCAGAAGCCCCTGCAATTGGTTTGACAGTGCCCAGTGCCTCCTGCAAATTGACATCAGGAACCGAGCCTAGTGACATTTGTTTCTCTGGGGAAAGGCAATCGTTCCTCTCCAGGACTCGGTGGCCCAGAGTGGCCGGCTGCCTGCTGAAATTTCGCACGGATCAGGATACCTCCAAGATGGAAGGTGCCCCCACAGGCAACTGTGGCTGGTTTGACAGTGCCAAGTGCCTCCTGCAAACTGACATCAGGAACCTGGCCTGGTGACTTTTGTTTCTCTGGGGAAATGCCATGGTTCATGTCCAGGTCCGGGTGGCCCAGAGTGGCCGGCTGCCTGCTGAAATTCCGCAAGTATGAGGATACCGCCCAGATGCAAGGTGCACGCGCAGGCAACTGTGGCTGGTTTGACAGTGCCAAGTGCCTCCTGCAAACTGACATCAGGAACCTGGCCTGGTGACTTTTGTTTCTCTGGGAAAAGGCCATCATTCTTGTCCGGGGCCATCTGGCCCGGAGTGGCCGGCTGCCTGCTGAAATTCCTCACAGTTGAGGATACCTCCCAGATGCAGTGTGCTCCCACAGGCACCTGCGATTTGTTTGACAGTGCCAAGTGCCTCCTGCAAATTGACATCAGGAACCGGGCCTAGTGACTTTTGTTTCTCTGGGGAAAGGCCATAGATGATGTCCAGTGCCCGGTGGCCCGGAGTGGCCGGCTGCATGCTGAAATTCCGAACCGATCAGGATACGTCCCGGATGCAATGTGCCCACACAGGCAACTGTGGCTGGTTTGACAGTGCCAAGTGCCTCCGGCAAACTGACATCAGGAACCTGGCCTGGTGACTTTTGTTTCTCTGGGGAAAGGCCATAGATCGTGTACAGTGCCCGGTGGCCCGGAGTGGCCGGCTGCCTGCTGAAATTCCTCACGGTTGAGGATACCTCCCAGATGCGGGGTGCTCCCACAGGCAACTGTGGCTGGTTTGACAGTGCCAAGTGCCTCCTGCAAACTGACATCAGGAACCTGGCCTGGTGACTTTTGTTTCTCTGGGGAAAGGGCATCGTTCGTGCCCAGTGCCCTTTGGCATGCAGTTGGCGGCTGCTTCCTGCTGAAATTCCTCACGGTTGAGGATACCTCCTAGATGAAAGGAGCCCCAAAAGGGAACTGTGGCTGGTTTGACAATGCCTAGTGCGTCCTGCAAACTGACATCAGGAACCTGGCCTGGTGACTTTTGTTTCTCTGGGGAAAGGCCATGGTTCATGTCCAGCGCCAGGTGGCGGGCAGTGGCCGGCTGCCTGCTGAAATTCCGCACGTATGAGGATATATCACAGATGCAAGGTGCTCCCACTAGGCAACTGTGGCTGGTTTGACAGTGCCAAGTGCCTCCTGCAAACTGACATCAGGAACCTGGCCTGGTGACTTTTGTTTCTCTGGGAAAGGGCCATCATTCTTGTCCGGGGCCCGCTGGCCCGGAGGGGCCGGCTGCCTGCTGAAATTCCGAACGGATCAGGATACCTCCCATATGCAGGGTGCTCCCACAGGGAACTGTGGCTGGTTTGACAGTGCCAAGTGCCTCCTGCAAACTGACATCAGGAACCTGGCCTGGTGACTTTTGTTTCTCTGGGGAAAGGCCATGGTTCATATCCTGGACCAGTTGGACCGGAGTGGCCGGCTGCCTGCTGAAATTCCGAACGGATCAGGATGCCGCCCAGATGCAAGGTGCCCCCACAGGCACCTGCGGTTGGTTTGACAGTGCCAAGTGCCTCCTGCAAACTGACATCAGGAACCTGGCCTGGTGAGTTTTTCTTCTCCTAGGAAAGGCCATCGTTCGTGCCCACTGCCCTTTGGCACGCAGTTGGCGGCTGCTTGCTGAAATTCCTCAAGGTTGAGGATACCTCCAAGATGAAAGGAGACCCAAAAGGGAACTGTGGCTGGTTTGACAGTGCCAAGTGCCTCCTGCAAACTGACATCAGGAACCTGGCCTGGTGGCTTTTGTTTCTCTGGGGAAATGCCATAGATCGTGTACAGTGCACGGTGCCAGGAGTGGCCGGCTACCTGCTGAAATTCCACACGGATCAGGATACCTCCCAGACCGAAAGAACCACCGCAGGCAACTGTGGCTGGTTTGAGAGTGCCAAGTGCCTCCTGCAAACTGACATCAGGAACCTGGCCTGGTGACTTTTGTTTCTCTGGGAAAGGGCCATCATTCTTGTCCAGGGCCCGGTGGCCCGGTGTGGCCGGCAGCCTGCAGAAATTCTGAACGGATCAGGATACCTCCCAGACCGAAAATACCCCCACAGGCAACTGTGGCTGGTTTGACAGTGCCAAGTGCCTCCTGCAAACTGACATCAGGAACCTGGCCTGGTGACTTTTGTTTCTCTGGGGATAGGCCATCATTCTTGTCCAGTGCCCCGTGGCCCAGAGTGGCTGGCTGCCTTCTGAAATTCCTCACGGTTGAGGATACCTCCCAGACGCAAGGTGCCCCCACTAGGCAACAGTGGCTGGTTTGACAGTGCCAAGTGCCTCCTGCAAACTGACATCAGGAACCTGGCCTGGTGACTTTTGTTTCTCTGGGGAAATGCCATAGATCGTGTACCGTGCACGGTGCCAGGAGTGGCCGGCTGCCTGCTGAAATTCCACACGGATCACGATACCTCCCAGACCGAAAGTACCACCGCAGGCAACTGTGGCTGGTTTGAGAGTGCCAAGTGCCTCCTGCAAACTGACATCAGGAACCTGGCCTGGTGACTTTTGTTTCTCAGGGGAAAGGCCATCATTCTTGTCCAGTGCCCGGTGGCCCGGAGTGGCGGGCTGCCTTCTGAAATTCCTCACGGTTGAGGATACCTCCCAGACGCAAGGTGCCCCCAGAGGAAACTGTGGCTTGTTTGAGAGTGCCAAGTGCCTCCTGCAAACTGACATCAGGAACCTGGCCTGGTGATTTTTGTTTCTCTGGGGAAAGGCCATGGTTCATATCCTGGACCAGTTGGACCGGAGTGGCCGGCTGCCTACTGAAATTCCGAACGGATCAGGATGCCACCCAAATTCAAGGTGACCCCAGAAGCCCCTGCAATTGGTTTGACAGTGCCCAGTGCCTCCTGCAAATTGACATCAGGAACCGAGCCTAGTGACATTTGTTTCTCTGGGGAAAGGCAATCGTTCCTCTCCAGGACTCGGTGGCCCAGAGTGGCCGGCTGCCTGCTGAAATTTCGCACGGATCAGGATACCTCCAAGATGGAAGGTGCCCCCACAGGCAACTGTGGCTGGTTTGACAGTGCCAAGTGCCTCCTGCAAACTGACATCAGGAACCTGGCCTGGTGACTTTTGTTTCTCTGGGGAAATGCCATGGTTCATGTCCAGGTCCGGGTGGCCCAGAGTGGCCGGCTGCCTGCTGAAATTCCGCAAGTATGAGGATACCGCCCAGATGCAAGGTGCACGCGCAGGCAACTGTGGCTGGTTTGACAGTGCCAAGTGCCTCCTGCAAACTGACATCAGGAACCTGGCCTGGTGACTTTTGTTTCTCTGGGAAAAGGCCATCATTCTTGTCCGGGGCCATCTGGCCCGGAGTGGCCGGCTGCCTGCTGAAATTCCTCACAGTTGAGGATACCTCCCAGATGCAGTGTGCTCCCACAGGCACCTGCGATTTGTTTGACAGTGCCAAGTGCCTCCTGCAAATTGACATCAGGAACCGGGCCTAGTGACTTTTGTTTCTCTGGGGAAAGGCCATAGATGATGTCCAGTGCCCGGTGGCCCGGAGTGGCCGGCTGCATGCTGAAATTCCGAACCGATCAGGATACGTCCCGGATGCAATGTGCCCACACAGGCAACTGTGGCTGGTTTGACAGTGCCAAGTGCCTCCGGCAAACTGACATCAGGAACCTGGCCTGGTGACTTTTGTTTCTCTGGGGAAAGGCCATAGATCGTGTACAGTGCCCGGTGGCCCGGAGTGGCCGGCTGCCTGCTGAAATTCCTCACGGTTGAGGATACCTCCCAGATGCGGGGTGCTCCCACAGGCAACTGTGGCTGGTTTGACAGTGCCAAGTGCCTCCTGCAAACTGACATCAGGAACCTGGCCTGGTGACTTTTGTTTCTCTGGGGAAAGGGCATCGTTCGTGCCCAGTGCCCTTTGGCATGCAGTTGGCGGCTGCTTCCTGCTGAAATTCCTCACGGTTGAGGATACCTCCTAGATGAAAGGAGCCCCAAAAGGGAACTGTGGCTGGTTTGACAATGCCTAGTGCGTCCTGCAAACTGACATCAGGAACCTGGCCTGGTGACTTTTGTTTCTCTGGGGAAAGGCCATGGTTCATGTCCAGCGCCAGGTGGCGGGCAGTGGCCGGCTGCCTGCTGAAATTCCGCACGTATGAGGATATATCACAGATGCAAGGTGCTCCCACTAGGCAACTGTGGCTGGTTTGACAGTGCCAAGTGCCTCCTGCAAACTGACATCAGGAACCTGGCCTGGTGACTTTTGTTTCTCTGGGAAAGGGCCATCATTCTTGTCCGGGGCCCGCTGGCCCGGAGGGGCCGGCTGCCTGCTGAAATTCCGAACGGATCAGGATACCTCCCATATGCAGGGTGCTCCCACAGGGAACTGTGGCTGGTTTGACAGTGCCAAGTGCCTCCTGCAAACTGACATCAGGAACCTGGCCTGGTGACTTTTGTTTCTCTGGGGAAAGGCCATGGTTCATATCCTGGACCAGTTGGACCGGAGTGGCCGGCTGCCTGCTGAAATTCCGAACGGATCAGGATGCCGCCCAGATGCAAGGTGCCCCCACAGGCACCTGCGGTTGGTTTGACAGTGCCAAGTGCCTCCTGCAAACTGACATCAGGAACCTGGCCTGGTGAGTTTTTCTTCTCCTAGGAAAGGCCATCGTTCGTGCCCACTGCCCTTTGGCACGCAGTTGGCGGCTGCTTGCTGAAATTCCTCAAGGTTGAGGATACCTCCAAGATGAAAGGAGACCCAAAAGGGAACTGTGGCTGGTTTGACAGTGCCAAGTGCCTCCTGCAAACTGACATCAGGAACCTGGCCTGGTGGCTTTTGTTTCTCTGGGGAAATGCCATAGATCGTGTACAGTGCACGGTGCCAGGAGTGGCCGGCTACCTGCTGAAATTCCACACGGATCAGGATACCTCCCAGACCGAAAGAACCACCGCAGGCAACTGTGGCTGGTTTGAGAGTGCCAAGTGCCTCCTGCAAACTGACATCAGGAACCTGGCCTGGTGACTTTTGTTTCTCTGGGAAAGGGCCATCATTCTTGTCCAGGGCCCGGTGGCCCGGTGTGGCCGGCAGCCTGCAGAAATTCTGAACGGATCAGGATACCTCCCAGACCGAAAATACCCCCACAGGCAACTGTGGCTGGTTTGACAGTGCCAAGTGCCTCCTGCAAACTGACATCAGGAACCTGGCCTGGTGACTTTTGTTTCTCTGGGGATAGGCCATCATTCTTGTCCAGTGCCCCGTGGCCCAGAGTGGCTGGCTGCCTTCTGAAATTCCTCACGGTTGAGGATACCTCCCAGACGCAAGGTGCCCCCACTAGGCAACAGTGGCTGGTTTGACAGTGCCAAGTGCCTCCTGCAAACTGACATCAGGAACCTGGCCTGGTGACTTTTGTTTCTCTGGGGAAATGCCATAGATCGTGTACCGTGCACGGTGCCAGGAGTGGCCGGCTGCCTGCTGAAATTCCACACGGATCACGATACCTCCCAGACCGAAAGTACCACCGCAGGCAACTGTGGCTGGTTTGAGAGTGCCAAGTGCCTCCTGCAAACTGACATCAGGAACCTGGCCTGGTGACTTTTGTTTCTCTGGGGAAAGGCCATCATTCTTGTCCAGTGCCCGGTGGCCAGGAGTGGCTGGCTGCCTTCTGAAATTCCTCACAGTTGAGGATACCTCCCAGACGCAAGGCGCCCCCAGAGGAAACTGTGGCTGGTTTGAGAGTGCCAAGTGCCACCTGCAAACTGACATCAGGAACCTGGCCTGGTGATTTTTGTTTCTCTGGGGAAAGGCCATGGTTCATATCCTGGACCAGTTGGACCGGAGTGGCCGGCTGTCTGCTGAAATTCCGAACGGATCAGGATGCCGCCCAAATGCAAGGTGCTCCAACAGGCACCTGTGGCTGGTATGACAGTGCCAAGTGCCTCCTGCAAATTGACATCAGGAACCTGGCCTGGTGACTTTTTTTTCTCTGGGGAAAGGCCATCATTCTTGTCCAGGACCCGGTGGCCCGGCGTGTCCTGCAGCCTGCAGAAATTCTGAACGGATCAGGATACCTCCCAGACCAAAAGTACCACCACAGGCAACTGTGGCTGGTTTGACAGTGCCTAGTGCCTCCTGCAAACTGACATCAGGAACCTGGCCTGGTGACTTTCGTTTCTCTGGGAAAGGGCCATCATTCTTGTCCAGGGCTTGGTGGCCCGGTGTGGCCGGCAGCCTGCAGAAATTCTGAACGGATCAGGATACCTCCCAGACCGAAAATACCACCACAGGCAACTGTGGCTGGTTTGACAGTGCCAAGTGCCTCCTGCAAACTGACATCAGGAACCTGGCCTGGTGACTTTTGTTTCTCTGGGGAAAGGCCATCATTCTCGTCCGGGGCCCTGTGGCCCGGAGGGGCTTGACTGCCTGCTGAAATTCGTCACGGTTGAGGATACGCCCCAGACACAAGGAGCCCCAACAGGCAACTGTGGCTGGTTTGACAGTGCCAAGTGCCTCCTGCAAACTGACATCAGGAACCTGGCCTGGTGACTTTTGTTTCTCTGGGGAAAGGCCATGGTTCATATCCTGGACCAGTTGGACCGGAGTGGCCGGCTGCCTGCTGAAATTCCGAACGGATCAGGATGCCGCCCAGATGCAAGGTGCCCCAACAGGCACCTGCGGTTGGTTTGACAGTGCCAAGTGCCTCCTGCAAACTGACATCAGGAACCTGGCCTGGTGACTATTGTTTCTCTGGGGAAAGGCCATGGTTCATGTCCAGGGCCGGGTGGCCCGGAGTGGTCAGCAGCCTGCTGAAATTCTGCACGTATGAGGATACATCCCTGATGCAAGGTGCCCCCACAGGAAATTGTGGCTGGTTTGACAGTGCCAAGTTCCTCCTGCAAATTGACATCAGGAACCGGGCCTAGTGACTTTTGTTTCTCTGGGGAAAGGCCATAGATGATGTCCAGTGCCCGGTGGCCCGGAGGGGCCGGCTGCCTGCTGAAATTCCGAACGGATCAGGATACGTCCCAGATGCAAGGTTCCCCCAGATGCACCTGTGGTTGGTTTGACAGTGCCAAGTGCCTCCTGAAAACTGACATCAGGAACCTGACCTGGTCAGTTTTTTTTCTCTGGGGAAAGGCCATCGTTCGTGCCCAGTGCCCTTTGGCACGCAGTTGGCGGCTGCTTGCTGAAATTCCTCACGGTTGAGGACACCTCCAAGATGAAAGGAGCTCCAAAAGGGAACTGTGGCTGGTTTGACAGTGCCTAGTGCCTCCTGCAAACTGACATCAGGAACCTGGCCTGGTGAGTTTTGTTTCTCTGGGGAAAGGCCATGGTTCATGTCCAGGGCCTGGTGGCCCGCAATGGCTGGCTGCCTGCTGAAATTCCGCATGGATCAGGATACCTCCCAGACCGAAAGTACCACCACAGGCAACTGTGGCTGGTTTGACAGTGCCTAGTGCCTCCTGCAAACTGACATCAGGAACCTGGCCTGGTGACTTTTGTTTCTCTGGGGAAAGGCCATGGCTCATGTCCAGCGACAGGTGGCCCGGAGTGGCCGGCTGCCTGCTGAAATTCCGCATGGATCAGGATGCCTCCCAGACCGAAAATACCACCACAGGCAACTGTGGCTGGTTTGACAGTGCCTAGTGCCTCCTGCAAACTGACATCAGGAACCTGGCCTGGTGAGTTTTGTTTCTCTGGGAAAGGACCATCATTCTTGTCCAGGGCCCGGTGGCCCGGCGTATCCGGCAGCCTGCAGAAATTCAGCACGGATCAGGATACCTCCCAGACCAAAAATACCACCACAGGCAACTGTGGCTGGTTTGACAGTGCCTAGTGCCTCCTGCAAACTGACATCAGGAACCTGGCCTGGTGACTTTTGTTTCTCTGGGGAAAGGCCATCATTCTTGTCCAGTGCCCAGTGGCCCGGAGTGGCTGGCTGCCTTCTGAAATTCCTCACGGTTGAGGATACCTCCCAGAAGCAAGGTGCCCCCAGAGGAAACTGTGGCTTGTTTGAGAGTGCCAAGTGCCTCCTGCAAACTGACATCAGGAACCTGGCCTGGTGATTTTTGTTTCTCTGGGGAAAGGCCATGGTTCATATCCTGGACCAGTTGGACCGGAGTGGCCGGCTGCCTACTGAAATTCCGAACGGATCAGGATGCCACCCAAATGCAAGGTGACCCCAGAAGCCCCTGCAATTGGTTTGACAGTGCCCAGTGCCTCCTGCAAATTGACATCAGGAACCGAGCCTAGTGACATTTGTTTCTCTGGGGAAAGGCAATCGTTCCTCTCCAGGACTCGGTGGCCCAGAGTGGCCGGCTGCCTGCTGAAATTTCGCACGGATCAGGATACCTCCAAGATGGAAGGTGCCCCCACAGGTAACTGTGGCTGGTTTGACAGTGCCAAGTGCCTCCTGCAAACTGACATCAGGAACCTGGCCTGGTGACTTTTGTTTCTCTTGGGAAAGGCCATGGTTCATGTCCAGGTCCGGGTGGCCCAGAGTGGCCGGCTGCCTGCTGAAATTCCGCAAGTATGAGGATACCGCCCAGATGCAAGGTGCACGCGCAGGCAACTGTGGCTGGCTTGACAGTGCCAAGTGCCTCCTGCAAACTGACATCAGGAACCTGGCCTGGTGACTTTTGTTTCTCTGGGAAAAGGCCATCATTCTTGTCCGGGGCCATCTGGCCCGGAGTGGCCGGCTGCCTGCTGAAATTCCTCACAGTTGAGGATACCTCCCAGATGCAGGGTGCTCCCACAGGCACCTGCGATTTGTTTGACAGTGCCAAGTGCCTCCTGCAAATTGACATCAGGAACCGGGCCTAGTGACTTTTGTTTCTCTGGGGAAAGGCCATAGATCGTGTACAGTGCCCGGTGGCCCGGAGTGGCCGGCTGCCTGCTGAAATTCCTCACGGTTGAGGATACCTCCCAGATGCAGGGTGCTCCCACAGGCAACTGTGGCTGGTTTGACAGTGCCAAGTGCCTCCTGCAAACTGACATCAGGAACCTGGCCTGGTGACTTTTGTTTCTCTGGGGAAAGGCCATCGTTCGTGCCCAGTGCCCTTTGGCACGCAGTTGGCGGCTGCTTCCTGCTGAAATTCCTCACGGTTGAGGATACCTCCTAGATGAAAGGAGCCCCAAAAGGGAACTGTGGCAGGTTTGACAATGCCTAGTGCGTCCTGCAAACTGACATCAGGAACCTGGCCTGGTGACTTTTTTTTCTCTGGGGAAAGGCCATGGTTCATGTCCAGCGCCAGGTGGCCCGCAGTGGCCGGCTGCCTGCTGAAATTCCGCACGTATGAGGATATATCCCAGATGCAAGGTGCCCCCACAGAAAATTGTGGCTGGTTTGACAGTGCCTAGTGCCTCCTGCAAACTGACATCAGGAACCTGGCCTGGTGACTTTTGTTTCTCAGGGGAATGGCCATGGTTCATGTCCAGCACCAGGTGGCCCGCAGTGGCCGGCTGCCTGCTGAAATTCCGCATGGATCAGGATACCTCCCATACCGAAAGTACCACCACAGGCAACTGTGGCTGGTTTGACAGTGCCAAGTGCCTCCTGCAAACTGACATCAGGAACCTGGCCTGGTGACTTTTGTTTCTCTGGGAAAGAGCCATCATTCTTGTCCAGTGCCCAGTGGACCGGAGTGGCCGGCTGCCTGCAGAAATTCCGCACGGATCAGGATACCTCCCAGATGCAAGGTGCCCCCACTAGGCAACTGTGGCTGGTTTGACAGTGCCAAGTGCCTCCTGCAAACTGACATCAGGAACCTGGCCTGGTGACTTTTGTTTCTCTGGGGAAATGCCATAGATCGTGTACAGTGCACGGTGCCAGGAGTGGCCGGCTACCTGCTGAAATTCCACACGGATCAGGATACCTCCCAGACCGAAAGAACCACCACAGGCAACTGTGGCTGGTTTGAGAGTGCCAAGTGCCTCCTGCAAACTGACATCAGGAACCTGGCCTGGTGACTTTTGTTTCTCTGGGGAAAGGCCATCATTCTTGTCCAGTGCCCGGTGGCCAGGAGTGGCTGGCTGCCTTCTGAAATTCCTCACGGTAGAGGATACCTGCCAGACGCAAGGCGCCCCCAGAGGAAACTGTGGCTGGTTTGAGAGTGCCAAGTGCCTCCTGCAAACTGACATCAGGAACCTGGCCTGGTGACTTTTGTTTCTCTGGGGAAAGGCCATGGTTCATATCCTGGACCAGTTGGACCGGAGTGGCCGGCTGTCTGCTGAAATTCCGAACGGATCAGGATGCCGCCCAAATGCAAGGTGCTCCAACAGGCACCTGTGGCTGGTATGACAGTGCCAAGTGCCTCCTGCAAATTGACATCAGGAACCTGGCCTGGTGACTTTTGTTTCTCTGGGGAAAGGCCATGGTTCATATCCTGGACCAGTTGGACCGGAGTGGCCGGCTGTCTGCTGAAATTCCGAACGGATCAGGATGCCGCCCAAATGCATGGTGCTCCAACAGGCACCTGTGGCTGGTATGACAGTGCCAAGTGCCTCCTGCAAACTGACATCAGGAACCTGGCCTGGTGACTTTTGTTTCTCTGGGGAAAGGCCATGGTTCATATCCTGGACCAGTTGGACCGGAGTGGCCGGCTGTCTGCTGAAATTCCGAACGGATCAGGATGCCGCCCAAATGCAAGGTGCTCCAACAGGCACCTGTGGCTGGTATGACAGTGCCAAGCGCCTCCTGCAAATTGACATCAGGAACCTGGCCTGGTGACTTTTGTTTCTCTGGGGAAAGGCCATGGTTCATATCCTGGACCAGTTGGACCGGAGTGGCCGGCTGTCTGCTGAAATTCCGAACGGATCAGGATGCCGCCCAAATGCATGGTGCTCCAACAGGCACCTGTGGCTGGTATGACAGTGCCAAGTGCCTCCTGCAAATTGACATCAGGAACCTGGCCTGGTGACTTTTTTTTCTCTGGGGAAAGGCCATCATTCTTGTCCAGGGCCCGGTGGCCCGGCGTGCCCTGCAGCCTGCAGAAATTCTGAACGGATCAGGATACCTCCCAGACCGAAAGTACCACCACAGGCAACTGTGGCTGGTTTGACAGTGCCTAGTGCCTCCTGCAAACTGACATCAGGAACCTGGCCTGGTGACTTTTGTTTCTCTGGGAAAGGGCCATCATTCTTGTCCAGGACCCGGTGGCCCGGTGGGGCCGGCAGCCTGCAGAAATTCTGAACGGATCAGGATACCTCCCAGACCGAAAATACCACCACAGGCAACTGTGGCTGGTTTGACAGTGCCAAGTGCCTCCTGCAAACTGACATCAGGAACCTGGCCTGGTGAGTTTTGTTTCTCTGGGGATAGGCCATCATTCTTGTCCAGTGCCCCGTGGCCCAGAGTGGCTGGCTGCCTTCTGAAATTCCTCACGGTTGAGGATACCTCCCAGACGCAAGGTGCCCCCACTAGGCAACAGTGGCTGGTTTGACAGTGCCAAGTGCCTCCTGCAAACTGACATCAGGAACCTGGCCTGGTGACTTTTGTTTCTCTGGGGAAATGCCATAGATCGTGTACCGTGCACGGTGCCAGGAGTGGCCGGCTGCCTACTGAAATTCCACACGGATCAGGATACCTCCCAGACCGAAAGTACCACCGTAGGCAACTGTGGCTGCTTTGAGAGTGCCAAGTGCCTCCTGCAAACTGACATCAGGAACCTGGCCTGGTGACTTTTGTTTCTCTGGGGAAAGGCCATCATTCTTGTCCAGTGCCCGGTGGCCAGGAGTGGCTGGCTGCCTTCTGAAATTCCTCACAGTTGAGGATACCTCCCAGACGCAAGGCGCCCCCAGAGGAAACTGGCTGGTTTGAGAGTGCCAAGTGCCACCTGCAAACTGACATCAGGAACCTGGCCTGGTGACTTTTGTTTCTCTGGGGAAAGGCCATGGTTCATATCCTGGACCAGTTGGACCGGAGTGGCCGGCTGTCTGCTGAAATTCCGAACGGATCAGGATGCCGCCCAAATGCAAGGTGCTCCAACAGGCACCTGTGGCTGGTATGACAGTGCCAAGTGCCTCCTGCAAATTGACATCAGGAACCTGGCCTGGTGACTTTTTTTTCTCTGGGGAAAGGCCATCATTCTTGTCCAGGACCCGGTGGCCCGGCGTGTCCTGCAGCCTGCAGAAATTCTGAACGGATCAGGATACCTCCCAGACCAAAAGTACCACCACAGGCAACTGTGGCTGGTTTGACAGTGCCTAGTGCCTCCTGCAAACTGACATCAGGAACCTGGCCTGGTGAGTTTTGTTTCTCTGGGAAAGGGCCATCATTCTTGTCCAGGGCTTGGTGGCCCGGTGTGGCCGGCAGCCTGCAGAAATTCTGAACGGATCAGGATACCTCCCAGACCGAAAATACCACCACAGGCAACTGTGGCTGGTTTGACAGTGCCAAGTGCCTCCTGCAAACTGACATCAGGAACCTGGCCTGGTGACTTTTGTTTCTCTGGGGAAAGGCCATCATTCTCGTCCGGGGCCCTGTGGCCCGGAGGGGCTTGACTGCCTGCTGAAATTCGTCACGGTTGAGGATACGCCCCAGACACAAGGAGCCCCAACAGGCAACTGTGGCTGGTTTGACAGTGCCAAGTGCCTCCTGCAAACTGACATCAGGAACCTGGCCTGGTGACTTTTGTTTCTCTGGGGAAAGGCCATGGTTCATATCCTGGACCAGTTGGACCGGAGTGGCCGGCTGCCTGCTGAAATTCCGAACGGATCAGGATGCCGCCCAGATGCAAGGTGCCCCAACAGGCACCTGCGGTTGGTTTGACAGTGCCAAGTGCCTCCTGCAAACTGACATCAGGAACCTGGCCTGGTGACTATTGTTTCTCTGGGGAAAGGCCATGGTTCATGTCCAGGGCCGGGTGGCCCGGAGTGGTCAGCAGCCTGCTGAAATTCTGCACGTATGAGGATACATCCCTGATGCAAGGTGCCCCCACAGGAAATTGTGGCTGGTTTGACAGTGCCAAGTTCCTCCTGCAAATTGACATCAGGAACCGGGCCTAGTGACTTTTGTTTCTCTGGGGAAAGGCCATAGATGATGTCCAGTGCCCGGTGGCCCGGAGGGGCCGGCTGCCTGCTGAAATTCCGAACGGATCAGGATACGTCCCAGATGCAAGGTTCCCCCAGATGCACCTGTGGTTGGTTTGACAGTGCCAAGTGCCTCCTGAAAACTGACATCAGGAACCTGACCTGGTCAGTTTTTTTTCTCTGGGGAAAGGCCATCGTTCGTGCCCAGTGCCCTTTGGCACGCAGTTGGCGGCTGCTTGCTGAAATTCCTCACGGTTGAGGACACCTCCAAGATGAAAGGAGCTCCAAAAGGGAACTGTGGCTGGTTTGACAGTGCCTAGTGCCTCCTGCAAACTGACATCAGGAACCTGGCCTGGTGAGTTTTGTTTCTCTGGGGAAAGGCCATGGTTCATGTCCAGGGCCTGGTGGCCCGCAATGGCTGGCTGCCTGCTGAAATTCCGCATGGATCAGGATACCTCCCAGACCGAAAGTACCACCACAGGCAACTGTGGCTGGTTTGACAGTGCCTAGTGCCTCCTGCAAACTGACATCAGGAACCTGGCCTGGTGACTTTTGTTTCTCTGGGGAAAGGCCATGGCTCATGTCCAGCGACAGGTGGCCCGGAGTGGCCGGCTGCCTGCTGAAATTCCGCATGGATCAGGATGCCTCCCAGACCGAAAATACCACCACAGGCAACTGTGGCTGGTTTGACAGTGCCTAGTGCCTCCTGCAAACTGACATCAGGAACCTGGCCTGGTGAGTTTTGTTTCTCTGGGAAAGGACCATCATTCTTGTCCAGGGCCCGGTGGCCCGGCGTATCCGGCAGCCTGCAGAAATTCAGCACGGATCAGGATACCTCCCAGACCAAAAATACCACCACAGGCAACTGTGGCTGGTTTGACAGTGCCTAGTGCCTCCTGCAAACTGACATCAGGAACCTGGCCTGGTGACTTTTGTTTCTCTGGGGAAAGGCCATCATTCTTGTCCAGTGCCCAGTGTCCCGGAGTGGCTGGCTGCCTTCTGAAATTCCTCACGGTTGAGGATACCTCCCAGAAGCAAGGTGCCCCCAGAGGAAACTGTGGCTTGTTTGAGAGTGCCAAGTGCCTCCTGCAAACTGACATCAGGAACCTGGCCTGGTGATTTTTGTTTCTCTGGGGAAAGGCCATGGTTCATATCCTGGACCAGTTGGACCGGAGTGGCCGGCTGCCTACTGAAATTCCGAACGGATCAGGATGCCACCCAAATGCAAGGTGACCCCAGAAGCCCCTGCAATTGGTTTGACAGTGCCCAGTGCCTCCTGCAAATTGACATCAGGAACCGAGCCTAGTGACATTTGTTTCTCTGGGGAAAGGCAATCGTTCCTCTCCAGGACTCGGTGGCCCAGAGTGGCCGGCTGCCTGCTGAAATTTCGCACGGATCAGGATACCTCCAAGATGGAAGGTGCCCCCACAGGTAACTGTGGCTGGTTTGACAGTGCCAAGTGCCTCCTGCAAACTGACATCAGGAACCTGGCCTGGTGACTTTTGTTTCTCTTGGGAAAGGCCATGGTTCATGTCCAGGTCCGGGTGGCCCAGAGTGGCCGGCTGCCTGCTGAAATTCCGCAAGTATGAGGATACCGCCCAGATGCAAGGTGCACGCGCAGGCAACTGTGGCTGGCTTGACAGTGCCAAGTGCCTCCTGCAAACTGACATCAGGAACCTGGCCTGGTGACTTTTGTTTCTCTGGGAAAAGGCCATCATTCTTGTCCGGGGCCATCTGGCCCGGAGTGGCCGGCTGCCTGCTGAAATTCCTCACAGTTGAGGATACCTCCCAGATGCAGGGTGCTCCCACAGGCACCTGCGATTTGTTTGACAGTGCCAAGTGCCTCCTGCAAATTGACATCAGGAACCGGGCCTAGTGACTTTTGTTTCTCTGGGGAAAGGCCATAGATCGTGTACAGTGCCCGGTGGCCCGGAGTGGCCGGCTGCCTGCTGAAATTCCTCACGGTTGAGGATACCTCCCAGATGCAGGGTGCTCCCACAGGCAACTGTGGCTGGTTTGACAGTGCCAAGTGCCTCCTGCAAACTGACATCAGGAACCTGGCCTGGTGACTTTTGTTTCTCTGGGGAAAGGCCATCGTTCGTGCCCAGTGCCCTTTGGCACGCAGTTGGCGGCTGCTTCCTGCTGAAATTCCTCACGGTTGAGGATACCTCCTAGATGAAAGGAGCCCCAAAAGGGAACTGTGGCAGGTTTGACAATGCCTAGTGCGTCCTGCAAACTGACATCAGGAACCTGGCCTGGTGACTTTTTTTTCTCTGGGGAAAGGCCATGGTTCATGTCCAGCGCCAGGTGGCCCGCAGTGGCCGGCTGCCTGCTGAAATTCCGCACGTATGAGGATATATCCCAGATGCAAGGTGCCCCCACAGAAAATTGTGGCTGGTTTGACAGTGCCTAGTGCCTCCTGCAAACTGACATCAGGAACCTGGCCTGGTGACTTTTGTTTCTCAGGGGAATGGCCATGGTTCATGTCCAGCACCAGGTGGCCCGCAGTGGCCGGCTGCCTGCTGAAATTCCGCATGGATCAGGATACCTCCCATACCGAAAGTACCACCACAGGCAACTGTGGCTGGTTTGACAGTGCCAAGTGCCTCCTGCAAACTGACATCAGGAACCTGGCCTGGTGACTTTTGTTTCTCTGGGAAAGAGCCATCATTCTTGTCCAGTGCCCAGTGGACCGGAGTGGCCGGCTGCCTGCAGAAATTCCGCACGGATCAGGATACCTCCCAGATGCAAGGTGCCCCCACTAGGCAACTGTGGCTGGTTTGACAGTGCCAAGTGCCTCCTGCAAACTGACATCAGGAACCTGGCCTGGTGACTTTTGTTTCTCTGGGGAAATGCCATAGATCGTGTACAGTGCACGGTGCCAGGAGTGGCCGGCTACCTGCTGAAATTCCACACGGATCAGGATACCTCCCAGACCGAAAGAACCACCACAGGCAACTGTGGCTGGTTTGAGAGTGCCAAGTGCCTCCTGCAAACTGACATCAGGAACCTGGCCTGGTGACTTTTGTTTCTCTGGGGAAAGGCCATCATTCTTGTCCAGTGCCCGGTGGCCAGGAGTGGCTGGCTGCCTTCTGAAATTCCTCACGGTAGAGGATACCTGCCAGACGCAAGGCGCCCCCAGAGGAAACTGTGGCTGGTTTGAGAGTGCCAAGTGCCTCCTGCAAACTGACATCAGGAACCTGGCCTGGTGACTTTTGTTTCTCTGGGGAAAGGCCATGGTTCATATCCTGGACCAGTTGGAACGGAGTGGCCGGCTGTCTGCTGAAATTCCGAACGGATCAGGATGCCGCCCAAATGCAAGGTGCTCCAACAGGCACCTGTGGCTGGTATGACAGTGCCAAGTGCCTCCTGCAAATTGACATCAGGAACCTGGCCTGGTGACTTTTGTTTCTCTGGGGAAAGGCCATGGTTCATATCCTGGACCAGTTGGACCGGAGTGGCCGGCTGTCTGCTGAAATTCCGAACGGATCAGGATGCCGCCCAAATGCATGGTGCTCCAACAGGCACCTGTGGCTGGTATGACAGTGCCAAGTGCCTCCTGCAAATTGACATCAGGAACCTGGCCTGGTGACTTTTTTTTCTCTGGGGAAAGGCCATCATTCTTGTCCAGGGCCCGGTGGCCCGGCGTGGCCTGCAGCCTGCAGAAATTCTGAACGGATCAGGATACCTCCCAGACCGAAAGTACCACCACAGGCAACTGTGGCTGGTTTGACAGTGCCTAGTGCCTCCTGCAAACTGACATCAGGAACCTGGCCTGGTGACTTTTGTTTCTCTGGGAAAGGGCCATCATTCTTGTCCAGGGCCCGGTGGCCCGGTGGGGCCGGCAGCCTGCAGAAATTCTGAACGGATCAGGATACCTCCCAGACCGAAAATACCACCACAGGCAACTGTGGCTGGTTTGACAGTGCCAAGTGCCTCCTGCAAACTGACATCAGGAACCTGGCCTGGTGAGTTTTGTTTCTCTGGGGATAGGCCATCATTCTTGTCCAGTGCCCCGTGGCCCAGAGTGGCTGGCTGCCTTCTGAAATTCCTCACGGTTGAGGATACCTCCCAGACGCAAGGTGCCCCCACTAGGCAACAGTGGCTGGTTTGACAGTGCCAAGTGCCTCCTGCAAACTGACATCAGGAACCTGGCCTGGTGACTTTTGTTTCTCTGGGGAAATGCCATAGATCGTGTACCGTGCACGGTGCCAGGAGTGGCCGGCTGCCTACTGAAATTCCACACGGATCAGGATACCTCCCAGACCGAAAGTACCACCGTAGGCAACTGTGGCTGCTTTGAGAGTGCCAAGTGCCTCCTGCAAACTGACATCAGGAACCTGGCCTGGTGACTTTTGTTTCTCTGGGGAAAGGCCATCATTCTTGTCCAGTGCCCGGTGGCCAGGAGTGGCTGGCTGCCTTCTGAAATTCCTCACAGTTGAGGATACCTCCCAGACGCAAGGCGCCCCCAGAGGAAACTGGCTGGTTTGAGAGTGCCAAGTGCCACCTGCAAACTGACATCAGGAACCTGGCCTGGTGACTTTTGTTTCTCTGGGGAAAGGCCATGGTTCATATCCTGGACCAGTTGGACCGGAGTGGCCGGCTGTCTGCTGAAATTCCGAACGGATCAGGATGCCGCCCAAATGCAAGGTGCTCCAACAGGCACCTGTGGCTGGTATGACAGTGCCAAGTGCCTCCTGCAAATTGACATCAGGAACCTGGCCTGGTGACTTTTTTTTCTCTGGGGAAAGGCCATCATTCTTGTCCAGGACCCGGTGGCCCGGCGTGTCCTGCAGCCTGCAGAAATTCTGAACGGATCAGGATACCTCCCAGACCAAAAGTACCACCACAGGCAACTGTGGCTGGTTTGACAGTGCCAAGTGCCTCCTGCAAACTGACATCAGGAACCTGGCCTGGTGAGTTTTGTTTCTCTGGGAAAGGGCCATCATTCTTGTCCAGGGCTTGGTGGCCCGGTGTGGCCGGCAGCCTGCAGAAATTCTGAACGGATCAGGATACCTCCCAGACCGAAAATACCACCACAGGCAACTGTGGCTGGTTTGACAGTGCCAAGTGCCTCCTGCAAACTGACATCAGGAACCTGGCCTGGTGACTTTTGTTTCTCTGGGGAAAGGCCATCATTCTCGTCCGGGGCCCTGTGGCCCGGAGGGGCTTGACTGCCTGCTGAAATTCGTCACGGTTGAGGATACGCCCCAGACACAAGGAGCCCCAACAGGAAACTGTGGCTGGTTTGACAGTGCCTAGTGCCTCCTCCAAACTGACATCAGGAACCTGGCCTGGTGACTTTTGTTTCTCTGGGGAAAGGCCATGGTTCATATCCTGGACCAGTTGGACCGGAGTGGCCGGCTGCCTGCTGAAATTCCGAACGGATCAGGATGCCGCCCAGATGCAAGGTGCCCCAACAGGCACCTGCGGTTGGTTTGACAGTGCCAAGTGCCTCCTGCAAACTGACATCAGGAACCTGGCCTGGTGACTATTGTTTCTCTGGGGAAAGGCCATGGTTCATGTCCAGGGCCGGGTGGCCCGCAGTGGTCAGCTGCCTGCTGAAATTCCGCACGTATGAGGATACATCCCTGATGCAAGGTGCCCCCACAGGAAATTGTGGCTGGTTTGACAGTGCCAAGTTCCTCCTGCAAATTGACATCAGGAACCGGGCCTAGTGACTTTTGTTTCTCTGGGGAAAGGCCATAGATGATGTCCAGTGCCCGGTGGCCCGGAGGGGCCGGCTGCCTGCTGAAATTCCGAACGGATCAGGATACGTCCCAGATGCAAGGTTCCCCCAGATGCACCTGTGGTTGGTTTGACAGTGCCAAGTGCCTCCTGAAAACTGACATCAGGAACCTGACCTGGTCAGTTTTTTTTCTCTGGGGAAAGGCCATCGTTCGTGCCCAGTGCCCTTTGGCACGCAGTTGGCGGCTGCTTGCTGAAATTCCTCGCGGTTGAGGACTCCTCCAAGATGAAAGGAGCTCCAAAAGGGAACTGTGGCTGGTTTGACAGTGCCTAGTGCCTCCTGCAAACTGACATCAGGAACCTGGCCTGGTGAGTTTTGTTTCTCTGGGGAAAGGCCATGGTTCATGTCCAGGGCCTGGTGGCCCGCAATGGCCGGCTGCCTGCTGAAATTCCGCATGGATCAGGATACCTCCCAGACCGAAAGTACCACCTCAGGCAACTGTGGCTGGTTTGACAGTGCCTAGTGCCTCCTGCAAACTGACATCAGGAACCTGGCCTGGTGACTTTTGTTTCTCTGGGGAAAGGCCATGGCTCATGTCCAGCGACAGGTGGCCCGGAGTGGCCGGCTGCCTGCTGAAATTCCGCATGGATCAGGATGCCTCCCAGACCGAAAATACCACCACAGGCAACTGTGGCTGGTTTGACAGTGCCTAGTGCCTCCTGCAAACTGACATCAGGAACCTGGCCTGGTGACTTTTGTTTCTCTGGGGAAAGGCCATCATTCTTCTCCAGTGCCCAGTGGCCCGGAGTGGCTGGCTGCCTTCTGAAATTCCTCACGGTTGAGGATACCTCCCAGAAGCAAGGTGCCCCCAGAGGAAACTGTGGCTTGTTTGAGAGTGCCAAGTGCCTCCTGCAAACTGACATCAGGAACCTGGCCTGGTGATTTTTGTTTCTCTGGGGAAAGGCCATGGTTCATATCCTGGACCAGTTGGACCGGAGTGGCCGGCTGCCTACTGAAATTCCGAACGGATCAGGATGCCACCCAAATGCAAGGTGACCCCAGAAGCCCCTGCAATTGGTTTGACAGTGCCCAGTGCCTCCTGCAAATTGACATCAGGAACCGAGCCTTGTGACATTTGTTTCTCTGGGGAAAGGCAATCGTTCCTCTCCAGAACTCGGTGGCCCAGAGTGGCCGGCTGCCTGCTGAAATTTCGCACGGATCAGGATACCTCCAAGATGGAAGGTGCCCCCACAGGCAACTGTGGCTGGTTTGACAGTGCCAAGTGCCTCCTGCAAACTGACATCAGGAACCTGGCCTGGTGACTTTTGTTTCTCTTGGGAAAGCCCATGGTTCATGTCCAGGTCCGGGTGGCCCAGAGTGGCCGGCTGCCTGCTGAAATTCCGCAAGTATGAGGATACCGCCCAGATGCAAGGTGCACGCGCAGGCAACTGTGGCTGGTTTGACAGTGCCAAGTGCCTCCTGCAAACTGACATCAGGAACCTGGCCTGGTGACTTTTGTTTCTCTGGGAAAAGGCCATCATTCTTGTCCGGGGCCATCTGGCCCGGAGTGGCCGGCTGCCTGCTGAAATTCCTCACAGTTGAGGATACCTCCCAGATGCAGGGTGCTCCCACAGGCACCTGCGATTTGTTTGACAGTGCCAAGTGCCTCCTGCAAATTGACATCAGGAACCGGGCCTAGTGACTTTTGTTTCTCTGGGGAAAGGCCATAGATGATGTCCAGTGCCCGGTGGCCCGGAGTGGCCGGCTGCATGCTGAAATTCCGAACCGATCAGGATACGTCCCGGATGCAATGTGCCCACACAGGCAACTGTGGCTGGTTTGACAGTGCCAAGTGCCTCCGGCAAACTGACATCAGGAACCTGGCCTGGTGACTTTTGTTTCTCTGGGGAAAGGCCATAGATCGTGTACAGTGCCCGGTGGCCCGGAGTGGCCGGCTGCCTGCTGAAATTCCTCACGGTTGAGGATACCTCCCAGATGCAGGGTGCTCCCACAGGCAACTGTGGCTGGTTTGACAGTGCCAAGTGCCTCCTGCAAACTGACATCAGGAACCTGGCCTGGTGACTTTTGTTTCTCTGGGGAAAGGCCATCGTTCGTGCCCAGTGCCCTTTGGCACGCAGTTGGCGGCTGCTTCCTGCTGAAATTCCTCACGGTTGAGGATACCTCCTAGATGAAAGGAGCCCCAAAAGGGAACTGTGGCTGGTTTGACAATGCCTAGTGCCTCCTGCAAACTGACATCAGGAACCTGGCCTGGTGACTTTGGTTTCTCTGGGGAAAGACCATCATTCTCGTCCGGGGCCCGCTGGCCGTAGGGGCTGGCTGCCTGCTGAAATTCGTCACGGTTGAGGATACGCCGCAGACACAAGGAGCCCCAACAGGAAACTGTGGCTGGTTTGACAGTGCCTAGTGCCTCCTGCAAACTGACATCAGGAACCTGGCCTGGTGACTTTTGTTTCTCTGGGGAAAGGCCATGGTTCATATCCTGGACCTGTTGGACCGGAGTGGCCGGCTGCCTGCTGAAATTCCGAACGGATCATGATGCCGCCCAGATGCAAGATGCCCCAACAGGCACCTGCGGTTGGTTTGACAGTGCCAAGTGCCTCCTGCAAACTGACATCAGGAACCTGGCCTGGTGACTATTGTTTCTCTGGGGAAAGGCCATGGTTCATGTCCAGGGCCGGGTGGCCCGGAGTGGCCGGCTGCCTGCTGAAATTCCGCACGTATGAGGATACATCCCAGATGCAAGGTTCCCCCAGATGCACCTGTGGTTGGTTTGACAGTGCCAAGTGCCTCCTGAAAACTGACATCAGGAACCTGACCTGGTGAGTTTTTTTTCTCTGGGGAAAGGCCATCGTTCGTGCCCAGTGCCCTTTGGCACGCAGTTGGCGGCTGCTTGCTGAAATTCCTCACGGTTGAGGACACCTCCAAGATGAAAGGAGCTCCAAAAGGGAACTGTGGCTGGTTTGACAGTGCCTAGTGCCTCCTGCAAATTAACATCAGGAACCTGGCCTGGTGACTTTTGTTTCTCTGGGGAAAGGCCATGGTTCATGTCCAGGGCCTAGTGGCCAGCAATGGCCGGCTGCCTGCTGAAATTCCGCATGGATCAGGATACCTCCCATACCGAAAGTACCACCACATGCAACTGCGGTTGGTTTGAAAGTGCCTAGTGCCTCCTGCAAACTGACATCAGGAACCTGGCCTGGAGACTTTTGTTTCTCTGGGAAAGGGCCATCATTCTTGTCCAGGGCCCGGTGGTCCGTCGTGGCCGGCAGCCTGCTGAAATTCTGAATGGATGAGGATACCTCCCAGACCGAAAATACCACCACAGGCAACTGTGGCTGGTTTGACAGTGCCAAGTGCCTCCTGCAAACTGACATCAGGAACCTGGCCTGGTTACTTTTGTTTCTCTGGGGAAAGGCCATGGTTCATATCCTGGACCTGTTGGACCGGAGTGGCCGGCTGTCTGCTGAAATTCCGAACGGATCGGGATGCCGCCCAGATGCAAAGTGCCCAGCAGGCACCTGCGGTTGGTTTGACAGTGCCAAGTGCCTCCTGCAAACTGACATCAGGAACCTGGCCTGCTGACTTTTGTTTCTCTGGGGAAAGGCCATGGCCCATGTCCAGCGACAGGTGGCCCGGAGTGGCCGGCTGCCTGCTGAAATTCCGCATGTATCAGGATGCCTCCCAGACCGAAAGTACCACCACAAGCAACTGTGGCTGGTTTGACAGTGCCTAGTGCCTCCTGCAAACTGACATCAGGAACCTGGCCTGGTGACTTTTGTTTCTCTGGGGAAAGGCCATGGTTCATATCCTGGACCAGTTGGACCGGAGTGGCCGGCTGTCTGCTGAAATTCCGAACGGATCAGGATGCCGCCCAAATGCAAGGTGCTCCAACAGGCACCTGTGGCTGGTATGACAGTGCCAAGTGCCTCCTGCAAATTGACATCAGGAACCTGGCCTGGTGACTTTTTTTTCTCTCGGGAAAGGCCATCATTCTTGTCCAGGACCCGGTGGCCCGGCGTGTCCTGCAGCCTGCAGAAATTCTGAACGGATCAGGATACCTCCCAGACCAAAAGTACCACCACAGGCAACTGTGGCTGGTTTGACAGTGCCTAGTGCCTCCTGCAAACTGACATCAGGAACCTGGCCTGGTGACTTTTGTTTCTCTGGGAAAGGGCCATCATTCTTGTCCAGGGCTTGGTGGCCCGGTGTGGCCGGCAGCCTGCAGAAATTCTGAACGGATCAGGATACCTCCCAGACCGAAAATACCACCACAGGCAACTGTGGCTGGTTTGACAGTGCCAAGTGCCTCCTGCAAACTGACATCAGGAACCTGGCCTGGTGACTTTTGTTTCTCTGGGGGAAGGCCATCATTCTCGTCCGGGGCCCTGTGGCCCGGAGGGGCTTGACTGCCTGCTGAAATTCGCCACGGTTGAGGATACGCCCCAGACACAAGGAGCCCCAACAGGAAACTGTGGCTGGTTTGACAGTGCCTAGTGCCTCCTCCAAACTGACATCAGGAACCTGGCCTGGTGACTTTTGTTTCTCTGGGGAAAGGCCATGGTTCATATCCTGGACCAGTTGGACCGGAGTGGCCGGCTGCCTGCTGAAATTCCGAACGGATCAGGATGCCGCCCAGATGCAAGGTGCCCCAACAGGCACCTGCGGTTGGTTTGACAGTGCCAAGTGCCTCCTGCAAACTGACATCAGGAACCTGGCCTGGTGACTATTGTTTCTCTGGGGAAAGGCCATGGTTCATGTCCAGGGCCGGGTGGCCCGGAGTTGTCAGCTGCCTGCTGAAATTCCGCACGTATGAGGATACATCCCTGATGCAAGGTGCCCCCACAGGAAATTGTGGCTGGTTTGACAGTGCCAAGTTCCTCCTGCAAATTGACATCAGGAACCGGGCCTAGTGACTTTTGTTTCTCTGGGGAAAGGCCATAGATGATGTCCAGTGCCCGGTGGCCCGGAGGGGCCGGCTGCCTGCTGAAATTCCGAACGGATCAGGATACGTCCCAGATGCAAGGTTCCCCCAGATGCACCTGTGGTTGGTTTGACAGTGCCAAGTGCCTCCTGAAAACTGACATCAGGAACCTGACCTGGTCAGTTTTTTTTCTCTGGGGAAAGGCCATCGTTCGTGCCCAGTGCCCTTTGGCACGCAGTTGGCGGCTGCTTGCTGAAATTCCTCGCGGTTGAGGACTCCTCCAAGATGAAAGGAGCTCCAAAAGGGAACTGTGGCTGGTTTGACAGTGCCTAGTGCCTCCTGCAAACTGACATCAGGAACCTGGCCTGGTGAGTTTTGTTTCTCTGGGGAAAGGCCATGGTTCATGTCCAGGGCCTGGTGGCCCGCAATGGCCGGCTGCCTGCTGAAATTCCGCATGGATCAGGATACCTCCCAGACCGAAAGTACCACCTCAGGCAACTGTGGCTGGTTTGACAGTGCCTAGTGCCTCCTGCAAACTGACATCAGGAACCTGGCCTGGTGACTTTTGTTTCTCTGGGGAAAGGCCATCATTCTTGTCCAGTGCCCAGTGGCCCGGAGTGGCTGGCTGCCTTCTGAAATTCCTCACGGTTGAGGATACCTCCCAGAAGCAAGGTGCCCCCAGAGGAAACTGTGGCTTGTTTGAGAGTGCCAAGTGCCTCCTGCAAACTGACATCAGGAACCTGGCCTGGTGACTTTTGTTTCTCTGGGAAAAGGCCATCATTCTTGTCCGGGGCGTTCTGGCCCGGAGTGGCCGGCTGCCTGCTGAAATTCCTCACAGTTGAGGATACCTCCCAGATGCAGGGTACTCCCACAGGCACCTGCGATTTGTTTGACAGTGCCAAGTGCCTCCTGCAAATTGACATCAGGAACCGGGCCTAGTGACTTTTGTTTCTCTGGGGAAAGGCCATAGATGATGTCCAGTGCCCGGTGGCCCGGAGTGGCCGGCTGCATGCTGAAATTCCGAACCGATCAGGATACGTCCCGGATGCAATGTGCCCACACAGGCAACTGTGGCTGGTTTGACAGTTCCAAGTGCCTCCGGCAAACTGACATCAGGAACCTGGCCTGGTGACTTTTGTTTCTCTGGGGAAAGGCCATAGATCGTGTACAGTGCCCGGTGGCCCGGAGTGGCCGGCTGCCTGCTGAAATTCCTCACGGTTGAGGATACCTCCCAGATGCAGGGTGCTCCCACAGGCAACTGTGGCTGGTTTGACAGTGCCAAGTGCCTCCTGCAAACTGACATCAGGAACCTGGCCTGGTGACTTTTGTTTCTCTGGGGAAAGGCCATCGTTCGTGCCCAGTGCCCTTTGGCACGCAGTTGGCGGCTGCTTCCTGCTGAAATTCCTCACGGTTGAGGATACCTCCTAGATGAAAGGAGCCCCAAAAGGGAACTGTGGCTGGTTTGACAATGCCTAGTGCCTCCTGCAAACTGACATCAGGAACCTGGCCTGGTGACTTTGGTTTCTCTGGGGAAAGACCATCATTCTCGTCCCGGGCCCGCTGGCCCGGAGGGGCTGGCTGCCTGCTAAAATTCGTCACGGTTGAGGATACGCCGCAGACACAAGGAGCCCCAACAGGAAACTGTGGCTGGTTTGACAGTGCCTAGTGCCTCCTGCAAACTGACATCAGGAACCTGGCCTGGTGACTTTTGTTTCTCTGGGGAAAGGCCATGGTTCATATCCTGGACCTGTTGGACCGGAGTGGCCGGCTGCCTGCTGAAATTCCGAACGGATCAGGATGCCGCCCAGATGCAAGATGCCCCAACAGGCACCTGCGGTTGGTTTGACAGTGCCAAGTGCCTCCTGCAAACTGACATCAGGAACCTGGCCTGGTGACTATTGTTTCTCTGGGGAAAGGCCATGGTTCATGTCCAGGGCCGGGTGGCCCGGAGTGGCCGGCTGCCTGCTGAAATTCCGCACGTATGAGGATACATCCCAGATGCAAGGTTCCCCCAGATGCACCTGTGGTTGATTTGACAGTGCCAAGTGCCTCCTGAAAACTGACATCAGGAACCTGACCTGGTGAGTTTTTTTTCTCTGGGGAAAGGCCATCGTTCGTGCCCAGTGCCCTTTGGCACGCAGTTGGCGGCTGCTTGCTGAAATTCCTCACGGTTGAGGACACCTCCAAGATGAAAGGAGCTCCAAAAGGGAACTGTGGCTGGTTTGACAGTGCCTAGTGCCTCCTGCAAATTAACATCAGGAACCTGGCCTGGTGACTTTTGTTTCTCTGGGGAAAGGCCATGGTTCATGTCCAGGGCCTAGTGGCCAGCAATGGCCGGCTGCCTGCTGAAATTCCGCATGGATCAGGATACCTCCCATACCGAAAGTACCACCACATGCAACTGCGGTTGGTTTGACAGTGCCTAGTGCCTCCTGCAAACTGACATCAGGAACCTGGCCTGGAGACTTTTGTTTCTCTGGGAAAGGGCCATCATTCTTGTCCAGGGCCCGGTGGTCCGTCGTGGCCGGCAGCCTGCTGAAATTCTGAATGGATGAGGATACCTCCCAGACCGAAAATACCACCACAGGCAACAGTGGCTGGTTTGACAGTGCCAAGTGCCTCCTGCAAACTGACATCAGGAACCTGGCCTGGTGACTTTTGTTTCTCTGGGGAAAGGCCATGGTTCATATCCTGGACCTGTTGGACCGGAGTGGCCGGCTGTCTGCTGAAATTCCGAACGGATCGGGATGCCGCCCAGATGCAAAGTGCCCAGCAGGCACCTGCGGTTGGTTTGACAGTGCCAAGTGCCTCCTGCAAACTGACATCAGGAACCTGGCCTGCTGACTTTTGTTTCTCTGGGGAAAGGCCATGGCCCATGTCCAGCGACAGGTGGCCCGGAGTGGCCGGCTGCCTGCTGAAATTCCGCATGTATCAGGATGCCTCCCAGACTGAAAACACCACCACAGGCAAATGTGGCTGGTATGACAGTGCCTAGTGCCTCCTGCAAACTGACATCAGGAACGTGGCCTGGTGACTTTTGTTTCTCTGGGAAAGGGCCATCATTCTTGTCCAGGGCCGGGTGGCCCGCAATGGCCGGCAGCCTGCAGAAATTCTGAACGGATCAGGATACCTCCCAGACCGAAAATACCACCACAGGCAACTGTGGCTGGTTTGACAGTGCCAGGTGCCTCCTGCAAACTGACATCAGGAACGTGGCCTGGTGACTTTTGTTTCTCTGGGGAAAGGCCATCATTCTTGTCCAGTGCCCAGTGGACCGGAGTGGCCGGCTGCCTGCTGAAATTCCGCACGGATCAGGATACCTCCCAGACGAAAGGTGCCCCAACAGGAAACTCTGGCTGGTTTGAGAGCGCCAAGTGCCTCCTGCAAACTGACATCAGGAACCTGGCCTGGTGATTTTTGTTTCTGTGGGGAAAGGCCATGGTTCATGTCCAGGGCCAGGTGGCCAGGAGTGGCCGGCTGCCTGCTGAAATTCCACACGGATCACGATACCTCCCAGACCGAAAGTACCACCACAGGCAACTGCGGCTGGTTTGACAGTGCCTAGTGCCTCCTGCAAACTGACATCTGGAACCTGGCCTGGTGACTTTTGTTTCTCTGGGAAAGGGCCATCATCCTTATCCAGTGCCCAGTGGACCGGAGTGGCCGGCTGCCTGCTAAAATTCCGCACGGATCAGGATACCTCCCAGATGCAAGGTGCCCCCACTAGGCAACTGTGGCTGGTTTGACAGTGCCAAGTGCCTCCTGCAAACTGACATCAGGAACCTGGCCTGGTGCTTTTGTTTCTCTGGGGAAAGGCCATAGATCGTGTACAGTGCCCGGTGGCCCGGAGTGGCCGGCTGCCTGCTGAAATTCCACACGGATCACGATACCTCCCAAACCGAAAGTACCACCGCAGGCAACTGTGGCTGATTTGAGAGTGCCAAGTGCCTCCTGCAAACTGACATCAGGAACCTGGCCTGGTGACTTTTGTTTCTCTGGGGAAAGGCCATTGTACGTTTCCCGGGCCGGGTGGCCCCTAGTGTCCGGCCGCCTGCTGAAATTCTGAACGGATCAGGATACCTCCCAGACCGAAAGTACCACCGCAGGCAACTGTGGCTGGTTTGAGAGTGCCAAGTGCCTCCTGCAAACTGACATCAGGAACCTGGCCTGCTGACTTTTGTTTCTCTGGGAAAGGGCCATCATTCTTGTCCGGGGCCCGCTGGCCCGGAGTGGCCGGCTGCCTGCAGAAATTCCTCACGGTTGAGGATACCTCCCAAATGCAGGGTGCTCCCACAGGCAACTGTGGCTGGTTTGACAGTGCCAAGTGCCTCCTGCAAACTGACATCAGGAACCTGGCCTGGTGACTTTTGTTTCTCTGGGGAAAGGCCATGGTTCATATCCTGGACCAGTTGGACCGGAGTGGCCGGCTGTCTGCTGAAATTCCGAACGGATCAGGATGCCGCCCAGATGCAATGTGCCCCCACAGGCACCTGCGGTTGGTTTGACAGTGCCCAGTGCCTCCTGAAAACTGACATCAGGAACCTGGCCTGGTGACTTTTGTTTCTCTGGGAAAGGGCCATGGTTCATGTCCAGGGCCTGGTGGCCCGCAATGGCCGGCTGCCTGCTGAAATTCCGCATGGATCAGGATACCTCCCAGACCGAAAGTACCACCACTTGCAGCTGTGGCTGGTTTGACAGTGCCTAGTGCCTCCTGCAAACTGACATCTGGAACCTGGCCTGGTGACTTTCGTTTCTCTGGGAAAGGGCCATCATTCTTATCCAGTGCCCAGTGGACCAGAGTGGCCGGCTGCCTGCTGAAATTCCGAACGGATCAGGATACCTCCCAGATGAAAGGTGCCCCCACTAGGCAACTGTGGCTGGTTTGACAGTGCCAAGTGCCTCCTGCAAACAGACATCAGGAACCTGGTGCTTTTGTTTCTCTGTGGAAAGGCCATAGATCGTGTACAGTGCCCGGTGGCCCGGAGTGGCCGGCTGCCTGCTGAAATTCCACACGGATCACGATACCATCCAAACCGAAAGTCCCACTGCAGGCAACTGTGGCTGATTTGAGAGTGCCAAGTGCCTCCTGCAAACTGACATCAGGAACCTGGCCTGGTGACTTTTGTTTCTCTGGGGAAAGGCCATTGTACGTTTCCAGGGCCGGGTGGCCCCTAGTGTCCGGCCGCCTGCTGAAATTCTGAACGGATCAGGATACCTCCCAGACCGAAAATATCACCACAGGAACTGTGGCTGGTTTGACAGTGCCAAGTGCCTCCTGCAAACTGACATCAGGAACCTGGCCTGGTGATTTTTGTTTCTCTGGGGAAAGGCCATCGTTCGTGCCCAGTGCCCTTTGGCACGCAGTTGGCGGCTGCTTCCTGCTGAAATTCCTCACGGTTGAGGATACCTCCTAGATGAAAGGAGCCCCAAAAGGGAACTGTGGCAGGTTTGACAATGCCTAGTGCGTCCTGCAAACTGACATCAGGAACCTGGCCTGGTGACTTTTGTTTCTCTGGGGAAAGGCCATGGTTCATGTCCAGCGCCAGGTGGCCCGCAGTGGCCGGCTGCCTGCTGAAATTCCGCACGTATGAGGATATATCCCAGATGCAAGGTGCCCCCACAGAAAATTGTGGCTGGTTTGACAGTGCCTAGTGCCTCCTGCAAACTGACATCAGGAACCTGGCCTGGTGACTTTTGTTTCTCAGGGGAATGGCCATGGTTCATGTCCAGCACCAGGTGGCCCGCAGTGGCCGGCTGCCTGCTGAAATTCCGCATGGATCAGGATACCTCCCATACCGAAAGTACCACCACAGGCAACTGTGGCTGGTTTGACAGTGCCAAGTGCCTCCTGCAAACTGACATCAGGAACCTGGCCTGGTGACTTTTGTTTCTCTGGGAAAGAGCCATCATTCTTGTCCAGTGCCCAGTGGACCGGAGTGGCCGGCTGCCTGCAGAAATTCCGCACGGATCAGGATACCTCCCAGATGCAAGGTGCCCCCACTAGGCAACTGTGCCTGGTTTGACAGTGCCAAGTGCCTCCTGCAAACTGACATCAGGAACCTGGCCTGGTGACTTTTGTTTCTCTGGGGAAAGGCCATAGATCGTGTACAGTGCCCGGTGGCCAGGAGTGGCCGGCTGCCTGCTGAAATTCCGCACGGATCATGATACCTCCCAGATGCAAGGTGCCCCCACTAGGAAACTGTGCTGGTTTGACAGTGCCAAGTGCCTCCTGCAAACTGACATCAGGAACCTGGCCTGGTCACTTTTGTTTCTCTGGGGAAAGGCCATCATTCCTGTCCAGGGCCCGGTGGCCCGGCGTGGCCGGCAGCCTGCAGAAATTCTGAACGGATCAGGATACCTCCCAGACCAAAAGTACCACCACAGGCAACTGTGGCTGGTTTGACAGTGCCTAGTGCCTCCTGCAAACTGACATCAGGAACCTGGCCTGGTGAGTTTTGTTTCTCTGGGAAAGGGCCATCATTCTTGTCCAGGGCCCGGTGGCCCGGTGTGGCCGGCATCCTGCAGAAATTCTGAACGGATCAGGATACCTCCCAGACCGACAATACCACCACAGGCAACTGTGGCTGGTTTGACAGTGCCAAGTGCCTCCTGCAAACTGACATCAGGAACCTGGCCTGGTGAGTTTTGTTTCTCTAGGGATAGGCCATCATTCTTGTCCTGTGCCCGGTGGCCCGGAGAGGCCGGCAGCCTTCTGAAATTCCTCACGGTTGAGGATACCTCCCAGACGCAAGGTGCCCCCAGTGGAAACTGTGGCTGGTTGGACAGTGCCAAGTGCCTCCTGCAAACAGACATCAGGAACCTGGCCTGGTGCTTTTGTTTCTCTGGGGAAAGGCCATTGTACGTTTCCAGGAACGGGTGGCCCCTAGTGGCCGGCCGCCTGCTGAAATTCTGAACGGATCCGGATACCTCCCAGACCGCAAGTACCACCACAGGAACTGTGGCTGGTTTGACCGTGCGAAGTGCCTCCTGCAAACTGACATCAGGAACCTGGCCTGGTGAGTTTTGTTTCTCTGGGGATAGGCCATCATTCTTGTCCAGTGCCCGGTGGCCCGGAGTGGCTGGCTGCCTTCTGAAATTCCTCACGGTAGAGGATACCTCCCAGACGTAAGGTGCACCCACAGGAAACTGTGGCTTGTTTGAGAGTGCCAAGTGCCTCCTGCAAACTGACATCAGGAACCTGGCCTGGTGACTTTTGTTTCTCTTAGGAAAGAGCCATCATTCTTGTCCAGTGCCCAGTGGACCGGAGTGGCCGGCTGCCTGCTGAAATTCCGAACGGTTGAGGATACCTCCCAAATGCAGGGTGCTCCCACAGGCAACTATGGCTGGTTTGACAGTGCCAAGTGCCTCCTGCAAACTGACATCAGGAACCTGGCCTGGTGACTTTTGTTTCTCTGGGGAAAGGCCATGGTTCATATCCTGGACCAGTTGGACCGGAGTGGCCGGCTGCCTGCTGAAATTCCGCACGTATGAGGATATATCCCAGATGCAAGGTGCCCCCACAGAAAATTGTGGCTGGTTTGACAGTGCCTAGTGCCTCCTGCAAACTGACATCAGGAACCTGGCCTGGTGACTTTTGTTTCTCAGGGGAATGGCCATGGTTCATGTCCAGCACCAGGTGGCCCGCAGTGGCCGGCTGCCTGCTGAAATTCCGCATGGATCAGGATACCTCCCATACCGAAAGTACCACCACAGGCAACTGTGGCTGGTTTGACAGTGCCAAGTGCCTCCTGCAAACTGACATCAGGAACCTGGCCTGGTGACTTTTGTTTCTCTGGGAAAGAGCCATCATTCTTGTCCAGTGCCCAGTGGACCGGAGTGGCCGGCTGCCTGCAGAAATTCCGCACGGATCAGGATACCTCCCAGATGCAAGGTGCCCCCACTAGGCAACTGTGCCTGGTTTGACAGTGCCAAGTGCCTCCTGCAAACTGACATCAGGAACCTGGCCTGGTGACTTTTGTTTCTCTGGGGAAAGGCCATAGATCGTGTACAGTGCCCGGTGGCCAGGAGTGGCCGGCTGCCTGCTGAAATTCCGCACGGATCATGATACCTCCCAGATGCAAGGTGCCCCCACTAGGAAACTGTGCTGGTTTGACAGTGCCAAGTGCCTCCTGCAAACTGACATCAGGAACCTGGCCTGGTCACTTTTGTTTCTCTGGGGAAAGGCCATCATTCCTGTCCAGGGCCCGGTGGCCCGGCGTGGCCGGCAGCCTGCAGAAATTCTGAACGGATCAGGATACCTCCCAGACCAAAAGTACCACCACAGGCAACTGTGGCTGGTTTGACAGTGCCTAGTGCCTCCTGCAAACTGACATCAGGAACCTGGCCTGGTGAGTTTTGTTTCTCTGGGAAAGGGCCATCATTCTTGTCCAGGGCCCGGTGGCCCGGTGTGGCCGGCATCCTGCAGAAATTCTGAACGGATCAGGATACCTCCCAGACCGACAATACCACCACAGGCAACTGTGGCTGGTTTGACAGTGCCAAGTGCCTCCTGCAAACTGACATCAGGAACCTGGCCTGGTGAGTTTTGTTTCTCTAGGGATAGGCCATCATTCTTGTCCTGTGCCCGGTGGCCCGGAGAGGCCGGCAGCCTTCTGAAATTCCTCACGGTTGAGGATACCTCCCAGACGCAAGGTGCCCCCAGTGGAAACTGTGGCTGGTTGGACAGTGCCAAGTGCCTCCTGCAAACAGACATCAGGAACCTGGCCTGGTGCTTTTGTTTCTCTGGGGAAAGGCCATTGTACGTTTCCAGGAACGGGTGGCCCCTAGTGGCCGGCCGCCTGCTGAAATTCTGAACGGATCCGGATACCTCCCAGACCGCAAGTACCACCACAGGAACTGTGGCTGGTTTGACCGTGCGAAGTGCCTCCTGCAAACTGACATCAGGAACCTGGCCTGGTGAGTTTTGTTTCTCTGGGGATAGGCCATCATTCTTGTCCAGTGCCCGGTGGCCCGGAGTGGCTGGCTGCCTTCTGAAATTCCTCACGGTAGAGGATACCTCCCAGACGTAAGGTGCACCCACAGGAAACTGTGGCTTGTTTGAGAGTGCCAAGTGCCTCCTGCAAACTGACATCAGGAACCTGGCCTGGTGACTTTTGTTTCTCTTAGGAAAGAGCCATCATTCTTGTCCAGTGCCCAGTGGACCGGAGTGGCCGGCTGCCTGCTGAAATTCCGAACGGTTGAGGATACCTCCCAAATGCAGGGTGCTCCCACAGGCAACTATGGCTGGTTTGACAGTGCCAAGTGCCTCCTGCAAACTGACATCAGGAACCTGGCCTGGTGACTTTTGTTTCTCTGGGGAAAGGCCATGGTTCATATCCTGGACCAGTTGGACCGGAGTGGCCGGCTGCCTGCTGAAATTCCGAACGGATCAGGATGCCGCCCAGATGCAAGGTGCCCCCACAGGCACCTGCGGTTGGTTTGACAGTGCCAAGTGCCTCCTGCAAACTGACATCAGGAACCTGGCCTGGTGAGTTTTTTCTCCTGGGAAAGGCCATCGTTCCTGCCCACTGCCCTTTGGCACGCAGTTGGCGGCTGCTTGCTGAAATTCCTCACGGTTGAGGATACCTCCAAGATGAAAGGAGACCCAAAAGGGAACTGTGGCTGGTTTGAGAGTGCCTAGTGCCTCCTGCAAACTGACATCAGGAACCTGGCCTGGTGAGTTTTGTTTCTCTGGGGAAAGACCATGGTTCATGTCCAGGGCCTGGTGGCCCGCAATGGCCGGCTGCCTGCTGAAATTCCACACGGATCACGATACCTCCCAGACCGAAAGTACCACCACAGGCAACTGTGGCTGGTTTGAGAGTGCCTAGTGCCTCCTGCAAACTGACATCTGGAACCTGGCCTGGTGACTTTTGTTTCTCTGGGAAAGGGCCATCATCCTTATCCAGTGCCCAGTGGACCGGAGTGGCCGGCTGCCTGCTAAAATTCCGCACGGATCAGGATACCTCCCAGATGCAAGGTGCCCCCACTAGGCAACTGTGGCTGGTTTGACAGTGCCAAGTGCCTCCTGCAAACAGACATCAGGAACCTGGCCTGGTGCTTTTGTTTCTCTGTGGAAAGGCCATAGATCGTGTACAGTGCCCGGTGGCCCGGAGTGGCCGGCTGCCTGCTGAAATTCCACACGGATCACGATACCTCCCAAACGGAAAGTACCACCGCAGGCAACTGTGGCTGATTTGAGAGTGCCAAGTGCCTCCTGCAAACTGACATGAGGAACCTGGCCTGGTGACTTTTGTTTCTCTGGGGAAAGGCCATTGTACGTTTCCAGGGCCGGGTGGCCCCTAGTGTCCGGCCGCCTGCTGAAATTCTGAACGGATCAGGATACCTCCCAGACCGAAAATATCACCACAGGAACTGTGGCTGGTTTGACAGTGCCAAGTGCCTCCTGCACACTGACATCAGGAACCTGGCCTGGTGACTTTTGTTTCTCTGGGGAAAGGCCATGGCCCATGTCCAGCGACAGGTGGCCCGGAGTGGCCGGCTGCCTGCTGAAATTCCTCACAGTTGAGGATACCTCCCAGACGCAAGGCGCCACCAGAGGAAACTGTGGCTGGTTTGAGAGTGCCAAGTGCCTCCTGCAAACTGACATCAGGAACCTGGCCTGGTGACTTTTGTTTCTCTGGGGAAAGGCCATGGTTCATATCCTGGACCAGTTGGACCGGAGTGGCCGGCTGCCTGCTGAAATTCCGAACGGATCAGGATGCCGCCCAAATGCAAGGTGCTCCAACAGGCAACTGTGGCTGGTATGACAGTGCCCAGTGCCTCCTGCAAACTGACATCAGGAACCTGGCCTGGTGACTTTTGTTTCTCTAGGGAAAGGCCATCATTCTTGTCCAGGGCCCGGTGGTCCGGCGTGGCCGGCAGCCTGCAGAAATTCTGAACGGATCAGGATACCTCCCAGACCGAAAGTACCACCACAGGCAACTGTGGCTGGTTTGACAGTGCCTAGTGCCTCCTGCAAACTGACATCAGGAACCTGGCCTGGTGAGTTTTGTTTCTCTGGGAAAGGGCCATCATTCTTGTGCAGGGCCCGGTGGCCCGGCGTGGCCGGCAGCCTGCAGAAATTCTGAACGGATCAGGATACCTCCGAGACCGAAAATACCACCGCAGGCAACTGTGGCTGGTTTGACAGTGCCAAGTGCCTCCTGCAAACTGACATCAGGAACCTGGCCTGGTGACTTTTGTTTCTCTGGGGAAAGGCCATTGTACGTTTCCAGGACCGGGCGGCCCCTAGTGGCCGGCCGCCTGCTGAAATTCTGAACGGATCCGGATACCTCCCAGACCGAAAGTAGCACCACAGGAACTGTGGCTGGTTTGACCGTGCCAAGTGCCTCTTGCAAACTGACATCAGGAACCTGGCCTGGTGAGTTTTGTTTCTCTGGGGATAGGCCATCATTCTTGTCCAGTGCCCGGTGGCCCGGAGTGGCTGGCTGCCTTCTGAAATTCCTCACGGTAGAGGATACCTCCCAGACGCAAGGTGCACCCACAGGAAACTGTGGCTTGTTTGAGAGTGCCAAGTGCCTCCTGCAAACTGACATCAGGAACCTGGCCTGGTGACTTTTGTTTCTCTGGGGAAAGAGCCATCATTCTTGTCCAGTGCCCAGTGGACCGGAGTGGCCGGCTGCCTGCTGAAATTCCACACGGATCACGATACCTCCCAGACGCAAGGTGCCCCCACTAGGCAACTGTGGCTGGTTTGACAGTGCCAAGTGCCTCCTGCAAACTGACATCAGGAACCTGGCCTGGTGACTTTTGTTTCTCTGGGGAAAGGCCATAGATCGTGTACAGTGCCCGGTGGCCAGGAGTGGCCGCCTGCCTGCTGAAATTCCACACGGATCACGATACCTCCCAGACCGAAAGTACCACCGCAGGCAACTGTGGCTGGTTTGAGAGTGCCAAGTGCCTCCTGCAAACTGACATCAGGAACCTGGCCTGGTGACTTTTGTTTCTCTGGGAAAGGGCCATCATTCTTGTCCGGGGCCCGCTGGCCCGGAGTGGCCGGCTGCCTGCTGAAATTCCTCACGGTTGAGGATACCTCCCAAATGCAGGGTGCTCCCACAGGCAACTGTGGCTGGTTTGACAGTGCCAAGTGCCTCCTGCAAACTGACATCAGGAACCTGGCCTGGTGACTTTTGTTTCTCTGGGGAAAGGCCATGGTTCATATCCTGGACCAGTTGGACCGGAGTGGCCGGCTGCCTGCTGAAATTCCGAACGGATCAGGATGCCGCCCAGATGCAAGGTGCCCCCACAGGCACCTGCGGTTGGTTTGACAGTGCCAAGTGCCTCCTGCAAACTGACATCAGGAACCTGGCCTGGTGAGTTTTTTTTCTCCTGGGAAAGGCCATCGTTCGTGCCCACTGCCCTTTGGCACGCAGTTGGCGGCTGCTTGCTGAAATTCCTCACGGTTGAGGATACCTCCAAGATGAAAGGAGACCCAAAAGGGAACTGTGGCTGGTTTGAGAGTGCCTAGTGCCTCCTGCAAACTGACATCAGGAACCTGGCCTGGTGAGTTTTGTTTCTCTGGGGAAAGACCATGGTTCATGTCCAGGGCCTGGTGGCCCGCAATGGCCGGCTGCCTGCTGAAATTCCACACGGATCACGATACCTCCCAGACCGAAAGTACCACCACAGGCAACTGTGGCTGGTTTGAGAGTGCCTAGTGCCTCCTGCAAACTGACATCTGGAACCTGGCCTGGTGACTTTTGTTTCTCTGGGAAAGGGCCATCATCCTTATCCAGTGCCCAGTGGACCGGAGTGGCCGGCTGCCTGCTAAAATTCCGCACGGATCAGGATACCTCCCAGATGCAAGGTGCCCCCACTAGGCAACTGTGGCTGGTTTGACAGTGCCAAGTGCCTCCTGCAAACAGACATCAGGAACCTGGCCTGGTGCTTTTGTTTCTCTGTGGAAAGGCCATAGATCGTGTACAGTGCCCGGTGGCCCGGAGTGGCCGGCTGCCTGCTGAAATTCCACACGGATCACGATACCTCCCAAACGGAAAGTACCACCGCAGGCAACTGTGGCTGATTTGAGAGTGCCAAGTGCCTCCTGCAAACTGACATGAGGAACCTGGCCTGGTGACTTTTGTTTCTCTGGGGAAAGGCCATTGTACGTTTCCAGGGCCGGGTGGCCCCTAGTGTCCGGCCGCCTGCTGAAATTCTGAACGGATCAGGATACCTCCCAGACCGAAAATATCACCACAGGAACTGTGGCTGGTTTGACAGTGCCAAGTGCCTCCTGCACACTGACATCAGGAACCTGGCCTGGTGACTTTTGTTTCTCTGGGGAAAGGCCATCATTCTTGTCCAGTACCCGGTGGCCAGGAGTGGCTGGCTGCCTTCTGAAATTCCTCACAGTTGAGGATACCTCCCAGACGCAAGGCGCCACCAGAGGAAACTGTGGCTGGTTTGAGAGTGCCAAGTGCCTCCTGCAAACTGACATCAGGAACCTGGCCTGGTGACTTTTGTTTCTCTGGGGAAAGGCCATGGTTCATATCCTGGACCAGTTGGACCGGAGTGGCCGGCTGTCTGCTGAAATTCCGAATGGATCAGGATGCCGCCCAAATGCAAGGTGCTCCAACAGGCAACTGTGGCTGGTATGACAGTGCCCAGTGCCTCCTGCAAACTGACATCAGGAACCTGGCCTGGTGACTTTTGTTTCTCTAGGGAAAGGCCATCATTCTTGTCCAGGGCCCGGTGGTCCGGCGTGGCCGGCAGCCTGCAGAAATTCTGAACGGATCAGGATACTTCCCAGACCAAAAGTACCACCACAGGCAACTGTGGCTGGTTTGACAGTGCCTAGTGCCTCCTGCAAACTGACATCAGGAACCTGGCCTGGTGAGTTTTGTTTCTCTGGGAAAGGGCCATCATTCTTGTGCAGGGCCCGGTGGCCCGGCGTGGCCGGCAGCCTGCAGAAATTCTGAACGGATCAGGATACCTCCGAGACCGAAAATACCACCGCAGGCAACTGTGGCTGGTTTGACAGTGCCAAGTGCCTCCTGCAAACTGACATCAGGAACCTGGCCTGGTGACTTTTGTTTCTCTGGGGAAAGGCCATTGTACGTTTCCAGGACCGGGCGGCCCCTAGTGGCCGGCCGCCTGCTGAAATTCTGAACGGATCCGGATACCTCCCAGACCGAAAGTAGCACCACAGGAACTGTGGCTGGTTTGACCGTGCCAAGTGCCTCCTGCAAACTGACATCAGGAACCTGGCCTGGTGAGTTTTGTTTCTCTGGGGATAGGCCATCATTCTTGTCCAGTGCCCGGTGGCCCGGAGTGGCTGGCTGCCTTCTGAAATTCCTCACGGTAGAGGATACCTCCCAGACGCAAGGTGCACCCACAGGAAACTGTGGCTTGTTTGAGAGTGCCAAGTGCCTCCTGCAAACTGACATCAGGAACCTGGCCTGGTGACTTTTGTTTCTCTGGGGAAAGAGCCATCATTCTTGTCCAGTGCCCAGTGGACCGGAGTGGCCGGCTGCCTGCTGAAATTCCACACGGATCACGATACCTCCCAGACGCAAGGTGCCCCCACTAGGCAACTGTGGCTGGTTTGACAGTGCCAAGTGCCTCCTGCAAACTGACATCAGGAACCTGGCCTGGTGACTTTTGTTTCTCTGGGGAAAGGCCATAGATCGTGTACAGTGCCCGGTGGCCAGGAGTGGCCGCCTGCCTGCTGAAATTCCACACGGATCACGATACCTCCCAGACCGAAAGTACCACCGCAGGCAACTGTGGCTGGTTTGAGAGTGCCAAGTGCCTCCTGCAAACTGACATCAGGAACCTGGCCTGGTGACTTTTGTTTCTCTGGGGAAAGGCCATAGATCGTGTACAGTGCCCGGTGGCCAGGAGTGGCCGCCTGCCTGCTGAAATTCCACACGGATCACGATACCTCCCAGACCGAAAGTACCACCGCAGGCAACTGTGGCTGGTTTGAGAGTGCCAAGTGCCTCCTGCAAACTGACATCAGGAACCTGGCCTGGTGAGTTTTGTTTCTCTGGGAAAGAGCCATCATTCTTGTCCAGTGCCCAGTGGACCGGAGTGGCCGGCTGCCTGCAGAAATTCCGCACGGATCAGGATACCTCCCAGATGCAAGGTGCCCCCACTAGGCAACTGTGCCTGGTTTGACAGTGCCAAGTGCCTCCTGCAAACTGACATCAGGAACCTGGCCTGGTGACTTTTGTTTCTCTGGGGAAAGGCCATAGATCGTGTACAGTGCCCGGTGGCCAGGAGTGGCCGGCTGCCTGCTGAAATTCCGCACGGATCATGATACCTCCCAGATGCAAGGTGCCCCCACTAGGAAACTGTGCTGGTTTGACAGTGCCAAGTGCCTCCTGCAAACTGACATCAGGAACCTGGCCTGGTCACTTTTGTTTCTCTGGGGAAAGGCCATCATTCCTGTCCAGGGCCCGGTGGCCCGGCGTGGCCGGCAGCCTGCAGAAATTCTGAACGGATCAGGATACCTCCCAGACCAAAAGTACCACCACAGGCAACTGTGGCTGGTTTGACAGTGCCTAGTGCCTCCTGCAAACTGACATCAGGAACCTGGCCTGGTGAGTTTTGTTTCTCTGGGAAAGGGCCATCATTCTTGTCCAGGGCCCGGTGGCCCGGTGTGGCCGGCATCCTGCAGAAATTCTGAACGGATCAGGATACCTCCCAGACCGAAAATACCACCACAGGCAACTGTGGCTGGTTTGACAGTGCCAAGTGCCTCCTGCAAACTGACATCAGGAACCTGGCCTGGTGAGTTTTGTTTCTCTAGGGATAGGCCATCATTCTTGTCCTGTGCCCGGTGGCCCGGAGAGGCCGGCAGCCTTCTGAAATTCCTCACGGTTGAGGATACCTCCCAGACGCAAGGTGCCCCCAGTGGAAACTGTGGCTGGTTGGACAGTGCCAAGTGCCTCCTGCAAACAGACATCAGGAACCTGGCCTGGTGCTTTTGTTTCTCTGGGGAAAGGCCATTGTACGTTTCCAGGAACGGGTGGCCCCTAGTGGCCGGCCGCCTGCTGAAATTCTGAACGGATCCGGATACCTCCCAGACCGCAAGTACCACCACAGGAACTGTGGCTGGTTTGACCGTGCGAAGTGCCTCCTGCAAACTGACATCAGGAACCTGGCCTGGTGAGTTTTGTTTCTCTGGGGATAGGCCATCATTCTTGTCCAGTGCCCGGTGGCCCGGAGTGGCTGGCTGCCTTCTGAAATTCCTCACGGTAGAGGATACCTCCCAGACGTAAGGTGCACCCACAGGAAACTGTGGCTTGTTTGAGAGTGCCAAGTGCCTCCTGCAAACTGACATCAGGAACCTGGCCTGGTGACTTTTGTTTCTCTTAGGAAAGAGCCATCATTCTTGTCCAGTGCCCAGTGGACCGGAGTGGCCGGCTGCCTGCTGAAATTCCGAACGGTTGAGGATACCTCCCAAATGCAGGGTGCTCCCACAGGCAACTATGGCTGGTTTGACAGTGCCAAGTGCCTCCTGCAAACTGACATCAGGAACCTGGCCTGGTGACTTTTGTTTCTCTGGGGAAAGGCCATGGTTCATATCCTGGACCAGTTGGACCGGAGTGGCCGGCTGCCTGCTGAAATTCCGAACGGATCAGGATGCCGCCCAGATGCAAGGTGCCCCCACAGGCACCTGCGGTTGGTTTGACAGTGCCAAGTGCCTCCTGCAAACTGACATCAGGAACCTGGCCTGGTGAGTTTTTTCTCCTGGGAAAGGCCATCGTTCCTGCCCACTGCCCTTTGGCACGCAGTTGGCGGCTGCTTGCTGAAATTCCTCACGGTTGAGGATACCTCCAAGATGAAAGGAGACCCAAAAGGGAACTGTGGCTGGTTTGAGAGTGCCTAGTGCCTCCTGCAAACTGACATCAGGAACCTGGCCTGGTGAGTTTTGTTTCTCTGGGGAAAGACCATGGTTCATGTCCAGGGCCTGGTGGCCCGCAATGGCCGGCTGCCTGCTGAAATTCCACACGGATCACGATACCTCCCAGACCGAAAGTACCACCACAGGCAACTGTGGCTGGTTTGAGAGTGCCTAGTGCCTCCTGCAAACTGACATCTGGAACCTGGCCTGGTGACTTTTGTTTCTCTGGGAAAGGGCCATCATCCTTATCCAGTGCCCAGTGGACCGGAGTGGCCGGCTGCCTGCTAAAATTCCGCACGGATCAGGATACCTCCCAGATGCAAGGTGCCCCCACTAGGCAACTGTGGCTGGTTTGACAGTGCCAAGTGCCTCCTGCAAACAGACATCAGGAACCTGGCCTGGTGCTTTTGTTTCTCTGTGGAAAGGCCATAGATCGTGTACAGTGCCCGGTGGCCCGGAGTGGCCGGCTGCCTGCTGAAATTCCACACGGATCACGATACCTCCCAAACGGAAAGTACCACCGCAGGCAACTGTGGCTGATTTGAGAGTGCCAAGTGCCTCCTGCAAACTGACATGAGGAACCTGGCCTGGTGACTTTTGTTTCTCTGGGGAAAGGCCATTGTACGTTTCCAGGGCCGGGTGGCCCCTAGTGTCCGGCCGCCTGCTGAAATTCTGAACGGATCAGGATACCTCCCAGACCGAAAATATCACCACAGGAACTGTGGCTGGTTTGACAGTGCCAAGTGCCTCCTGCACACTGACATCAGGAACCTGGCCTGGTGACTTTTGTTTCTCTGGGGAAAGGCCATCATTCTTGTCCAGTACCCGGTGGCCAGGAGTGGCTGGCTGCCTTCTGAAATTCCTCACAGTTGAGGATACCTCCCAGACGCAAGGCGCCACCAGAGGAAACTGTGGCTGGTTTGAGAGTGCCAAGTGCCTCCTGCAAACTGACATCAGGAACCTGGCCTGGTGACTTTTGTTTCTCTGGGGAAAGGCCATGGTTCATATCCTGGACCAGTTGGACCGGAGTGGCCGGCTGTCTGCTGAAATTCCGAACGGATCAGGATGCCGCCCAAATGCAAGGTGCTCCAACAGGCAACTGTGGCTGGTATGACAGTGCCCAGTGCCTCCTGCAAACTGACATCAGGAACCTGGCCTGGTGACTTTTGTTTCTCTAGGGAAAGGCCATCATTCTTGTCCAGGGCCCGGTGGTCCGGCGTGGCCGGCAGCCTGCAGAAATTCTGAACGGATCAGGATACCTCCCAGACCGAAAGTACCACGACAGGCAACTGTGGCTGGTTTGACAGTGCCTAGTGCCTCCTGCAAACTGACATCAGGAACCTGGCCTGGTGAGTTTTGTTTCTCTGGGAAAGGGCCATCATTCTTGTGCAGGGCCCGGTGGCCCGGCGTGGCCGGCAGCCTGCAGAAATTCTGAACGGATCAGGATACCTCCGAGACCGAAAATACCACCGCAGGCAACTGTGGCTGGTTTGACAGTGCCAAGTGCCTCCTGCAAACTGACATCAGGAACCTGGCCTGGTGACTTTTGTTTCTCTGGGGAAAGGCCATTGTACGTTTCCAGGACCGGGCGGCCCCTAGTGGCCGGCCGCCTGCTGAAATACTGAACGGATCCGGATACCTCCCAGACCGAAAGTAGCACCACAGGAACTGTGGCTGGTTTGACCGTGCCAAGTGCCTCTTGCAAACTGACATCAGGAACCTGGCCTGGTGAGTTTTGTTTCTCTGGGGATAGGCCATCATTCTTGTCCAGTGCCCGGTGGCCCGGAGTGGCTGGCTGCCTTCTGAAATTCCTCACGGTAGAGGATACCTCCCAGACGCAAGGTGCACCCACAGGAAACTGTGGCTTGTTTGAGAGTGCCAAGTGCCTCCTGCAAACTGACATCAGGAACCTGGCCTGGTGACTTTTGTTTCTCTGGGGAAAGAGCCATCATTCTTGTCCAGTGCCCAGTGGACCGGAGTGGCCGGCTGCCTGCTGAAATTCCACACGGATCACGATACCTCCCAGACGCAAGGTGCCCCCACTAGGCAACTGTGGCTGGTTTGACAGTGCCAAGTGCCTCCTGCAAACTGACATCAGGAACCTGGCCTGGTGACTTTTGTTTCTCTGGGGAAAGGCCATAGATCGTGTACAGTGCCCGGTGGCCAGGAGTGGCCGCCTGCCTGCTGAAATTCCACACGGATCACGATACCTCCCAGACCGAAAGTACCACCGCAGGCAACTGTGGCTGGTTTGAGAGTGCCAAGTGCCTCCTGCAAACTGACATCAGGAACCTGGCCTGGTGACTTTTGTTTCTCTGGGAAAGGGCCATCATTCTTGTCCGGGGCCCGCTGGCCCGGAGTGGCCGGCTGCCTGCTGAAATTCCTCACGGTTGAGGATACCTCCCAAATGCAGGGTGCTCCCACAGGCAACTGTGGCTGGTTTGACAGTGCCAAGTGCCTCCTGCAAACTGACATCAGGAACCTGGCCTGGTGACTTTTGTTTCTCTGGGGAAAGGCCATGGTTCATATCCTGGACCAGTTGGACCGGAGTGGCCGGCTGCCTGCTGAAATTCCGAACGGATCAGGATGCCGCCCAGATGCAAGGTGCCCCCACAGGCACCTGCGGTTGGTTTGACAGTGCCTAGTGCCTCCTGCAAACTGACATCAGGAACCTGGCCTGGTGAGTTTTTTTTCTCCTGGGAAAGGCCATCGTTCGTGCCCACTGCCCTTTGGCACGCAGTTGGCGGCTGCTTGCTGAAATTCCTCACGGTTGAGGATACCTCCAAGATGAAAGGAGCCCCAAAAGGGAACTGTGGCTGGTTTGAGAGTGCCTAGTGCCTCCTGCAAACTGACATCAGGAACCTGGCCTGGTGAGTTTTGTTTCTCTGGGGAAAGACCATGGTTCATGTCCAGGGCCTGGTGGCCCGCAATGGCCGGCTGCCTGCTGAAATTCCACACGGATCACGATACCTCCCAGACCGAAAGTACCACCACAGGCAACTGTGGCTGGTTTGAGAGTGCCTAGTGCCTCCTGCAAACTGACATCTGGAACCTGGCCTGGTGACTTTTGTTTCTCTGGGAAAGGGCCATCATCCTTATCCAGTGCCCAGTGGACCGGAGTGGCCGGCTGCCTGCTAAAATTCCGCACGGATCAGGATACCTCCCAGATGCAAGGTGCCCCCACTAGGCAACTGTGGCTGGTTTGACAGTGCCAAGTGCCTCCTGCAAACAGACATCAGGAACCTGGCCTGGTGCTTTTGTTTCTCTGTGGAAAGGCCATAGATCGTGTACAGTGCCCGGTGGCCCGGAGTGGCCGGCTGCCTGCTGAAATTCCACACGGATCACGATACCTCCCAAACGGAAAGTACCACCGCAGGCAACTGTGGCTGATTTGAGAGTGCCAAGTGCCTCCTGCAAACTGACATGAGGAACCTGGCCTGGTGACTTTTGTTTCTCTGGGGAAAGGCCATTGTACGTTTCCAGGGCCGGGTGGCCCCTAGTGTCCGGCCGCCTGCTGAAATTCTGAACGGATCAGGATACCTCCCAGACCGAAAATATCACCACAGGAACTGTGGCTGGTTTGACAGTGCCAAGTGCCTCCTGCACACTGACATCAGGAACCTGGCCTGGTGACTTTTGTTTCTCTGGGGAAAGGCCATCATTCTTGTCCAGTACCCGGTGGCCAGGAGTGGCTGGCTGCCTTCTGAAATTCCTCACAGTTGAGGATACCTCCCAGACGCAAGGCGCCACCAGAGGAAACTGTGGCTGGTTTGAGAGTGCCAAGTGCCTCCTGCAAACTGACATCAGGAACCTGGCCTGGTGACTTTTGTTTCTCTGGGGAAAGGCCATGGTTCATATCCTGGACCAGTTGGACCGGAGTGGCCGGCTGTCTGCTGAAATTCCGAACGGATCAGGATGCCGCCCAAATGCAAGGTGCTCCAACAGGCAACTGTGGCTGGTATGACAGTGCCCAGTGCCTCCTGCAAACTGACATCAGGAACCTGGCCTGGTGACTTTTGTTTCTCTAGGGAAAGGCCATCATTCTTGTCCAGGGCCCGGTGGTCCGGCGTGGCCGGCAGCCTGCAGAAATTCTGAACGGATCAGGATACCTCCCAGACCAAAAGTACCACCACAGGCAACTGTGGCTGGTTTGACAGTGCCTAGTGCCTCCTGCAAACTGACATCAGGAACCTGGCCTGGTGAGTTTTGTTTCTCTGGGAAAGGGCCATCATTCTTGTGCAGGGCCCGGTGGCCCGGCGTGGCCGGCAGCCTGCAGAAATTCTGAACGGATCAGGATACCTCCGAGACCGAAAATACCACCGCAGGCAACTGTGGCTGGTTTGACAGTGCCAAGTGCCTCCTGCAAACTGACATCAGGAACCTGGCCTGGTGACTTTTGTTTCTCTGGGGAAAGGCCATTGTACGTTTCCAGGACCGGGCGGCCCCTAGTGGCCGGCCGCCTGCTGAAATTCTGAACGGATCCGGATACCTCCCAGACCGAAAGTAGCACCACAGGAACTGTGGCTGGTTTGACCGTGCCAAGTGCCTCCTGCAAACTGACATCAGGAACCTGGCCTGGTGAGTTTTGTTTCTCTGGGGATAGGCCATCATTCTTGTCCAGTGCCCGGTGGCCCGGTGTGGCTGGCTGCCTTCTGAAATTCCTCACGGTAGAGGATACCTCCCAGACGCAAGGTGCACCCACAGGAAACTGTGGCTTGTTTGAGAGTGCCAAGTGCCTCCTGCAAACTGACATCAGGAACCTGGCCTGGTGACTTTTGTTTCTCTGGGGAAAGAGCCATCATTCTTGTCCAGTGCCCAGTGGACCGGAGTGGCCGGCTGCCTGCTGAAATTCCACACGGATCACGATACCTCCCAGACGCAAGGTGCCCCCACTAGGCAACTGTGGCTGGTTTGACAGTGCCAAGTGCCTCCTGCAAACTGACATCAGGAACCTGGCCTGGTGACTTTTGTTTCTCTGGGGAAAGGCCATAGATCGTGTACAGTGCCCGGTGGCCAGGAGTGGCCGCCTGCCTGCTGAAATTCCACACGGATCACGATACCTCCCAGACCGAAAGTACCACCGCAGGCAACTGTGGCTGGTTTGAGAGTGCCAAGTGCCTCCTGCAAACTGACATCAGGAACCTGGCCTGGTGACTTTTGTTTCTCTGGGAAAGGGCCATCATTCTTGTCCGGGGCCCGCTGGCCCGGAGTGGCCGGCTGCCTGCTGAAATTCCTCACGGTTGAGGATACCTCCCAAATGCAGGGTGCTCCCACAGGCAACTGTGGCTGGTTTGACAGTGCCAAGTGCCTCCTGCAAACTGACATCAGGAACCTGGCCTGGTGACTTTTGTTTCTCTGGGGAAAGGCCATGGTTCATATCCTGGACCAGTTGGACCGGAGTGGCCGGCTGCCTGCTGAAATTCCGAACGGATCAGGATGCCGCCCAGATGCAAGGTGCCCCCACAGGCACCTGCGGTTGGTTTGACAGTGCCAAGTGCCTCCTGCAAACTGACATCAGGAACCTGGCCTGGTGAGTTTTTTTTCTCCTGGGAAAGGCCATCGTTCGTGCCCACTGCCCTTTGGCACGCAGTTGGCGGCTGCTTGCTGAAATTCCTCACGGTTGAGGATACCTCCAAGATGAAAGGAGACCCAAAAGGGAACTGTGGCTGGTTTGAGAGTGCCTAGTGCCTCCTGCAAACTGACATCAGGAACCTGGCCTGGTGAGTTTTGTTTCTCTGGGGAAAGACCATGGTTCATGTCCAGGGCCTGGTGGCCCGCAATGGCCGGCTGCCTGCTGAAATTCCACACGGATCACGATACCTCCCAGACCGAAAGTACCACCACAGGCAACTGTGGCTGGTTTGAGAGTGCCTAGTGCCTCCTGCAAACTGACATCTGGAACCTGGCCTGGTGACTTTTGTTTCTCTGGGAAAGGGCCATCATCCTTATCCAGTGCCCAGTGGACCGGAGTGGCCGGCTGCCTGCTAAAATTCCGCACGGATCAGGATACCTCCCAGATGCAAGGTGCCCCCACTAGGCAACTGTGGCTGGTTTGACAGTGCCAAGTGCCTCCTGCAAACAGACATCAGGAACCTGGCCTGGTGCTTTTGTTTCTCTGTGGAAAGGCCATAGATCGTGTACAGTGCCCGGTGGCCCGGAGTGGCCGGCTGCCTGCTGAAATTCCACACGGATCACGATACCTCCCAAACGGAAAGTACCACCGCAGGCAACTGTGGCTGATTTGAGAGTGCCAAGTGCCTCCTGCAAACTGACATGAGGAACCTGGCCTGGTGACTTTTGTTTCTCTGGGAAAAGGCCATTGTACGTTTCCAGGGCCGGGTGGCCCCTAGTGTCCGGCCGCCTGCTGAAATTCTGAACGGATCAGGATACCTCCCAGACCGAAAATATCACCACAGGAACTGTGGCTGGTTTGACAGTGCCAAGTGCCTCCTGCACACTGACATCAGGAACCTGGCCTGGTGACTTTTGTTTCTCTGGGGAAAGGCCATCATTCTTGTCCAGTACCCGGTGGCCAGGAGTGGCTGGCTGCCTTCTGAAATTCCTCACAGTTGAGGATACCTCCCAGACGCAAGGCGCCACCAGAGGAAACTGTGGCTGGTTTGAGAGTGCCAAGTGCCTCCTGCAAACTGACATCAGGAACCTGGCCTGGTGACTTTTGTTTCTCTGGGGAAAGGCCATGGTTCATATCCTGGACCAGTTGGACCGGAGTGGCCGGCTGTCTGCTGAAATTCCGAACGGATCAGGATGCCGCCCAAATGCAAGGTGCTCCAACAGGCAACTGTGGCTGGTATGACAGTGCCCAGTGCCTCCTGCAAACTGACATCAGGAACCTGGCCTGGTGACTTTTGTTTCTCTAGGGAAAGGCCATCATTCTTGTCCAGGGCCCGGTGGTCCGGCGTGGCCGGCAGCCTGCAGAAATTCTGAACGGATCAGGATACCTCCCAGACCGAAAGTACCACCACAGGCAACTGTGGCTGGTTTGACAGTGCCTAGTGCCTCCTGCAAACTGACATCAGGAACCTGGCCTGGTGAGTTTTGTTTCTCTGGGAAAGGGCCATCATTCTTGTGCAGGGCCCGGTGGCCCGGCGTGGCCGGCAGCCTGCAGAAATTCTGAACGGATCAGGATACCTCCGAGACCGAAAATACCACCGCAGGCAACTGTGGCTGGTTTGACAGTGCCAAGTGCCTCCTGCAAACTGACATCAGGAACCTGGCCTGGTGACTTTTGTTTCTCTGGGGAAAGGCCATTGTACGTTTCCAGGAACGGGCGGCCCCTAGTGGCCGGCCGCCTGCTGAAATTCTGAACGGATCCGGATACCTCCCAGACCGAAAGTAGCACCACAGGAACTGTGGCTGGTTTGACCGTGCCAAGTGCCTCCTGCAAACTGACATCAGGAACCTGGCCTGGTGAGTTTTGTTTCTCTGGGGATAGGCCATCATTCTTGTCCAGTGCCCGGTGGCCCGGAGTGGCTGGCTGCCTTCTGAAATTCCTCACGGTAGAGGATACCTCCCAGACGCAAGGTGCACCCACAGGAAACTGTGGCTTGTTTGAGAGTGCCAAGTGCCTCCTGCAAACTGACATCAGGAACCTGGCCTGGTGACTTTTGTTTCTCTGGGAAAGAGCCATCATTCTTGTCCAGTGCCCAGTGGACAGGAGTGGCCGGCTGCCTGCTGAAATTCCACACGGATCACGATACCTCCCAGACGCAAGGTGCCCCCACTAGGCAACTGTGGCTGGTTTGACAGTGCCAAGTGCCTCCTGCAAACTGACATCAGGAACCTGGCCTGGTGACTTTTGTTTCTCTGGGGAAAGGCCATAGATCGTGTACAGTGCCCGGTGGCCAGGAGTGGCCGCCTGCCTGCTGAAATTCCACACGGATCACGATACCTCCCAGACCGAAAGTACCACCGCAGGCAACTGTGGCTGGTTTGAGAGTGCCAAGTGCCTCCGGCAAACTGACATCAGGAACCTGGCCTGGTGACTTTTGTTTCTCTGGGAAAGGGCCATCATTCTTGTCCGGGGCCCGCTGGCCCGGAGTGGCCGGCTGCCTGCTGAAATTCCTCACGGTTGAGGATACCTCCCAAATGCAGGGTGCTCCCACAGGCAACTGTGGCTGGTTTGACAGTGCCAAGTGCCTCCTGCAAACTGACATCAGGAACCTGGCCTGGTGACTTTTGTTTCTCTGGGGAAAGGCCATGGTTCATATCCTGGACCAGTTGGACCGGAGTGGCCGGCTGCCTGCTGAAATTCCGAACGGATCAGGATGCCGCCCAGATGCAAGGTGCCCCCACAGGCACCTGCGGTTGGTTTGACAGTGCCAAGTGCCTCCTGCAAACTGACATCAGGAACCTGGCCTGGTGAGTTTTTTTTCTCCTGGGAAAGGCCATCGTTCGTGCCCACTGCCCTTTGGCACGCAGTTGGCGGCTGCTTGCTGAAATTCCTCACGGTTGAGGATACCTCCAAGATGAAAGGAGACCCAAAAGGGAACTGTGGCTGGTTTGAGAGTGCCTAGTGCCTCCTGCAAACTGACATCAGGAACCTGGCCTGGTGAGTTTTGTTTCTCTGGGGAAAGACCATGGTTCATGTCCAGGGCCTGGTGGCCCGCAATGGCCGGCTGCCTGCTGAAATTCCACACGGATCACGATACCTCCCAGACCGAAAGTACCACCACAGGCAACTGTGGCTGGTTTGAGAGTGCCTAGTGCCTCCTGCAAACTGACATCTGGAACCTGGCCTGGTGACTTTTGTTTCTCTGGGAAAGGGCCGTCATCCTTATCCAGTGCCCAGTGGACCGGAGTGGCCGGCTGCCTGCTAAAATTCCGCACGGATCAGGATACCTCCCAGATGCAAGGTGCCCCCACTAGGCAACTGTGGCTGGTTTGACAGTGCCAAGTGCCTCCTGCAAACAGACATCAGGAACCTGGCCTGATGCTTTTGTTTCTCTGTGGAAAGGCCATAGATCGTGTACAGTGCCCGGTGGCCCGGAGTGGCCGGCTGCCTGCTGAAATTCCACACGGATCACGATACCTCCCAAACCGAAAGTACCACCGCAGGCAACTGTGGCTGATTTGAGAGTGCCAAGTGCCTCCTGCAAACTGGCATGAGGAACCTGGCCTGGTGACTTTTGTTTCTCTGGGGAAAGGCCATTGTACGTTTCCAGGGCCGGGGGGCCCCTAGTGGCCGGCCGCCTGCTGAAATTCTGAACGGATCCGGATACCTCCCAGACCGAAAGTAGCACCACAGGAACTGTGGCTGGTTTGACCGTGCCAAGTGCCTCCTGCAAACTGACATCAGGAACCTGGCCTGGTGAGTTTTGTTTCTCTGGGGATAGGCCATCATTCTTGTCCAGTGCCCGGTGGCCCGGAGTGGCTGGCTGCCTTCTGAAATTCCTCACGGTAGAGGATACCTCCCAGACGCAAGGTGCACCCACAGGAAACTGTGGCTTGTTTGAGAGTGCCAAGTGCCTCCTGCAAACTGACATCAGGAACCTGGCCTGGTGACTTTTGTTTCTCTGGGGAAAGAGCCATCATTCTTGTCCAGTGCCCAGTGGACCGGAGTGGCCGGCTGCCTGCTGAAATTCCACACGGATCACGATACCTCCCAGACGCAAGGTGCCCCCACTAGGCAACTGTGGCTGGTTTGACAGTGCCAAGTGCCTCCTGCAAACTGACATCAGGAACCTGGCCTGGTGACTTTTGTTTCTCTGGGGAAAGGCCATAGATCGTGTACAGTGCCCGGTGGCCAGGAGTGGCCGCCTGCCTGCTGAAATTCCACACGGATCACGATACCTCCCAGACCAAAAGTACCACCGCAGGCAACTGTGGCTGGTTTGACAGTGCCAAGTGCCTCCTGCAAACTGACATCAGGAACCTGGCCTGGTGACTTTTGTTTCTCTGGGAAAGGGCCATCATTCTTGTCCGGGGCCCGCTGGCCCGGAGTGGCCGGCTGCCTGCTGAAATTCCTCACGGTTGAGGATACCTCCCAAATGCAGGGTGCTCCCACAGGCAACTGTGGCTGGTTTGACAGTGCCAAGTGCCTCCTGCAAACTGACATCAGGAACCTGGCCTGGTGACTTTTGTTTCTCTGGGGAAAGGCCATGGTTCATATCCTGGACCAGTTGGACCGGAGTGGCCGGCTGCCTGCTGAAATTCCGAACGGATCAGGATGCCGCCCAGATGCAAGGTGCCCCCACAGGCACCTGCGGTTGGTTTGACAGTGCCAAGTGCCTCCTGCAAACTGACATCAGGAACCTGGCCTGGTGAGTTTTTTTTCTCCTGGGAAAGGCCATCGTTCGTGCCCACTGCCCTTTGGCACGCAGTTGGCGGCTGCTTGCTGAAATTCCTCACGGTTGAGGATACCTCCAAGATGAAAGGAGACCCAAAAGGGAACTGTGGCTGGTTTGAGAGTGCCTAGTGCCTCCTGCAAACTGACATCAGGAACCTGGCCTGGTGAGTTTTGTTTCTCTGGGGAAAGACCATGGTTCATGTCCAGGGCCTGGTGGCCCGCAATGGCCGGCTGCCTGCTGAAATTCCACACGGATCACGATACCTCCCAGACCGAAAGTACCACCACAGGCAACTGTGGCTGGTTTGAGAGTGCCTAGTGCCTCCTGCAAACTGACATCTGGAACCTGGCCTGGTGACTTTTGTTTCTCTGGGAAAGGGCCATCATCCTTATCCAGTGCCCAGTGGACCGGAGTGGCGGGCTGCCTGCTAAAATTCCGCACGGATCAGGATACCTCCCAGATGCAAGGTGCCCCCACTAGGCAACTGTGGCTGGTTTGACAGTGCCAAGTGCCTCCTGCAAACAGACATCAGGAACCTGGCCTGATGCTTTTGTTTCTCTGTGGAAAGGCCATAGATCGTGTACAGTGCCCGGTGGCCCGGAGTGGCCGCCTGCCTGCTGAAATTCCACACGGATCACGATACCTCCCAAACCGAAAGTACCACCGCAGGCAACTGTGGCTGATTTGAGAGTGCCAAGTGCCTCCTGCAAACTGGCATGAGGAACCTGGCCTGGTGACTTTTGTTTCTCTGGGGAAAGGCCATTGTACGTTTCCAGGGCCGGGGGGCCCCTAGTGTCCGGCCGCCTGCTGAAATTCTGAACGGATCAGGATACCTCCCAGACCGAAAATATCACCACAGGAACTGTGGCTGGTTTGAGAGTGCCAAGTGCCTCCTGCAAACTGACATCAGGAACCTGGCCTGGTGACTTTTGTTTCTCTGGGGAAAGGCCATCATTCTTGTCCAGTACCCGGTGGCCAGGAGTGGCTGGCTGCCTTCTGAAATTCCTCACAGTTGAGGATACCTCCCAGACGCAAGGCGCCCCCAGAGGAAACTGTGGCTGGTTTGAGAGTGCCAAGTGACTCCTGCAAACTGACATCAGGAACCTGGCCTGGTGACTTTTGTTTCTCTGGGGAAAGGCCATGGTTCATATCCTGGACCAGTTGGACCGGAGTGGCCGGCTGTCTGCTGAAATTCCGAACGGATCAGGATGCCACCCAAATGCAAGGTGCTCCAACAGGCACCTGTGGCTGGTATGACAGTGCCCAGTGCCTCCTGCAAACTGACATCAGGAACCTGGCCTGGTGACTTTTGTTTCTCTAGGGAAAGGCCATCATTCTTGTCCAGGGCCCGGTGGCCCGGCGTGGCCGGCAGCCTGCAGAAATTCTGAACGGATCAGGATACCTCCCAGACCGAAAGTACCACCACAGGCAACTGTGGCTGGTTTGACAGTGCCTAGTGCCTCCTGCAAACTGACATCAGGAACCTGGCCTGGTGAGTTTTGTTTCTTTAGGAAAGGGCCATCATTCTTGTGCAGGGCCCGGTGGCCCGGCGTGGCCGGCAGCCTGCAGAAATTCTGAACGGATCAGGATACCTCCGAGACCGAAAATACCACCGCAGGCAACTGTGGCTGGTTTGACAGTGCCTAGTGCCTCCTGCAAACTGACATCAGGAACCTGGCCTGGTGAGTTTTGTTTCTCTGGGGATAGGCCATAATTCTTGTCCAGTGCCCGGTGGCCCGGAGTGGCTGTCTGCCTTCTGAAATTCCTCACGGTTGAGGATACCTCCCAGACGCAAGGTGCCCCCAGTGGAAACTGTGGCTGGTTTAAGAGTGCCAAGTGCCTCCTGCAAACTGACATCAGGAACCTGGCCTGGTGACTTTTGTTTCTCTGGGGAAAGGCCATCATTCTCGTCCGGGGCCCGCTGGCCCGGAGGGGCTGGCTGCCTGCTGAAATTCGTCACGGTTGAGGATACGCCGCAGACACAAGGAGCCCCAACAGGAAACTGTGGCTGGTTTGACAGTGCCTAGTGCCTCCTGCAAACTGACATCAGGAACCTGGCCTGGTGACTTTTGTTTCTCTGGGGAAAGGCCATTGTACGTTTCCAGGAACGGGCGGCCCCTAGTGGCCGGCCGCCTGCTGAAATTCTGAACGGATCCGGATACCTCCCAGACCGAAAGTAGCACCACAGGAACTGTGGCTGGTTTGACCGTGCCAAGTGCCTCCTGCAAACTGACATCAGGAACCTGGCCTGGTGAGTTTTGTTTCTCTGGGGATAGGCCATCATTCTTGTCCAGTGCCCGGTGGCCCGGAGTGGCTGGCTGCCTTCTGAAATTCCTCACGGTAGAGGATACCTCCCAGACGCAAGGTGCACCCACAGGAAACTGTGGCTTGTTTGAGAGTGCCAAGTGCCTCCTGCAAACTGACATCAGGAACCTGGCCTGGTGACTTTTGTTTCTCTGGGAAAGAGCCATCATTCTTGTCCAGTGCCCAGTGGACAGGAGTGGCCGGCTGCCTGCTGAAATTCCACACGGATCACGATACCTCCCAGACGCAAGGTGCCCCCACTAGGCAACTGTGGCTGGTTTGACAGTGCCAAGTGCCTCCTGCAAACTGACATCAGGAACCTGGCCTGGTGACTTTTGTTTCTCTGGGGAAAGGCCATAGATCGTGTACAGTGCCCGGTGGCCAGGAGTGGCCGCCTGCCTGCTGAAATTCCACACGGATCACGATACCTCCCAGACCGAAAGTACCACCGCAGGCAACTGTGGCTGGTTTGAGAGTGCCAAGTGCCTCCGGCAAACTGACATCAGGAACCTGGCCTGGTGACTTTTGTTTCTCTGGGAAAGGGCCATCATTCTTGTCCGGGGCCCGCTGGCCCGGAGTGGCCGGCTGCCTGCTGAAATTCCTCACGGTTGAGGATACCTCCCAAATGCAGGGTGCTCCCACAGGCAACTGTGGCTGGTTTGACAGTGCCAAGTGCCTCCTGCAAACTGACATCAGGAACCTGGCCTGGTGACTTTTGTTTCTCTGGGGAAAGGCCATGGTTCATATCCTGGACCAGTTGGACCGGAGTGGCCGGCTGCCTGCTGAAATTCCGAACGGATCAGGATGCCGCCCAGATGCAAGGTGCCCCCACAGGCACCTGCGGTTGGTTTGACAGTGCCAAGTGCCTCCTGCAAACTGACATCAGGAACCTGGCCTGGTGAGTTTTTTTTCTCCTGGGAAAGGCCATCGTTCGTGCCCACTGCCCTTTGGCACGCAGTTGGCGGCTGCTTGCTGAAATTCCTCACGGTTGAGGATACCTCCAAGATGAAAGGAGACCCAAAAGGGAACTGTGGCTGGTTTGAGAGTGCCTAGTGCCTCCTGCAAACTGACATCAGGAACCTGGCCTGGTGAGTTTTGTTTCTCTGGGGAAAGACCATGGTTCATGTCCAGGGCCTGGTGGCCCGCAATGGCCGGCTGCCTGCTGAAATTCCACACGGATCACGATACCTCCCAGACCGAAAGTACCACCACAGGCAACTGTGGCTGGTTTGAGAGTGCCTAGTGCCTCCTGCAAACTGACATCTGGAACCTGGCCTGGTGACTTTTGTTTCTCTGGGAAAGGGCCGTCATCCTTATCCAGTGCCCAGTGGACCGGAGTGGCCGGCTGCCTGCTAAAATTCCGCACGGATCAGGATACCTCCCAGATGCAAGGTGCCCCCACTAGGCAACTGTGGCTGGTTTGACAGTGCCAAGTGCCTCCTGCAAACAGACATCAGGAACCTGGCCTGATGCTTTTGTTTCTCTGTGGAAAGGCCATAGATCGTGTACAGTGCCCGGTGGCCCGGAGTGGCCGGCTGCCTGCTGAAATTCCACACGGATCACGATACCTCCCAAACCGAAAGTACCACCGCAGGCAACTGTGGCTGATTTGAGAGTGCCAAGTGCCTCCTGCAAACTGGCATGAGGAACCTGGCCTGGTGACTTTTGTTTCTCTGGGGAAAGGCCATTGTACGTTTCCAGGGCCGGGGGGCCCCTAGTGGCCGGCCGCCTGCTGAAATTCTGAACGGATCCGGATACCTCCCAGACCGAAAGTAGCACCACAGGAACTGTGGCTGGTTTGACCGTGCCAAGTGCCTCCTGCAAACTGACATCAGGAACCTGGCCTGGTGAGTTTTGTTTCTCTGGGGATAGGCCATCATTCTTGTCCAGTGCCCGGTGGCCCGGAGTGGCTGGCTGCCTTCTGAAATTCCTCACGGTAGAGGATACCTCCCAGACGCAAGGTGCACCCACAGGAAACTGTGGCTTGTTTGAGAGTGCCAAGTGCCTCCTGCAAACTGACATCAGGAACCTGGCCTGGTGACTTTTGTTTCTCTGGGGAAAGAGCCATCATTCTTGTCCAGTGCCCAGTGGACCGGAGTGGCCGGCTGCCTGCTGAAATTCCACACGGATCACGATACCTCCCAGACGCAAGGTGCCCCCACTAGGCAACTGTGGCTGGTTTGACAGTGCCAAGTGCCTCCTGCAAACTGACATCAGGAACCTGGCCTGGTGACTTTTGTTTCTCTGGGGAAAGGCCATAGATCGTGTACAGTGCCCGGTGGCCAGGAGTGGCCGCCTGCCTGCTGAAATTCCACACGGATCACGATACCTCCCAGACCGAAAGTACCACCGCAGGCAACTGTGGCTGGTTTGACAGTGCCAAGTGCCTCCTGCAAACTGACATCAGGAACCTGGCCTGGTGACTTTTGTTTCTCTGGGAAAGGGCCATCATTCTTGTCCGGGGCCCGCTGGCCCGGAGTGGCCGGCTGCCTGCTGAAATTCCTCACGGTTGAGGATACCTCCCAAATGCAGGGTGCTCCCACAGGCAACTGTGGCTGGTTTGACAGTGCCAAGTGCCTCCTGCAAACTGACATCAGGAACCTGGCCTGGTGACTTTTGTTTCTCTGGGGAAAGGCCATGGTTCATATCCTGGACCAGTTGGACCGGAGTGGCCGGCTGCCTGCTGAAATTCCGAACGGATCAGGATGCCGCCCAGATGCAAGGTGCCCCCACAGGCACCTGCGGTTGGTTTGACAGTGCCAAGTGCCTCCTGCAAACTGACATCAGGAACCTGGCCTGGTGAGTTTTTTTTCTCCTGGGAAAGGCCATCGTTCGTGCCCACTGCCCTTTGGCACGCAGTTGGCGGCTGCTTGCTGAAATTCCTCACGGTTGAGGATACCTCCAAGATGAAAGGAGACCCAAAAGGGAACTGTGGCTGGTTTGAGAGTGCCTAGTGCCTCCTGCAAACTGACATCAGGAACCTGGCCTGGTGAGTTTTGTTTCTCTGGGGAAAGACCATGGTTCATGTCCAGGGCCTGGTGGCCCGCAATGGCCGGCTGCCTGCTGAAATTCCACACGGATCACGATACCTCCCAGACCGAAAGTACCACCACAGGCAACTGTGGCTGGTTTGAGAGTGCCTAGTGCCTCCTGCAAACTGACATCTGGAACCTGGCCTGGTGACTTTTGTTTCTCTGGGAAAGGGCCATCATCCTTATCCAGTGCCCAGTGGACCGGAGTGGCGGGCTGCCTGCTAAAATTCCGCACGGATCAGGATACCTCCCAGATGCAAGGTGCCCCCACTAGGCAACTGTGGCTGGTTTGACAGTGCCAAGTGCCTCCTGCAAACAGACATCAGGAACCTGGCCTGATGCTTTTGTTTCTCTGTGGAAAGGCCATAGATCGTGTACAGTGCCCGGTGGCCCGGAGTGGCCGGCTGCCTGCTGAAATTCCACACGGATCACGATACCTCCCAAACCGAAAGTACCACCGCAGGCAACTGTGGCTGATTTGAGAGTGCCAAGTGCCTCCTGCAAACTGGCATGAGGAACCTGGCCTGGTGACTTTTGTTTCTCTGGGGAAAGGCCATTGTACGTTTCCAGGGCCGGGGGGCCCCTAGTGTCCGGCCGCCTGCTGAAATTCTGAACGGATCAGGATACCTCCCAGACCGAAAATATCACCACAGGAACTGTGGCTGGTTTGAGAGTGCCAAGTGCCTCCTGCAAACTGACATCAGGAACCTGGCCTGGTGACTTTTGTTTCTCTGGGGAAAGGCCATCATTCTTGTCCAGTACCCGGTGGCCAGGAGTGGCTGGCTGCCTTCTGAAATTCCTCACAGTTGAGGATACCTCCCAGACGCAAGGCGCCCCCAGAGGAAACTGTGGCTGGTTTGAGAGTGCCAAGTGCCTCCTGCAAACTGACATCAGGAACCTGGCCTGGTGACTTTTGTTTCTCTGGGGAAAGGCCATGGTTCATATCCTGGACCAGTTGGACCGGAGTGGCCGGCTGTCTGCTGAAATTCCGAACGGATCAGGATGCCACCCAAATGCAAGGTGCTCCAACAGGCACCTGTGGCTGGTATGACAGTGCCCAGTGCCTCCTGCAAACTGACATCAGGAACCTGGCCTGGTGACTTTTGTTTCTCTAGGGAAAGGCCATCATTCTTGTCCAGGGCCCGGTGGCCCGGCGTGGCCGGCAGCCTGCAGAAATTCTGAACGGATCAGGATACCTCCCAGACCGAAAGTACCACCACAGGCAACTGTGGCTGGTTTGACAGTGCCTAGTGCCTCCTGCAAACTGACATCAGGAACCTGGCCTGGTGAGTTTTGTTTCTTTAGGAAAGGGCCATCATTCTTGTGCAGGGCCCGGTGGCCCGGCGTGGCCGGCAGCCTGCAGAAATTCTGAACGGATCAGGATACCTCCGAGACCGAAAATACCACCGCAGGCAACTGTGGCTGGTTTGACAGTGCCTAGTGCCTCCTGCAAACTGACATCAGGAACCTGGCCTGGTGAGTTTTGTTTCTCTGGGGATAGGCCATAATTCTTGTCCAGTGCCCGGTGGCCCGGAGTGGCTGGCTGCCTTCTGAAATTCCTCACGGTTGAGGATACCTCCCAGACGCAAGGTGCCCCCAGTGGAAACTGTGGCTGGTTTAAGAGTGCCAAGTGCCTCCTGCAAACTGACATCAGGAACCTGGCCTGGTGACTTTTGTTTCTCTGGGGAAAGGCCATCATTCTCGTCCGGGGCCCGCTGGCCCGGAGGGGCTGGCTGCCTGCTGAAATTCGTCACGGTTGAGGATACGCCGCAGACACAAGGAGCCCCAACAGGAAACTGTGGCTGGTTTGACAGTGCCTAGTGCCTCCTGCAAACTGACATCAGGAACCTGGCCTGGTGACTTTTGTTTCTCTGGGGAAAGGCCATTGTACGTTTCCAGGAACGGGCGGCCCCTAGTGGCCGGCCGCCTGCTGAAATTCTGAACGGATCCGGATACCTCCCAGACCGAAAGTAGCACCACAGGAACTGTGGCTGGTTTGACCGTGCCAAGTGCCTCCTGCAAACTGACATCAGGAACCTGGCCTGGTGAGTTTTGTTTCTCTGGGGATAGGCCATCATTCTTGTCCAGTGCCCGGTGGCCCGGAGTGGCTGGCTGCCTTCTGAAATTCCTCACGGTAGAGGATACCTCCCAGACGCAAGGTGCACCCACAGGAAACTGTGGCTTGTTTGAGAGTGCCAAGTGCCTCCTGCAAACTGACATCAGGAACCTGGCCTGGTGACTTTTGTTTCTCTGGGAAAGAGCCATCATTCTTGTCCAGTGCCCAGTGGACAGGAGTGGCCGGCTGCCTGCTGAAATTCCACACGGATCACGATACCTCCCAGACGCAAGGTGCCCCCACTAGGCAACTGTGGCTGGTTTGACAGTGCCAAGTGCCTCCTGCAAACTGACATCAGGAACCTGGCCTGGTGACTTTTGTTTCTCTGGGGAAAGGCCATAGATCGTGTACAGTGCCCGGTGGCCCGGAGTGGCCGGCTGCCTGCTGAAATTCCACACGGATCACGATACCTCCCAAACCGAAAGTACCACCGCAGGCAACTGTGGCTGATTTGAGAGTGCCAAGTGCCTCCTGCAAACTGACATCAGGAACCTGGCCTGGTGACTTTTGTTTCTCTGGGGAAAGGCCATTGTACGTTTCCCGGGCCGGGTGGCCCCTAGTGTCCGGCCGCCTGCTGAAATTCTGAACGGATCAGGATACCTCCCAGACCGAAAGTACCACCGCAGGCAACTGTGGCTGGTTTGAGAGTGCCAAGTGCCTCCTGCAAACTGACATCAGGAACCTGGCCTGGTGACTTTTGTTTCTCTGGGAAAGGGCCATCATTCTTGTCCGGGGCCCGCTGGCCCGGAGTGGCCGGCTGCCTGCAGAAATTCCTCACGGTTGAGGATACCTCCCAAATGCAGGGTGCTCCCACAGGCAACTGTGGCTGGTTTGAGAGTGCCAAGTGCCTCCTGCAAACTGACATCAGGAACCTGGCCTGGTGACTTTTGTTTCTCTGGGGAAAGGCCATGGTTCATATCCTGGACCAGTTGGACCGGAGTGGCCGGCTGCCTGCTGAAATTCCGCATGGATCAGGATGCCGCCCAAATGCAAGGTGCTCCAACAGGCACCTGTGGCTGGTATGACAGTGCCCAGTGCCTCCTGCAAACTGACATCAGGAACCTGGCCTGGTGACTTTTGTTTCTCTGGGGAAAGGCCATCATTCTTGTCCAGGGCCCGGTGGCCCGGCGTGGCCGGCAGCCTGCAGAAATTCTGAACGGATCAGGATACCTCCCAGACCGAAAGTACCACCACAGGCAACTGTGGCTGGTTTGACAGTGCCTAGTGCCTCCTGCAAACTGACATCAGGAACCTGGCCTGGTGACTTTTGTTTCTCTGGGGAAAGGCCATGGTTCATATCCTGGACCAGTTGGACCGGAGTGGCCGGCTGTCTGCTGAAATTCCGAACGGATCAGGATGCCGCCCAGATGCAAAGTGCCCAGCAGGCACCTGCGGTTGGTTTGACAGTGCCAAGTGCCTCCTGCAAACTGACATCAGGAACCTGGCCTGGTGACTTTTGTTTCTCTGGGGAAAGGCCATGGCCCATGTCCAGCGACAGGTGGCCCGGAGTGGCCGGCTGCCTGCTGAAATTCCGCATGGATCAGGATGCCTCCCAGACCGAAAACACCACCACAGGCAACTGTGGCTGGTATGAGAGTGCCTAGTGCCTCCTGCAAACTGACATCAGGAACCTGGCCTGGTGAGTTTTGTTTCTCTGGTGAAAGGGGCGTCATTCTTGTCCAGTACCCGGTGGCCCGGAGTGGCTGGCTGACTTCTGAAATTCCTCACAGCTGAGGATACCTCCCAGACGCAAGGCGCCACCAGAGGAAACTGTGGCTGGTTTGAGAGTGCCAAGTGCCTCCTGCAAACTGACATCAGGAACCTGGCCTGGTGACTTTTGTTTCTCTGGGGAAAGGCCATGGTTCATATCCTGGACCAGTTGGACCGGAGTGGCCGGCTGTCTGCTGAAATTCCGAACGGATCAGGATGCCGCCCAAATGCAAGGTGCTCCAACAGGCACCTGTGGCTGGTATGACAGTGCCCAGTGCCTCCTGCAAACTGACATCAGGAACCTGGCCTGGTGACTTTTGTTTCTCTGGGGAAAGGCCATCATTCTTGTCCAGGGCCCGGTGGCCCGGCGTGGCCGGCAGCCTGCAGAAATTCTGAACGGATCAGGATACCTCCCAGACCGAAAGTACCACGACAGGCAACTGTGGCTGGTTTGACAGTGCCTAGTGCCTCCTGCAAACTGACATCAGGAACCTGGCCTGGTGAGTTTTGTTTCTCTGGGAAAGGGCCATCATTCTTGTCCAGGGCCCGGTGGCCCGGTGTGGCCGGCTGCCTGCAGAAATTCTGAACGGATCAGGATACCTCCCAGACCGAAAATACCACCACAGGCAACTGTGGCTGGTTTGACAGTGCCAAGTGCCTCCTGCAAACTGACATCAGGAACCTGGCCTGGTGACTTTTGTTTCTCTGGGGAAAGGCCATGGTTCATATCCTGGACCAGTTGGACCGGAGTGGCCGGCTGTCTGCTGAAATTCCGAACGGATCAGGATGCCGCCCAGATGCAAAGTGCCCAGCAGGCACCTGCGGTTGGTTTGACAGTGCCAAGTGCCTCCTGCAAACTGACATCAGGAACCTGGCCTGGTGACTTTTGTTTCTCTGGGGAAAGGCCATCATTCTTGTCCAGTGCCCAGTGGACCGGAGTGGCCGGCTGCCTGCTGAAATTCCGCACGGATCAGGATACCTCCCAGACGCAAGGTGCCCCCAGAGGAAACTCTGGCTGGTTTGAGAGTGCCAAGTGCCTCCTGCAAACTGACATCAGGAACCTGGCCTGGTGACTTTTGTTTCTCTGGGGAAAGACCATGATTCATGTCCAGGACCTGGAGGCCCGGAGTGGCCGGCTGCCTGCTGAAATTCCGCACGGATCAGGATGCCGCCCAAATGCAAGGTGCCCCCACAGGCCCCTGCGATTGGTTTGACAGTGCCCAGTGCCGCCTGCAAACTGACATCAGGAACCGAGCCTAGTGACTTTTGTTTCTCTGGAGAAAGGCAATCGTTCCTCTCCAGGACTCGGTGGCCCGGAGTGGCCGGCTGCCTGCTGAAATTCCGCATGGATCAGGATGCCTCCCAGACCGAAAACACCCCCACAGGCAACTGTGGCTGGTTTGAGAGTGCCAAGTGCCTCCTGCAAACTGACATCAGGAACCTGGCCTGGTGACTTTTGTTTCTCTGGGGAAAGGCCATCATTCTTGTCCAGTACCCGGTGGCCCGGAGTGGCTGGCTGCCTTCTGAAATTCCTCACAGTTGAGGATACCTCCCAGACGCAAGGCGCCCCCAGAGGAAACTGTGGCTGGTTTGAGAGTGCCAAGTGCCTCCTGCAAACTGACATCAGGAACCTGGCCTGGTGACTTTTGTTTCTCTGGGGAAAGGCCATGGTTCATATCCTGGACCAGTTGGACCGGAGTGGCCGGCTGTCTGCTGAAATTCCGAACGGATCAGGATGCCGCCCAAATGCAAGGTGCTCCAACAGGCACCTGTGGCTGGTATGACAGTGCCCAGTGCCTCCTGCAAACTGACATCAGGAACCTGGCCTGGTGACTTTTGTTTCTCTGGGGAAAGGCCATCATTCTTGTCCAGGGCCCGGTGGCCCGGAGTGGCCGGCAGCCTGCAGAAATTCTGAACGGATCAGGATACCTCCCAGACCGAAAGTACCACGACAGGCAACTGTGGCTGGTTTGACAGTGCCTAGTGCCTCCTGCAAACTGACATCAGGAACCTGGCCTGGTGAGTTTTGTTTCTCTGGGAAAGGGCCATCATTCTTGTCCAGGGCCCGGTGGCCCGGTGTGGCCGGCAGCCTGCAGAAATTCTGAACGGATCAGGATACCTCCGAGACCGAAAATACCACCGCAGGCAACTGTGGCTGGTTTGAGAGTGCCAAGTGCCTCCTGCAAACTGACATCAGGAACCTGGCCTGGTGACTTTTGTTTCTCTGGGGAAAGGCCATGGTTCATATCCTGGACCAGTTGGACCGGAGTGGCCGGCTGTCTGCTGAAATTCCGAACGGATCAGGATGCCGCCCAGATGCAAAGTGCCCAGCAGGCACCTGCGGTTGGTTTGACAGTGCCAAGTGCCTCCTGCAAACTGACATCAGGAACCTGGCCTGGTGACTTTTGTTTCTCTGGGGAAAGGCCATGGCCCATGTCCAGCGACAGGTGGCCCGGAGTTGCCGGCTGCCTGCTGAAATTCCGCATGGATCAGGATGCCTCCCAGACCGAAAACACCACCACAGGCAACTGTGGCTGGTTTGACAGTGCCAAGTGCCTCCTGCAAACTGACATCAGGAACGTGGCCTGGTGACTTTTGTTTCTCTGGGGAAAGGCCATCATTCTTGTCCAGTGCCCAGTGGACCGGAGTGGCCGGCTGCCTGCTGAAATTCCGCACGGATCAGGATACCTCCCAGACGCAAGGTGCCCCCAGAGGAAACTCTGGCTGGTTTGAGAGTGCCAAGTGCCTCCTGCAAACTGACATCAGGAACCTGGCCTGGTGACTTTTGTTTCTCTGGGGAAAGGCCATGGTTCATGTCCAGGACCTGGAGGCCCGGAGTGGCCGGCTGCCTGCTGAAATTCCGCACGGATCAGGATGCCGCCCAAATGCAAGGTGCCCCCACAGGCCCCTGCGGTTGGTTTGACAGTGCCAAGTGCCTCCTGCAAACTGACATCAGGAACCTGGCCTGGTGACTTTTGTTTCTCTGGGGAAAGGCCATGGTTCATGTCCAGCGCCAGGTGGCCCGAAGTGGCCGGCTGCCAGCTGAAATTCCGCACGTATGAGGATACATCCCAGATGCAAGGTGCCCCCACAGGAAATTGTGGCTGGTTTGACAGTGCCTAGTGCCTCCTGCAAACTGACATCAGGAACCTGGCCTGGTGACTTTTGTTTCTTTGGGGAAAGGCCATGGTTCATATCCTGGACCAGTTGGACCAGAGAGGCCGGCTGCCTGCTGAAATTCCAAACGAATCAAAATACCTCCCAGATGCAAGTGCCCCCAGAGGGACCTGCGATTTGTTTGACAGTGCCAAGTGCCTCCTGCAAATTGACATCAGGAACCGGGCCTAGTGACTTTTGTTTCTCTGGGGAAAGGCCATAGATGATGTCCAGTGCCCGGTGGCCCGGAGTCGCCGGCTGCATGCTGAAATTCCGAACCGATCAGGATACGTCCCGGATGCAATGTGCCCACACAGGCAACTGTGGCTGGTTTGACAGTGCCAAGTGCCTCCGGCAAACTGACATCAGGAACCTGGCCTGGTGACTTTTGTTTCTCTGGGGAAAGGCCATAGATCATGTACAGTGCCTGGTGGCCCGGAGTGGCCGGCTGCCTGCTGAAATTCCGCACGGATCAGGATACCTCCCAGACCGAAAGTACCACCACAGGCAACTGTGGCTGGTTTGACAGTGCCTAGTGCCTCCTGCAAACTGACATGAGGAACCTGGCCTGGTGACTTTTGTTTCTCTGGGGAACGCCCATCGTTCGTGTCCAGGGCCCGGTAGCCCGTAGTGGCCTTCTGCCGGTTGAAATTCCGCACGGATCAGGACCGCCCATATGCAAGGTGCCCCCACAGGCAACTGTGGCTGGTTTGACAGTGCCAAGTGCCTCCTGCAAACTGACATCAGGAACCTGGCCTGGTGACTTTTGTTTCTCTGGGGAATGGCCATGGTTCATGTCCAGCGCCAGGTGGCCTGCAGTGGCCGGCTGCCTGCTGAAATTCCGCATGGATCAGGATACCTCCCATACCGAAAGTACCACCACAGGCAACTGTGGCTGGTTTGACAGTGCCAAGTGCCTCCTGCAAACTGACATCAGGAACGTGGCCTGGTGACTTTTGTTTCTCTGGGAAAGGGCCATCATTCTTGTCCAGTGCCCAGTGGACCGGTGTGGCCGGCTGCCTGCTGAAATTCCGCACGGATCAGGATACCTCCCAGATGCAAGGTGCCCCCACTAGGCAACTGTGGCTGGTTTGAGAGTGCCAAGTGCCTCCTGCAAACTGACATCAGGAACCTGGCCTGGTGACTTTTGTTTCTCTGGGGAAAGGCCATGGTTCATATCCAGGGCCTAGTGGCCCGCAATGGCCGGCTGCCTGCTGAAATTCCGCATGGATCAGGATACCTCCCATACCGAAAGTACCACCACATGCAACTGTGGCTGGTTTGACAGTGCCTAGTGCCTCCTGCAAACTGACATCAGGAACCTGGCCTGGAGACTTTTGTTTCTCTGGGAAAGTGCCATCATTCTTGTCCAGGGCCCGGTGGTCCGTCGTGGCCGGCAGCCTGCAGAAATTCTGAATGGATGAGGATACCTCCCAGACCGAAAATACCACCACAGGCAACTGTGGCTGGTTTGACAGTGCCTAGTGCCTCCTGCAAACTGACATCAGGAACCTGGCCTGGTTACTTTTGTTTCTCTGGGGAAAGGCCATGGTTCATATCCTGGACCAGTTGGACCGGAGTGGCCGGCTGTCTGCTGAAATTCCGAACGGATCAGGATGCCGCCCAGATGCAAAGTGCCCAGCAGGCACCTGCGGTTGGTTTGACAGTGCCAAGTGCCTCCTGCAAACTGACATCAGGAACCTGGCCTGGTGACTTTTGTTTCTCTGGGGAAAGGCCATCATTCTTATCCAGTACCCGGTGGCCCGGAGTGGCTGGCTGACTTCTGAAATTCCTCACAGTTGAGGATACCTCCCAGACGCAAGGCGCCCCCAGAGGAAACTGTGGCTGGTTTGAGAGTGCCAAGTGCCTCCTGCAAACTGACATCAGGAACCTGGCCTGGTGACTTTTGTTTCTCTGGGGAAAGGCCATGGTTCATATCCTGGACCAGTTGGACCGGAGTGGCCGGCTGCCTGCTGAAATTCCGCATGGATCAGGATGCCGCCCAAATGCAAGGTGCTCCAACAGGCACCTGTGGCTGGTATGACAGTGCCCAGTGCCTCCTGCAAACTGACATCAGGAACCTGGCCTGGTGACTTTTGTTTCTCTGGGGAAAGGCCATCATTCTTGTCCAGGGCCCGGTGGCCCGGCGTGGCCGGCAGCCTGCAGAAATTCTGAATGGATCAGGATACCTCCCAGACCGAAAGTACCACCACAGGCAACTGTGGCTGGTTTGACAGTGCCTAGTGCCTCCTGCAAACTGACATCAGGAACCTGGCCTGGTGACTTTTGTTTCTCTGGGGAAAGGCCATGGTTCATATCCTGGACCAGTTGGACCGGAGTGGCCGGCTGTCTGCTGAAATTCCGAACGGATCAGGATGCCGCCCAGATGCAAAGTGCCCAGCAGGCACCTGCGGTTGGTTTGACAGTGCCAAGTGCCTCCTGCAAACTGACATCAGGAACCTGGCCTGGTGACTTTTGTTTCTCTGGGGAAAGGCCATGGCCCATGTCCAGCGACAGGTGGCCCGGAGTGGCCGGCTGCCTGCTGAAATTCCGCATGGATCAGGATGCCTCCCAGACCGAAAACATCACCACAGGCAACTGTGGCTGGTATGACAGTGCCTAGTGCCTCCTGCAAACTGACATCAGGAACCTGGCCTGGTGACTTTTGTTTCTCTGGTGAAAGGGGCGTCATTCTTGTCCAGGGCTTGGTGGCCCGGCGTGGCCGGCAGCCTGCAGAAATTCTGAACGGATCAGGATACCTCCCAGACCGAAAATACCACCACAGGCAACTGTGGCTGGTTTGACAGTGCCAAGTGCCTCCGGCAAACTGACATCAGGAACCTGGCCTGGTGACTTTTGTTTCTCTGGGGAAAGGCCATAGATCATGTACAGTGCCCGGTGGCCCGGAGTGGCCGGCTGCCTGCTGAAATTCCGCACGGATCAGGATACCTCCCAGACCGAAAGTACCACCACAGGCAACTGTGGCTGGTTTGACAGTGCCTAGTGCCTCCTGCAAACTGACATGAGGAACCTGGCCTGGTGACTTTTGTTTCTCTGGGGAAAGCCCATCGTTCGTGTCCAGGGCCCGGTAGCCCGTAGTGGCCTTCTGCCTGCTGAAATTCCGCACGGATCAGGACCGCCCATATGCAAGGTGCCCCCACAGGCAACTGCGGCTGGTTTGACAGTGCCAAGTGCCTCCTGCAAACTGACATCAGGAACCTGGCCTGGTGACTTTTGTTTCTCTGGGGAATGGCCATGGTTCATGTCCAGCGCCAGGTGGCCTGCAGTGGCAGGCTGCCTGCTGAAATTCCGCATGGATCAGGATACCTCCCATACCGAAAGTACCACCACAGGCAACTGTGGCTGGTTTGACAGTGCCAAGTGCCTCTTGAAAACTGACATCAGGAACCTGGCCTGGTGACTTTTGTTTCTCTGGGAAAGGGCCATCATTCTTGTCCAGTGCCCAGTGGACCGGAGTGGCCGGCTGCCTGCTGAAATTCCGCATGGATCAGGATACCTCCCAGATGCAAGGTGCCCCCACTAGGCAACTGTGGCTGGTTTGAGAGTGCCAAGTGCCTCCTGCAAACTGACATCAGGAACCTGGCCTGGTGACTTTTGTTTCTCTGGGGAAAGGCCATGGTTCATGTCCAGGGCCTAGTGGCCCGCAATGGCCGGCTGCCTGCTGAAATTCCGCATGGATCAGGATACCTCCCATACCGAAAGTACCACCACATGCAACTGTGGCTGGTTTGAGAGTGCCAAGTGCCTCCTCCAAATTGACATCAGGAACCTGGCCTGGAGACTTTTGTTTCTCTGGGAAAGTGCCATCATTCTTGTCCAGGGCCCGGTGGTCCGTCGTGGCCGGCAGCCTGCAGAAATTCTGAATGGATGAGGATACCTCCCAGACCGAAAATACCACCACAGGCAACTGTGGCTGGTTTGACAGTGCCAAGTGCCTCCTGCAAACTGACATCAGGAACCTGGCCTGGTGACTTTTGTTTCTCTGGGGAAAGGCCATGGTTCATATCCTGGACCAGTTGGCCCGGAGTGGCCGGCTGTCTGCTGAAATTCCGAACGAATCAGGATGCCGCCCAGATGCAAAGTGCCCAGCAGGCACCTGCGGTTGGTTTGACAGTGCCAAGTGCCTCCTGCAAACTGACATCAGGAACCTGGCCTGCTGACTTTTGTTTCTCTGGGGAAAGGCCATGGCCCATGTCCAGCGACAGGTGGCCCGGAGTGGCCGGCTGCCTGCTGAAATTCCGCATGGATCAGGATGCCTCCCAGACCGAAAACACCACCACAGGCAACTGTGGCTGGTTTGAGAGTGCCAAGTGCCTCCTGCAAACTGACATCAGGAACCTGGCCTGGTGACTTTTGTTTCTCTGGGGAAAGGCCATCATTCTTGTCCAGTACCCGGTGGCCCGGAGTGGCTGGCTGCCTTCTGAAATTCCTCACAGTTGAGGATACCTCCCAGACGCAAGGCGCCCCCAGAGGAAACTGTGGCTGGTTTGAGAGTGCCAAGTGCCTCCTGCAAACTGACATCAGGAACCTGGCCTGGTGACTTTTGTTTCTCTGGGGAAAGGCCATGGTTCATATCCTGGACCAGTTGGACCGGAGTGGCCGGCTGTCTGCTGAAATTCCGAACGGATCAGGATGCCGCCCAAATGCAAGGTGCTCCAACAGGCACCTGTGGCTGGTATGACAGTGCCCAGTGCCTCCTGCAAACTGACATCAGGAACCTGGCCTGGTGACTTTTGTTTCTCTGGGGAAAGGCCATCATTCTTGTCCAGGGCCTAGTGGCCCGGCGTGGCCGGCAGCCTGCAGAAATTCTGAACGGATCAGGATACCTCCCAGACCGAAAGTACCACGACAGGCAACTGTGGCTGGTTTGACAGTGCCTAGTGCCTCCTGCAAACTGACATCAGGAACCTGGCCTGGTGAGTTTTGTTTCTCTGGGAAAGGGCCATCATTCTTGTCCAAGGCCCGGTGGCCCGGTGTGGCCGGCAGCCTGCAGAAATTCTGAACGGATCAGGATACCTCCCAGACCGAAAATACCACCGCAGGCAACTGTGGCTGGTTTGAGAGTGCCAAGTGCCTCCTGCAAACTGACATCAGGAACCTGGCCTGGTGACTTTTGTTTCTCTGGGGAAAGGCCATGGTTCATATCCTGGACCAGTTGGACCGGAGTGGCCGGCTGTCTGCTGAAATTCCGAACGGATCAGGATGCCGCCCAGATGAAAAGTGCCCAGCAGGCACCTGCGGTTGGTTTGACAGTGCCAAGTGCCTCCTGCAAACTGACATCAGGAACCTGGCCTGGTGACTTTTGTTTCTCTGGGGAAAGGCCATGGCCCATGTCCAGCGACAGGTGGCCCGGAGTGGCCGGCTGCCTGCTGAAATTCCGCATGGATCAGGATGCCTCCCAGACCGAAAACACCACCACAGGCAACTGTGGCTGGTTTGACAGTGCCAAGTGCCTCCTGCAAACTGACATCAGGAACGTGGCCTGGTGACTTTTGTTTCTCTGGGGAAAGGCCATCATTCTTGTCCAGTGCCCAGTGGACCGGAGTGGCCGGCTGCCTGCTGAAATTCCGCATGGATCAGGATACCTCCCAGACGCAAGGTGCCCCCAGAGGAAACTCTGGCTGGTTTGACAGTGCCAAGTGCCTCCTGCAAACTGACATCAGGAACCTGGCCTGGTGACTTTTGTTTCTCTGGGGAAAGACCATGATTCATGTCCAGGACCTGGAGGCCCGGAGTGGCCGGCTGCCTGCTGAAATTCCGCATGGATCAGGATGCCGCCCAAATGCAAGGTGCCCCCACAGGCCCCTGCGATTGGTTTGACAGTGCCCAGTGCCGCCTGCAAACTGACATCAGGAACCGAGCCTAGTGACTTTTGTTTCTCTGGAGAAAGGCAATCGTTCCTCTCCAGGACTCGGTGGCCCAGAGTGGCCGGCTGCCTGCTGAAATTTCGCACGGATCAGGACCGCCCAGATGCAAGGGGCCCCCACAGGCAACTGTGGCTGGTTTGACAGTGCCAAGTGCCTCCTGCAAAATGACATCAGGAACCTGGCCTGGTGATTTTTGTTTCTCTGGGGAAAGGCCATGGTTCATGTCCAGGGCCAGGTGGCCCGAAGTGGCCGGCTGCCAGCTGAAATTCCACACGTATGAGGATACATCCCTGATGCAAGTGCCCCCAGAGGGACCTGCGATTTGTTTGACAGTGCCAAGTGCCTCCTGCAAATTGACATCAGGAACCTGGCCTGGTGACTTTTGTTTCTCTGGGGAAAGGCCATCATTCTTGTCCAGTACCCGGTGGCCCGGAGTGGCTGGCTGCCTTCTGAAATTCCTCACAGTTGAGGATACCTCCCAGACGCAAGGCGCCCCCAGAGGAAACTGTGGCTGGTTTGAGAGTGCCAAGCGCCTCCTGCAAACTGACATCAGGAACCTGGCCTGGTGACTTTTGTTTCTCTGGGGAAAGGCCATGGTTCATATCCTGGACCAGTTGGACCGGAGTGGCCGGCTGTCTGCTGAAATTCCCCATGGATCAGGATGCCGCCCAAATGCAAGGTGCTCCAACAGGCACCTGTGGCTGGTATGACAGTGCCCAGTGCCTCCTGCAAACTGACATCAGGAACCTGGCCTGGTGACTTTTGTTTCTCTGGGGAAAGGCCATCATTCTTGTCCAGGGCCCGGTGGCCCGGCGTGGCCGGCAGCCTGCAGAAATTCTGAACGGATCAGGATACCTCCCAGACCAAAAGTACCACCACAGGCAACTGTGGCTGGTTTGAGAGTGCCTAGTGCCTCCTGCAAACTGACATCAGGAACCTGGCCTGGTGACTTTTGTTTCTCTGGGGAAAGGCCATGGTTCATGTCCAGGGCCTAGTGGCCCGCAATGGCCGGCTGCCTGCTGAAATTCCGCATGGATCAGGATATCTCCCATACCGAAAATACCACCACATGCAACTGTGGCTGGTTTGACAGTGCCTAGTGCCTCCTGCAAACTGACATCAGGAACCTGGCCTGGAGACTTTTGTTTCTCTGGGAAAGGGCCATCATTCTTGTCCAGGGCCCGGTGGTCCGTCGTGCCCGGCAGCCTGCAGAAATTCTGAATGGATGAGGATACCTCCCAGACCGAAAATACCACCACAGGCAACTGTGGCTGGTTTGACAGTGCCTAGTGCCTCCTGCAAACTGACATCAGGAACCTGGCCTGGTGACTTTTGTTTCTCTGGGGAAAGGCCATGGTTCATATCCTGGACCAGTTGGACCGGAGTGGCCGGCTGTCTGCTGAAATTTCGAACGGATCAGGATGCCGCCCAGATGCAAAGTGCCCAGCAGGCACCTGCGGTTGGTTTGACAGTGCCAAGTGCCTCCTGCAAACTGACATCAGGAACCTGGCCTGGTGACTTTTGTTTCTCTGGGGAAAGGCCATGGTTCATATCCTGGACCAGTTGGACCGGAGTGGCCGGCTGTCTGCTGAAATTCCGAAGGGATCAGGATGCCGCCCAAATGCAAGGTGCTCCAACAGGCACCTGTGGCTGGTATGACAGTGCCCAGTGCCTCCTGCAAACTGACATCAGGAACCTGGCCTGGTGACTTTTGTTTCTCTGGTGAAAGGGCCATCATTCTTGTCCAGGGCAGGGTGGCCCGGCGTGGCCGGCAGCCTGCTGAAATTCTGAACGGATCAGGATACCTCCCAGACCGAAAATACCACCACAGGCAACTGTGGCTGGTTTGACAGTGCCAAGTGCCTCCTGCAAACTGACATCAGGAACGTGGCCTGGTGACTTTTGTTTCTCTGGGGAAAGGCCATCATTCTTGTCCAGTGCCCAGTGGCCCGGAGTGGCCGGCTGCCTGCTGAAATTCCGCACGGATCAGGATACCTCCCAGACGCAAGGTGCCCCCAGAGGAAACTCTGGCTGGTTTGAGAGTGCCAAGTGCCTCCTGCAAACTGACATCAGGAACCTGGCCTGGTGACTTTTGTTTCTCTGGGGAAAGGCCATGATTCATGTCCAGGACCTGGGGGCCCGGAGTGGCCGGCTGCCTGCTGAAATTCCGCACGGATCAGGATGCCGCCCAAATGCAAGGTGCCCCCACAGGCCCCTGCGATTGGTTTGACAGTGCCCAGTGCCGCCTGCAAACTGACATCAGGAACCGAGCCTAGTGACTTTTGTTTCTCTGGAGAAAGGCAATCGTTCCTCTCCAGGACTCGGTGGCCCAGAGTGGGCGGCTGTCTGCTGAAATTTCGCACGGATCAGGACCGCCCAGATGCAAGGGGCCCCCACAGGCAACTGTGGCTGGTTTGACAGTGCCTAGTGCCTCCTGCAAAATGACATCAGGAACCTGGCCTGGTGATTTTTGTTTCTCTGGGGAAAGGCCATGGTTCACGTCCAGGGCCAGGTGGCCAGGAGTGGCCGGCTGCCTGCTGAAATTCCGCACGTATGAGGATACATCCCTGATGCAAGTGCCCCCAGAGGGACCTGCGATATGTTTGACAGTGCCAAGTGCCTCCTGCAAATTGACATCAGGAACCGGGCCTAGTGACTTTTGTTTCTCTGGGGAAAGGCCATAGATGATGTCCAGTGCCCGGTGGCCCGGAGTCGCCGGCTGCATGCTGAAATTCCGAACCGATAAGGATACGTCCCGGATGCAATGTGCCCACACAGGCAACTGTGGCTGGTTTGACAGTGCCAAGTGCCTCCGGCAAACTGACATCAGGAACCTGGCCTGGTGACTTTTGTTTCTCTGGGGAAAGGCCATAGATCATGTACAGTGCCCGGTGGCCCGGAGTGGCCGGCTGCCTGCTGAAATTCCGCACGGATCAGGATACCTCCCAGACCGAAAATACCACCACAGGCAACTGTGGCTGGTTTGACAGTGCCTAGTGCGTCCTGCAAACTGACATCAGGAACCTGGCCTGGTGACTTTTGTTTCTCTGGGGAAAGGCCATGGTTCATATCCTGGACCAGTTGGACCGGAGTGGCCGGCTGTCTGCTGAAATTCCGCACGGATCAGGATACCGCCCAGATGCAAAGTGCCCAGCAGGCACCTGCGGTTGGTTTGACAGTGCCAAGTGCCTCCTGAAAACTGACATCAGGAACCTGGCCTGGTGACTTTTGTTTCTCTGGGGAAAGGCCATGGCCCATGTCCAGCGACAGGTGGCCCGGAGTGGCCGGCTGCCTGCTGAAATTCCGCATGGATCAGGATGCCTCCCAGACCGAAAACACCACCACAGGCAACTGTGGCTGGTTTGAGAGTGCCAAGTGCCTCCTGCAAACTGACATCAGGAACGTGGCCTGGTGACTTTTGTTTCTCTGGGGAAAGGCCATCATTCTTGTCCAGTACCCGGTGGCCCGGAGTGGCTGGCTGCCTTCTGAAATTCCTCACAGTTGAGGATACCTCCCAGACGCAAGGCGCCCCCAGAGGAAACTGTGGCTGGTTTGAGAGTGCCAAGGGCCTCCTGCAAACTGACATCAGGAACCTGGCCTGGTGACTTTTGTTTCTCTGGGGAAAGGCCATGGTTCATATCCTGGACCAGTTGGACCGGAGTGGCCGGCTGCCTGCTGAAATTCCGCACGGATCAGGATGCCGCCCAAATGCAAGGTGCTCCAACAGGCACCTGTGGCTGGTATGACAGTGCCCAGTGCCTCCTGCAAACTGACATCAGGAACCTGGCCTGGTGACTTTTGTTTCTCTGGGGAAAGGCCATCATTCTTGTCCAGGGCCCGGTGGCCTGGCGTGGCCGGCAGCCTGCAGAAATTCTGAACGGATCAGGATACCTCCCAGACCGAAAGTACCACCACAGGCAACTGTGGCTGGTTTGACAGTGCCTAGTGCCTCCTGCAAACTGACATCAGGAACCTGGCCTGGTGACTTTTGTTTCTCTGGGGAAAGGCCATGGTTCATATCCTGGACCAGTTGGACCGGAGTGGCCGGCTGTCTGCTGAAATTCCGAACGGATCAGGATGCCGCCCAGATGCAAAGTGCCCAGCAGGCACCTGCGGTTGGTTTGACAGTGCCAAGTGCCTCCTGCAAACTGACATCAGGAACCTGGCCTGGTGACTTTTGTTTCTCTGGGGAAAGGCCATGGCCCATGTCCAGCGACAGGTGGCCCGGAGTGGCCGGCTGCCTGCTGAAATTCCGCATGGATCAGGATGCCTCCCAGACCGAAAACATCACCACAGGCAACTCTGGCTGGTATGACAGTGCCTAGTGCCTCCTGCAAACTGACATCAGGAACCTGGCCTGGTGAGTTTTGTTTCTCTGGTGAAAGGGGCGTCATTCTTGTCCAGGGCAGGGTGGCCCGGCGTGGCCGGCAGCCTGCAGAAATTCTGAACGGATCAGGATACCTCCCAGACCGAAAATACCACCACAGGCAACTGTGGCTGGTTTGACAGTGCCAAGTGCCTCCGGCAAACTGACATCAGGAACCTGGCCTGGTGACTTTTGTTTCTCTGGGGAAAGGCCATAGATCATGTACAGTGCCCGGTGGCCCGGAGTGGCCGGCTGCCTGCTGAAATTCCGCACGGATCAGGATACCTCCCAGACCGAAAGTACCACCACAGGCAACTGTGGCTGGTTTGACAGTGCCTAGTGCCTCCTGCAAACTGACATGAGGAACCTGGCCTGGTGACTTTTGTTTCTCTGGGGAAAGCCCATCGTTCGTGTCCAGGGCCCGGTAGCCCGTAGTGGCCTTCTGCCTGCTGAAATTCCGCACGGATCAGGACCGCCCATATGCAAGGTGCCCCCACAGGCAACTGTGGCTGGTTTGACAGTGCCAAGTGCCTCCTGCAAACTGACATCAGGAACCTGGCCTGGTGACTTTTGTTTCTCTGGGGAATGGCCATGGTTCATGTCCAGCGCCAGGTGGCCTGCAGTGGCAGGCTGCCTGCTGAAATTCCGCATGGATCAGGATACCTCCCATACCGAAAGTACCACCACAGGCAACTGTGGCTGGTTTGACAGTGCCAAGTGCCTCTTGAAAACTGACATCAGGAACCTGGCCTGGTGACTTTTGTTTCTCTGGGAAAGGGCCATCATTCTTGTCCAGTGCCCAGTGGACCGGTGTGGCCGGCTGCCTGCTGAAATTCCGCAGGGATCAGGATACCTCCCAGATGCAAGGTGCCCCCACTAGGCAACTGTGGCTGGTTTGAGAGTGCCAAGTGCCTCCTGCAAACTGACATCAGGAACCTGGCCTGGTGACTTTTGTTTCTCTGGGGAAAGGCCATGGTTCATGTCCAGGGCCTAGTGGCCCGCAATGGCCGGCTGCCTGCTGAAATTCCGCATGGATCAGTATACCTCCCATACCGAAAGTACCACCACATGCAACTGTGGCTGGTTTGAGAGTGCCAAGTGCCTCCTCCAAATTGACATCAGGAACCTGGCCTGGTGACTTTTGTTTCTCTGGGAAAGTGCCATCATTCTTGTCCAGGGCCCGGTGGTCCGTCGTGGCCGGCAGCCTGCAGAAATTCTGAATGGATGAGGATACCTCCCAGACCGAAAATACCACCACAGGCAACTGTGGCTGGTTTGACAGTGCCAAGTGCCTCCTGCAAACTGACATCAGGAACCTGGCCTGGTTACTTTTGTTTCTCTGGGGAAAGGCCATGGTTCATATCCTGGACCTGTTGGACCGGAGTGGCCGGCTGTCTGCTGAAATTCCGAACGAATCAGGATGCCGCCCAGATGCAAAATGCCCAGCAGGCACCTGCGGTTGGTTTGACAGTGCCTAGTGCGTCCTGCAAACTGACATCAGGAACCTGGCCTGGTGACTTTTGTTTCTCTGGGGAAAGGCCATGATTCATGTCCAGGACCTGGGGGCCCGGAGTGGCCGGCTGCCTGCTGAAATTCCGCACGGATCAGGATGCCGCCCAAATGCAAGGTGCCCCCACAGGCCCCTGCGATTTGTTTGACAGTGCCCAGTGCCGCCTGCAAACTGACATCTGGAACCGAGCCTAGTGACTTTTGTTTCTCTGGAGAAAGGCAATCGTTCCTCTCCAGGACTCGGTGGCCCAGAGTGGGCGGCTGCCTGCTGAAATTTCGCATGGATCAGGACCGCCCAGATGCAAGGGGCCCCCACAGGCAACTGTGGCTGGTTTGACAGTGCCAAGTGCCTCCTGCAAAATGACATCAGGAACCTGGCCTGGTGATTTTTGTTTCTCTGGGTAAGGGCCATCATTCTTGTCCAGGGCCAGGTGGCCAGGAGTGGCCGGCTGCCTGCTGAAATTCCACACGGATCAGGATGCCGCCCAGATGTAAGGTGCCCCCACAGGCACCTGCGGTTGGTTTGACAGTGCCAAGTGCCTCCTGCAAACTGACATCAGGAACCTGGCCTGGTGACTTTTGTTTCTCTGGGGAAAGGCCATGGTTCATGTCCAGCGCCAGGTGGCCAGAAGTGGCCGGCTGCCTGCTGAAATTCCGCACGTATGAGGATACATCCCTGATGCAAGTGCCCCCAGAGGGACCTGCGATATGTTTGACAGTGCCAAGTGCCTCCTGCAAATTGACATCAGGAACCGGGCCTAGTGACTTTTGTTTCTCTGGGGAAAGGCCATAGATGATGTCCAGTGCCCGGTGGCCCGGAGTCGCCGGCTGCATGCTGAAATTCCGAACCGATCAGGATACGTCCCGGATGCAATGTGCCCACACAGGCAACTGTGGCTGGTTTGACAGTGCCAAGTGCCTCCTGCAAACTGACATCAGGAACCTGGCCTGGTGACTTTTGTTTCTCTGGGGAAAGGCCATAGATCATGTACAGTGCCCGGTGGCCCGGAGTGGCCGGCTGCCTGCTGAAATTCCGCACGGATCAGGATACCTCCCAGACCGAAAATACCACCACAGGCAACTGTGGCTGGTTTGACAGTGCCTAGTGCCTCCTGCAAACTGACATCAGGAACCTGGCCTGGTTACTTTTGTTTCTCTGGGGAAAGGCCATGGTTCATATCCTGGACCAGTTGGACCGGAGTGGCCGGCTGTCTGCTGAAATTCCGAACGGATCAGGATGCCGCCCAGATGCAAAGTGCCCAGCAGGCACCTGCGGTTGGTTTGACAGTGCCAAGTGCCTCCTGAAAACTGACATCAGGAACCTGGCCTGGTGACTTTTGTTTCTCTGGGGAAAGGCCATGGCCCATGTCCAGCGACAGGTGGCCCGGAGTGCCCGGCTGCCTGCTGAAATTCCGCATGGATCAGGATGCCTCCCAGACCGAAAACACCACCACAGGCAACTGTGGCTGGTTTGAGAGTGCCAAGTGCCTCCTGCAAACTGACATCAGGAACCTGGCCTGGTGACTTTTGTTTCTCTGGGGAAAGGCCATCATTCTTGTCCAGTACCCGGTGGCCCGGAGTGGCTGGCTGCCTTCTGAAATTCCTCACAGTTGAGGATACCTCCCAGACGCAAGGCGCCCCCAGAGGAAACTGTGGCTGGTTTGAGAGTGCCAAGTGCCTCCTGCAAACTGACATCAGGAACCTGGCCTGGTGACTTTTGTTTCTCTGGGGAAAGGCCATAGATCATGTACAGTGCCCGGTGGCCCGGAGTGGCCGGCTGCCTGCTGAAATTCCGCACGGATCAGGATACCTCTCAGACCGAAAATACCACCACAGGCAACTGTGGCTGGTTTGACAGTGCCTAGTGCCTCCTGCAAACTGACATCAGGAACCTGGCCTGGTTACTTTTGTTTCTCTGGGGAAAGGCCATGGTTCATATCCTGGACCAGTTGGACCGGAGTGGCCGGCTGTCTGCTGAAATTCCGAACGGATCAGGATGCCGCCCAGATGCAAAGTGCCCAGCAGGCACCTGCGGTTGGTTTGACAGTGCCAAGTGCCTCCTGAAAACTGACATCAGGAACCTGGCCTGGTGACTTTTGTTTCTCTGGGGAAAGGCCATGGCCCATGTCCAGCGACAGGTGGCCCGGAGTGCCCGGCTGCCTGCTGAAATTCCGCATGGATCAGGATGCCTCCCAGACCGAAAACACCACCACAGGCAACTGTGGCTCGTTTGAGAGTGCCAAGTGCCTCCTGCAAACTGACATCAGGAACGTGGCCTGGTGACTTTTGTTTCTCTGGGGAAAGGCCATCATTCTTGTCCAGTACCCGGTGGCCCGGAGTGGCTGGCTGCCTTCTGAAATTCCTCACAGTTGAGGATACCTCCCAGACGCAAGGCGCCCCCAGAGGAAACTGTGGCTGGTTTGAGAGTGCCAAGTGCCTCCTGCAAACTGACATCAGGAACCTGGCCTGGTGACTTTTGTTTCTCTGGGGAAAGGCCATGGTTCATATCCTGGACCAGTTGGACCGGAGTGGCCGGCTGCCTGCTGAAATTCCGCACGGATCAGGATGCCGCCCAAATGCAAGGTGCTCCAACAGGCACCTGTGGCTGGTATGACAGTGCCCAGTGCCTCCTGCAAACTGACATCAGGAACCTGGCCTGGTGACTTTTGTTTCTCTGGGGAAAGGCCATCATTCTTGTCCAGGGCCCGGTGGCCCGGCGTGGCCGGCAGCCTGCAGAAATTCTGAACGGATCAGGATACCTCCCAGACCGAAAGTACCACCACAGGCAACTGTGGCTGGTTTGACAGTGCCTAGTGCCTCCTGCAAACTGACATCAGGAACCTGGCCTGGTGACTTTTGTTTCTCTGGGAAAGGGCCATGGTTCATATCCTGGACCAGTTGGACCGGAGTGGCCGGCTGTCTGCTGAAATTCCGAACGGATCAGGATGCCGCCCAGATGCAAAGTGCCCAGCAGGCACCTGCGGTTGGTTTGACAGTGCCAAGTGCCTCCTGCAAACTGACATCAGGAACCTGGCCTGGTGACTTTTGTTTCTCTGGGGAAAGGCCATGGCCCATGTCCAGCGACAGGTGGCCCGGAGTGGCCGGCTGCCTGCTGAAATTCCGCATGGATCAGGATGCCTCCCAGACCGAAAACATCACCACAGGCAACTGTGGCTGGTATGACAGTGCCTAGTGCCTCCTGCAAACTGACATCAGGAACCTGGCCTGGTGAGTTTTGTTTCTCTGGTGAAAGGGGCGTCATTCTTGTCCAGGGCAGGGTGGCCCGGCGTGGCCGGCAGCCTGCAGAAATTCTGAACGGATCAGGATACCTCCCAGACCGAAAATACCACCACAGGCAACTGTGGCTGGTTTGACAGTGCCAAGTGCCTCCTGCAAACTGACATCAGGAACCTGGCCTGGTGACTTTTGTTTCTCTGGGGAAAGGCCATCATTCTTGTCCAGTGCCCGGTGGCCCGGAGTGGCCGGCTGCATGCTGAAATTCCGAACCGATCAGGATACGTCCCGGATGCAATGTGCCCACACAGGCAACTGTGGCTGGTTTGACAGTGCCAAGTGCCTCCTGCAAACTGACATCAGGAACCTGGCCTGGTGACTTTTGTTTCTCTGGGGAAAGGCCATAGATCATGTACAGTGCCCGGTGGCCCGGAGTGGCCGGCTGCCTGCTGAAATTCCGCACGGATCAGGATACCTCCCAGACCGAAAGTACCACCACAGGCAACTGTGGCTGGTTTGACAGTGCCTAGTGCCTCCTGCAAACTGACATGAGGAACCTGGCCTGGTGACTTTTGTTTCTCTGGGGAAAGCCCATCGTTCGTGTCCAGTACCCGGTAGCCCGTAGTGGCCTTCTGCCTGCTGAAATTCCGCACGGATCAGGACCGCCCATATGCAAGGTGCCCCCACAGGCAACTGTGGCTGGTTTGACAGTGCCAAGTGCCTCCTGCAAACTGACATCAGGAACCTGGCCTGGTGACTTTTGTTTCTCTGGGGAATGGCCATGGTTCATGTCCAGCGCCAGGTGGCCTGCAGTGGCAGGCTGCCTGCTGAAATTCCGAACGGATCAGGATACCTCCCATACCGAAAGTACCACCACAGGCAACTGTGGCTGGTTTGACAGTGCCAAGTGCCTCTTGAAAACTGACATCAGGAACCTGGCCTGGTGACTTTTGTTTCTCTGGGAAAGGGCCATCATTCTTGTCCAGTGCCCAGTGGACCGGCGTGGCCGGCTGCCTGCTGAAATTCCGCACGGATCAGGATACCTCCCAGATGCAAGGTGCCCCCACTAGGCAACTGTGGCTGGTTTGAGAGTGCCAAGTGCCTCCTGCAAACTGACATCAGGAACCTGGCCTGGTGACTTTTGTTTCTCTGGGGAAAGGCCATGGTTCATGTCCAGGGCCTAGTGGCCCGCAATGGCCGGCTGCCTGCTGAAATTCCGCATGGATCAGGATACCTCCCATACCGAAAGTACCACCACATGCAACTGTGGCTGGTTTGAGAGTGCCAAGTGCCTCCTCCAAATTGACATCAGGAACCTGGCCTGGAGACTTTTGTTTCTCTGGGAAAGTGCCATCATTCTTGTCCAGGGCCCGGTGGTCCGTCGTGGCCGGCAGCCTGCAGAAATTCTGAATGGATGAGGATACCTCCCAGACCGAAAATACCACCACAGGCAACTGTGGCTGGTTTGACAGTGCCAAGTGCCTCCTGCAAACTGACATCTGGAACCTGGCCTGGTTACTTTTGTTTCTCTGGGGAAAGGCCATGGTTCATATCCTGGACCTGTTGGACCGGAGTGGCCGGCTGTCTGCTGAAATTCCGAACGGATCAGGATGCCGCCCAGATGCAAAGTGCCCAGCAGGCACCTGCGATTGGTTTGACAGTGCCAAGTGCCTCCTGCAAACTGACATCAGGAACCTGGCCTGCTGACTTTTGTTTCTCTGGGGAAAGGCCATGGCCCATGTCCAGCGACAGGTGGCCCGGAGTGGCCGGCTGCCTGCTGAAATTCCGCATGGATCAGGATGCCTCCCAGACCGAAAACACCACCACAGGCAACTGTGGCTGGTTTGAGAGTGCCAAGTGCCTCCTGCAAACTGACATCAGGAACCTGGCCTGGTGACTTTTGTTTCTCTGGGGAAAGGCCATCATTCTTGTCCAGTACCCGGTGGCCCGGAGTGGCTGGCTGCCTTCTGAAATTCCTCACAGTTGAGGATACCTCCCAGACGCAAGGCGCCCCCAGAGGAAACTGTGGCTGGTTTGAGAGTGCCAAGTGCCTCCTGCAAACTGACATCAGGAACCTGGCCTGGTGACTTTTGTTTCTCTGGGGAAAGGCCATGGTTCATATCCTGGACCAGTTGGACCGGAGTGGCCGGCTGTCTGCTGAAATTCCGAACGGATCAGGATGCCGCCCAAATGCAAGGTGCTCCAACAGGCACCTGTGGCTGGTATGACAGTGCCCAGTGCCTCCTGCAAACTGACATCAGGAACCTGGCCTGGTGACTTTTGTTTCTCTGGGGAAAGGCCATCATTCTTGTCCAGGGCCCGGTGGCCTGGCGTGGCCGGCAGGCTGCAGAAATTCTGAACGGATCAGGATACCTCCCAGACCGAAAGTACCACGACAGGCAACTGTGGCTGGTTTGACAGTGCCAAGTGCCTCCTGCAAACTGACATCAGGAACCTGGCCTGGTGAGTTTTGTTTCTCTGGGAAAGGGCCATCATTCTTGTCCAGGGCCCGGTGGCCCGGTGTGGCCGGCAGCCTGCAGAAATTCTGAACGGATCAGGATACCTCCCAGACCGAAAATACCACCACAGGCAACTGTGGCTGGTTTGACAGTGCCAAGTGCCTCCTGCAAACTGACATCAGGAACCTGGCCTGGTGACTTTTGTTTCTCTGGGGAAAGGCCATGGTTCATATCCTGGACCAGTTGGACCGGAGTGGCCGGCTGTCTGCTGAAATTCCGAACGGATCAGGATGCCGCCCAGATGCAAAGTGCCCAGCAGGCACCTGCGTTTGGTTTGACAGTGCCAAGTGCCTCCTGCAAACTGACATCAGGAACCTGGCCTGGTGACTTTTGTTTCTCTGGGGAAAGGCCATGGCCCATGTCCAGCGACAGGTGGCCCGGAGTGGCCGGCTGCCTGCTGAAATTCCGCATGGATCAGGATGCCTCCCAGACCGAAAACACCACCACAGGCAACTGTGGCTGGTTTGACAGTGCCAAGTGCCTCCTGCAAACTGACATCAGGAACGTGGCCTGGTGACTTTTGTTTCTCTGGGGAAAGGCCATCATTCTTGTCCAGTGCCCAGTGGACCGGAGTGGCCGGCTGCCTGCTGAAATTCCGCACGGATCAGGATACCTCCCAGACGCAAGGTGCCCCCAGAGGAAACTCTGGCTGGTTTGAGAGTGCCAAGTGCCTCCTGCAAACTGACATCAGGAACCTGGCCTGGTGACTTTTGTTTCTCTGGGGAAAGACCATGATTCATGTCCAGGACCTGGAGGCCCGGAGTGGCCAGCTGCCTGCTGAAATTCCGCACGGATCAGGATGCCGCCCAAATGCAAGGTGCCCCCACAGGCCCCTGCGATTGGTTTGACAGTGCCCAGTGCCGCCTGCAAACTGACATCAGGAACCGAGCCTAGTGACTTTTGTTTCTCTGGAGAAAGGCAATCGTTCCTCTCCAGGACTCGGTGGCCCGGAGTGGCCGGCTGCCTGCTGAAATTCCGCATGGATCAGGATGCCTCCCAGACCGAAAACACCACCACAGGCAACTGTGGCTGGTTTGACAGAGCCAAGTGCCTCCTGCAAACTGACATCAGGAACCTGGCCTGGTGACTTTTGTTTCTCTGGGGAAAGGCCATCATTCTTGTCCAGTACCCGGTGGCCCGGAGTGGCTGGCTGCCTTCTGAAATTCCTCACAGTTGAGGATACCTCCCAGACGCAAGGCGCCCCCAGAGGAAACTGTGGCTGGTTTGAGAGTGCCAAGTGCCTCCTGCAAACTGACATCAGGAACCTGGCCTGGTGACTTTTGTTTCTCTGGGGAAAGGCCATGGTTCATATCCTGGACCAGTTGGACCGGAGTGGCCGGCTGTCTGCTGAAATTCCGAACGGATCAGGATGCCGCCCAAATGCAAGGTGCTCCAACAGGCACCTGTGCCTGGTATGACAGTGCCCAGTGCCTCCTGCAAACTGACATCAGGAACCTGGCCTGGTGACTTTTGTTTCTCTGGGGAAAGGCCATCATTCTTGTCCAGGGCCCGGTGGCCCGGCGTGGCCGGCAGCCTGCAGAAATTCTGAACGGATCAGGATACCTCCCAGACCGAAAGTACCACCACAGGCAACTGTGGCTGGTTTGACAGTGCCTAGTGCCTCCTGCAAACTGACATCAGGAACCTAGCCTGGTGACTTTTGTTTCTCTGGGAAAGGGCCATCATTCTTGTCCAGGGCCCGGTGGCCCGGTGTGGCCGGCAGCCTGCAGAAATTCTGAACGGATCAGGATACCTCCCAGACCGAAAATACCACCACAGGCAACTGTGGCTGGTTTGAGAGTGCCAAGTGCCTCCTGCAAACTGACATCAGGAACCTGGCCTGGTGACTTTTGTTTCTCTGGGGAAAGGCCATGGTTCATATCCTGGACCAGTTGGACCGGAGTGGCCGGCTGTCTGCTGAAATTCCGAACGGATCAGGATGCCGCCCAGATGCAAAGTGCCCAGCAGGCACCTGCGGTTGGTTTGACAGTGCCAAGTGCCTCCTGCAAACTGACATCAGGAACCTGGCCTGGTGACTTTTGTTTCTCTGGGGAAAGGCCATGGCCCATGTCCAGCGACAGGTGGCCCGGAGTGGCCGGCTGCCTGCTGAAATTCCGCATGGATCAGGATGCCTCCCAGACCGAAAACACCACCACAGGCAACTGTGGCTGGTATGACAGTGCCTAGTGCCTCCTGCAAACTGACATCAGGAACCTGGCCTGGTGAGTTTTGTTTCTCTGGTGAAAGGGCCATCATTCTTGTCCAGGGCCGGGTGGCCCGGCGTGGCCGGCAGCCTGCAGAAATTCTGAACGGATCAGGATACCTCCCAGACCGAAAATACCACGACAGGCAACTGTGGCTGGTGTGACAGTGCCAAGTGCCTCCTGCAAACTGACATCTGGAACCTGGCCTGGTGACTTTTGTTTCTCAGGGGAAAGGCCATGGTTCATATCCTGGAGCAGTTGGACCAGAGAGGCCGGCTGCCTGCTGAAATTCCAAACGAATCAGAATACCTCCCAGATGCAAGTGCCCTCAGAGGGACCTGCGATTTGTTTGACAGTGCCAAGTGCCTCCTGCAAATTGACATCGGGAACCGGGCCTAGTGACTTTTGTTTCTCTGGGGAAAGGCCATAGATGATGTCCAGTGCCCGGTGGCCCGGAGTGGCCGGCTGCCTGCTGAAATTCCGCACGGATCAGGATACCTCCCAGACCGAAAGTACCACCACAAGCAACTGTGGCTGGTTTGACAGTGCCTAGTGCCTCCTGCAAACTGACATGAGGAACCTGGCCTGGTGACTTTTGTTTCTCTGGGGAAAGCCCATCGTTCGTGTCCAAGGCCCGGTAGCCCGTAGTGGCCTTCTGCCTGCTGAAATTCCGCACGGATCAGGACCGCCCATATGCAAGGTGCCCCCACAGGCAACTGCGGCTGGTTTGACAGTGCCAAGTGCCTCCTGCAAACTGACATCAGGAACCTGGCCTGGTGACTTTTGTTTCTCTGGGGAATGGCCATGATTCATGTCCAGCGCCAGGTGGCCTGCAGTGGCCGGCTGCCTGCTGAAATTCCGCGTGGATCAGGATACCTCCCATACCGAAAGTACCACCACAGGCAACTGTGGCTGGTTTGACAGTGCCAAGTGCCTCTTGAAAACTGACATCAGGAACCTGGCCTGGTGACTTTTGTTTCTCTGGGAAAGGGCCATCATTTTTGTCCAGTGCCCAGTGGACCGGCGTGGCCGGCTGCCTGCTGAAATTCCGCACGGATCAGGATACCTCCCAGATGCAAGGTGCCCCCACTAGGCAACTGTGGCTGGTTTGACAGTGCCAAGTGCCTCCTGCAAACTGACATCAGGAACCTGGCCTGGTGACTTTTGTTTCTCTGGGGAAAGGCCATGGTTCATATCCTGGACCAGTTGGACCGGAGTGGCCGGCTGTCTGCTGAAATTCCGCACGGATCAGGATGCCGCCCAAATGCAAGGTGCTCCAACAGGCACCTGTGGCTGGTATGACAGTGCCCAGTGCCTCCTGCAAACTGACATCAGGAACCTGGCCTGGTGACTTTTGTTTCTCTGGGGAAAGGCCATCATTCTTGTCCAGGGCCCGGTGGCCTGGCGTGGCCGGCAGCCTGCAGAAATTCTGAACGGATCAGGATACCTCCCAGACCGAAAGTACCACGACAGGCAACTGTGGCTGGTTTGACAGTGCCTAGTGCCTCCTGCAAACTGACATCAGGAACCTGGCCTGGTGAGTTTTGTTTCTCTGGGAAAGGGCCATCATTCTTGTCCAGGGCCCGGTGGCCCGGTGTGGCCGGCAGCCTGCAGAAATTCTGAACGGATCAGGATACCTCCCAGACCGAAAATACCACCACAGGCAACTGTGGCTGGTTTGACAGTGCCAAGTGCCTCCTGCAAACTGACATCAGGAACCTGGCCTGGTGACTTTTGTTTCTCTGGTGAAAGGCCATGGTTCATATCCTGGACCAGTTGGACCGGAGTGGCCGGCTGTCTGCTGAAATTCCGAACGGATCAGGATGCCGCCCAGATGCAAAGTGCCCAGCAGGCACCTGCGGTTGGTTTGACAGTGCCAAGTGCCTCCTGCAAACTGACATCAGGAACCTGGCCTGGTGACTTTTGTTTCTCTGGGGAAAGGCCATGGTTCATATCCTGGACCAGTTGGACCGGAGTGGCCGGCTGTCTGCTGAAATTCCGAAGGGATCAGGATGCCGCCCAAATGCAAGGTGCTCCAACAGGCACCTGTGGCTGGTATGACAGTGCCCAGTGCCTCCTGCAAACGGACATCAGGAACCTGGCCTGGTGACTTTTGTTTCTCTGGTGAAAGGGCCATCATTCTTGTCCAGGGCAGGGTGGCCCGGCGTGGCCGGCAGCCTGCTGAAATTCTGAACGGATCAGGATACCTCCCAGACCGAAAATACCACCACAGGCAACTGTGGCTGGTTTGACAGTGCCAAGTGCCTCCTGCAAACTGACATCAGGAACGTGGCCTGGTGACTTTTGTTTCTCTGGGGAAAGGCCATCATTCTTGTCCAGTGCCCAGTGGACCGGAGTGGCCGGCTGCCTGCTGAAATTCCGCACGGATCAGGATACCTCCCAGACGCAAGGTGCCCCCAGAGGAAACTCTGGCTGGTTTGAGAGTGCCAAGTGCCTCCTGCAAACTGACATCAGGAACCTGGCCTGGTGACTTTTGTTTCTCTGGGGAAAGGCCATGATTCATGTCCAGGACCTGGGGGCCCGGAGTGGCCGGCTGCCTGCTGAAATTCCGCACGGATCAGGATGCCGCCCAAATGCAAGGTGCCCCCACAGGCCCCTGCGATTGGTTTGACAGTGCCCAGTGCCGCCTGCAAACTGACATCAGGAACCGAGCCTAGTGACTTTTGTTTCTCTGGAGAAAGGCAATCGTTCCTCTCCAGGACTCGGTGGCCCAGAGTGGGCGGCTGCCTGCTGAAATTTCGCACGGATCAGGACCGCCCAGATGCAAGGGGCCCCCACAGGCAACTGTGGCTGGTTTGACAGTGCCAAGTGCCTCCTGCAAAATGACATCAGGAACCTGGCCTGGTGATTTTTGTTTCTCTGGGTAAGGGCCATCATTCTTGTCCAGGGCCAGGTGGCCAGGAGTGGCCGGCTGCCTGCTGAAATTCCACACGGATCAGGATGCCGCCCAGATGTAAGGTGCCCCCACAGGCACCTGCGGTTGGTTTGACAGTGCCAAGTGCCTCCTGCAAACTGACATCAGGAACCTGGCCTGGTGACTTTTGTTTCTCTGGGGAAAGGCCATGGTTCATGTCCAGCGCCAGGTGGCCAGAAGTGGCCGGCTGCCTGCTGAAATTCCGCACGTATGAGGATACATCCCTGATGCAAGTGCCCCCAGAGGGACCTGCGATATGTTTGACAGTGCCAAGTGCCTCCTGCAAATTGACATCAGGAACCGGGCCTAGTGACTTTTGTTTCTCTGGGGAAAGGCCATAGATGATGTCCAGTGCCCGGTGGCCCGGAGTCGCCGGCTGCATGCTGAAATTCCGAACCGATCAGGATACGTCCCGGATGCAATGTGCCCACACAGGCAACTGTGGCTGGTTTGACAGTGCCAAGTGCCTCCGGCAAACTGACATCAGGAACCTGGCCTGGTGACTTTTGTTTCTCTGGGGAAAGGCCATAGATCATGTACAGTGCCCGGTGGCCCGGAGTGGCCGGCTGCCTGCTGAAATTCCGCACGGATCAGGATACCTCCCAGACCGAAAATACCACCACAGGCAACTGTGGCTGGTTTGACAGTGCCTAGTGCCTCCTGCAAACTGACATCAGGAACCTGGCCTGGTTACTTTTGTTTCTCTGGGGAAAGGCCATGGTTCATATCCTGGACCAGTTGGACCGGAGTGGCCGGCTGTCTGCTGAAATTCCGAACGGATCAGGATGCCGCCCAGATGCAAAGTGCCCAGCAGGCACCTGCGGTTGGTTTGACAGTGCCAAGTGCCTCCTGCAAACTGACATCAGGAACCTGGCCTGGTGACTTTTGTTTCTCTGGGGAAAGGCCATGGCCCATGTCCAGCGACAGGTGGCCCGGAGTGCCCGGCTGCCTGCTGAAATTCCGCATGGATCAGGATGCCTCCCAGACCGAAAACACCACCACAGGCAACTGTGGCTGGTTTGAGAGTGCCAAGTGCCTCCTGCAAACTGACATCAGGAACCTGGCCTGGTGACTTTTGTTTCTCTGGGGAAAGGCCATCATTCTTGTCCAGTACCCGGTGGCCCGGAGTGGCTGGCTGCCTTCTGAAATTCCTCACAGTTGAGGATACCTCCCAGACGCAAGGCGCCCCCAGAGGAAACTGTGGCTGGTTTGAGAGTGCCAAGTGCCTCCTGCAAACTGACATCAGGAACCTGGCCTGGTGACTTTTGTTTCTCTGGGGAAAGGCCATGGTTCATATCCTGGACCAGTTGGACCGGAGTGGCCGGCTGCCTGCTGAAATTCCGCACGGATCAGGATGCCGCCCAAATGCAAGGTGCTCCAACAGGCACCTGTGGCTGGTATGACAGTGCCAAGTGCCTCCTGCAAACTGACATCAGGAACCTGGCCTGGTGACTTTTGTTTCTCTGGGGAAAGGCCATCATTCTTGTCCAGGGCCCGGTGGCCCGGCGTGGCCGGCAGCCTGCAGAAATTCTGAACGGATCAGGATACCTCCCAGACCGAAAGTACCACGACAGGCAACTGTGGCTGGTTTGACAGTGCCTAGTGCCTCCTGCAAACTGACATCAGGAACCTGGCCTGGTGAGTTTTGTTTCTCTGGGAAAGGGCCATGGTTCATATCCTGGACCAGTTGGACCGGAGTGGCCGGCTGTCTGCTGAAATTCCGAACGGATCAGGATGCCGCCCAGATGCAAAGTGCCCAGCAGGCACCTGCGGTTGGTTTGACAGTGCCAAGTGCCTCCTGCAAACTGACATCAGGAACCTGGCCTGGTGACTTTTGTTTCTCTGGGGAAAGGCCATGGCCCATGTCCAGCGACAGGTGGCCCGGAGTGGCCGGCTGCCTGCTGAAATTCCGCATGGATCAGGATGCCTCCCAGACCGAATACATCACCACAGGCAACTGTGGCTGGTATGACAGTGCCTAGTGCCTCCTGCAAACTGACATCAGGAACCTGGCCTGGTGAGTTTTGTTTCTCTGGTGAAAGGGGCGTCATTCTTGTCCAGGGCAGGGTGGCCCGGCGTGGCCGGCAGCCTGCAGAAATTCTGAACGGATCAGGATACCTCCCAGACCGAAAATACCACCACAGGCAACTGTGGCTGGTTTGACAGTGCCAAGTGCCTCCTGCAAACTGACATCAGGAACCTGGCCTGGTGACTTTTGTTTCTCTGGGGAAAGGCCATCATTCTTGTCCAGTGCCCGGTGGCCCGGAGTGGCCGGCTGCATGCTGAAATTCCGAAGCGATCAGGATACGTCCCGGATGCATTGTGCCCACACAGGCAACTGTGGCTGGTTTGACAGTGCCAAGTGCCTCCGGCAAACTGACATCAGGAACCTGGCCTGGTGACTTTTGTTTCTCTGGGGAAAGGCCATAGATCATGTACAGTGCCCGGTGGCCCGGAGTGGCCGGCTGCCTGCTGAAATTCCGCACGGATCAGGATACCTCCCAGACCGAAACTACCACCACAGGCAACTGTGGCTGGTTTGACAGTGCCTAGTGCCTCCTGCAAACTGACATCAGGAACCTGGCCTGGTGACTTTTGTTTCTCTGGGGAAAGCCCATCGTTCGTGTCCAGGGCCCGGTAGCCCGTAGTGGCCTTCTGCCTGCTGAAATTCCGCACGGATCAGGACCGCCCATATGCAAGGTGCCCCCACAGGCAACTGTGGCTGGTTTGACAGTGCCAAGTGCCTCCTGCAAACTGACATCAGGAACCTGGCCTGGTGACTTTTGTTTCTCTGGGGAATGGCCATGGTTCATGTCCAGCGCCAGGTGGCCTGCAGTGGCAGGCTGCCTGCTGAAATTCCGAACGGATCAGGATACCTCCCATACCGAAAGTACCACCACAGGCAACTGTGGCTGGTTTGACAGTGCCAAGTGCCTCTTGAAAACTGACATCAGGAACCTGGCCTGGTGACTTTTGTTTCTCTGGGAAAGGGCCATCATTCTTGTCCAGTGCCCAGTGGACCGGCGTGGCCGGCTGCCTGCTGAAATTCCGCATGGATCAGGATACCTCCCAGATGCAAGGTGCCCCCACTAGGCAACTGTGGCTGGTTTGAGAGTGCCAAGTGCCTCCTGCAAACTGACATCAGGAACCTGGCCTGGTGACTTTTGTTTCTCTGGGGAAAGGCCATGGTTCATGTCTAGGGCCTAGTGGCCCGCAAAGGCCGGCTGCCTGCTGAAATTCCGCATGGATCAGGATACCTCCCATACCGAAAGTACCACCACATGCAACTGTGGCTGGTTTGAGAGTGCCAAGTGCCTCCTCCAAATTGACATCAGGAACCTGGCCTGGAGACTTTTGTTTCTCTGGGAAAGTGCCATCATTCTTGTCCAGGGCCCGGTGGTCCGTCGTGGCCGGCAGCCTGCAGAAATTCTGAATGGATGAGGATACCTCCCAGACCGAAAATACCACCACAGGCAACTGTGGCTGGTTTGACAGTGCCAAGTGCCTCCTGCAAACTGACATCTGGAACCTGGCCTGGTTACTTTTGTTTCTATGGGGAAAGGCCATGGTTCATATCCTGGACCTGTTGGACCGGAGTGGCCGGCTGTCTGCTGAAATTCCGAACGGATCAGGATGCCACCCAGATGCAAAGTGCCCAGCAGGCACCTGCGGTTGGTTTGACAGTGCCAAGTGCCTCCTGCAAACTGACATCAGGAACCTGGCCTGGTGACTTTTGTTTCTCTGGGGAAAGGCCATGGCCCATGTCCAGCGACAGGTGGCCCGGAGTGGCCGGCTGCCTGCTGAAATTCCGCATGGATCAGGATGCCTCCCAGACCGAAAACACCACCACAGGCAACTGTGGCTGGTTTGAGAGTGCCAAGTGCCTCCTGCAAACTGACATCAGGAACCTGGCCTGGTGACTTTTGTTTCTCTGGGGAAAGGCCATCATTCTTGTCCAGTACCCGGTGGCCCGGAGTGGCTGGCTGCCTTCTGAAATTCCTCACAGTTGAGGATACCTCCCAGACGCAAGGCGCCCCCAGAGGAAACTGTGGCTGGTTTGAGAGTGCCAAGTGCCTCCTGCAAACTGACATCAGGAACCTGGCCTGGTGACTTTTGTTTCTCTGGGGAAAGGCCATGGTTCATATCCTGGACCAGTTGGACCGGAGTGGCCGGCTGTCTGCTGAAATTCCGAACGGATCAGGATGCCGCCCAAATGCAAGGTGCTCCAACAGGCACCTGTGGCTGGTATGACAGTGCCCAGTGCCTCCTGCAAACTGACATCAGGAACCTGGCCTGGTGACTTTTGTTTCTCTGGGGAAAGGCCATCATTCTTGTCCAGGGCCCGGTGGCCTGGCGTGGCCGGCAGGCTGCAGAAATTCTGAACGGATCAGGATACCTCCCAGACCGAAAGTACCACGACAGGCAACTGTGGCTGGTTTGACAGTGCCAAGTGCCTCCTGCAAACTGACATCAGGAACCTGGCCTGGTGAGTTTTGTTTCTCTGGGAAAGGGCCATCATTCTTGTCCAGGGCCCGGTGGCCCGGTGTGGCCGGCAGCCTGCAGAAATTCTGAACGGATCAGGATACCTCCCAGACCGAAAATACCACCACAGGCAACTGTGGCTGGTTTGACAGTGCCAAGTGCCTCCTGCAAACTGACATCAGGAACCTGGCCTGGTGACTTTTGTTTCTCTGGGGAAAGGCCATGGTTCATATCCTGGACCAGTTGGACCGGAGTGGCCGGCTGTCTGCTGAAATTCCGAACGGATCAGGATGCCGCCCAGATGCAAAGTGCCCAGCAGGCACCTGCGGTTGGTTTGACAGTGCCAAGTGCCTCCTGCAAACTGACATCAGGAACCTGGCCTGGTGACTTTTGTTTCTCTGGGGAAAGGCCATGGCCCATGTCCAGCGACAGGTGGCCCGGAGTGGCCGGCTGCCTGCTGAAATTCCGCATGGATCAGGATGCCTCCCAGACCGAAAACACCACCACAGGCAACTGTGGCTGGTTTGACAGTGCCAAGTGCCTCCTGCAAACTGACATCAGGAACGTGGCCTGGTGACTTTTGTTTCTCTGGGGAAAGGCCATCATTCTTGTCCAGTGCCCAGTGGACCGGAGTGGCCGGCTGCCTGCTGAAATTCCGCACGGATCAGGATACCTCCCAGACGCAAGGTGCCCCCAGAGGAAACTCTGGCTGGTTTGAGAGTGCCAAGTGCCTCCTGCAAACTGACATCAGGAACCTGGCCTGGTGACTTTTGTTTCTCTGGGGAAAGACCATGATTCATGTCCAGGACCTGGAGGCCCGGAGTGGCCAGCTGCCTGCTGAAATTCCGCACGGATCAGGATGCCGCCCAAATGCAAGGTGCCCCCACAGGCCCCTGCGATTGGTTTGACAGTGCCCAGTGCCGCCTGCAAACTGACATCAGGAACCGAGCCTAGTGACTTTTGTTTCTCTGGAGAAAGGCAATCGTTCCTCTCCAGGACTCGGTGGCCCGGAGTGGCCGGCTGCCTGCTGAAATTCCGCATGGATCAGGATGCCTCCCAGACCGAAAACACCACCACAGGCAACTGTGGCTGGTTTGACAGTGCCAAGTGCCTCCTGCAAACTGACATCAGGAACCTGGCCTGGTGACTTTTGTTTCTCTGGGGAAAGGCCATGGTTCATATCCTGGACCAGTTGGACCGGAGTGGCCGGCTGTCTGCTGAAATTCCGAACGGATCAGGATGCCGCCCAAATGCAAGGTGCTCCAACAGGCACCTGTGGCTGGTATGACAGTGCCCAGTGCCTCCTGCAAACTGACATCAGGAACCTGGCCTGGTGACTTTTGTTTCTCTGGGGAAAGGCCATCATTCTTGTCCAGGGCCCGGTGGCCCGGCGTGGCCGGCAGCCTGCAGAAATTCTGAACGGATCAGGATACCTCCCATACCGAAAGTACCACCACAGGCAACTGTGGCTGGTTTGACAGTGCCTAGTGCCTCCTGCAAACTGACATCAGGAACCTAGCCTGGTGACTTTTGTTTCTCTGGGAAAGGGCCATCATTCTTGTCCAGGGCCCGGTGGCCCGGTGTGGCCGGCAGCCTGCAGAAATTCTGAACGGATCAGGATACCTCCCAGACCGACAATACCACCACAGGCAACTGTGGCTGGTTTGACAGTGCCAAGTGCCTCCTGCAAACTGACATCAGGAACCTGGCCTGGTGACTTTTGTTTCTCTGGGGAAAGGCCATGGTTCATATCCTGGACCAGTTGGACCGGAGTGGCCGGCTGTCTGCTGAAATTCCGAACGGATCAGGATGCCGCCCAGATGCAAAGTGCCCAGCAGGCACCTGCGGTTGGTTTGACAGTGCCAAGTGCCTCCTGCAAACTGACATCAGGAACCTGGCCTGGTGACTTTTGTTTCTCTGGGGAAAGGCCATGGCCCATGTCCAGCGACAGGTGGCCCGGAGTGGCCGGCTGCCTGCTGAAATTCCGCATGGATCAGGATGCCTCCCAGACCGAAAACACCACCACAGGCAACTGTGGCTGGTATGACAGTGCCTAGTGCCTCCTGCAAACTGACATCAGGAACCTGGCCTGGTGACTTTTGTTTCTCTGGTGAAAGGGCCATCATTCTTGTCCAGGGCCGGGTGGCCCGGCGTGGCCGGCAGCCTGCAGAAATTCTGAACGGATCAGGATACCTCCCAGACCGAAAATACCACGACAGGCAACTGTGGCTGGTGTGACAGTGCCAAGTGCCTCCTGCAAACTGACATCTGGAACCTGGCCTGGTGACTTTTGTTTCTCAGGGGAAAGGCCATGGTTCATATCCTGGAGCAGTTGGACCAGAGAGGCCGGCTGCCTGCTGAAATTCCAAACGAATCAGAATACCTCCCAGATGCAAGTGCCCTCAGAGGGACCTGCGATTTGTTTGACAGTGCCAAGTGCCTCCTGCAAATTGACATCGGGAACCGGGCCTAGTGACTTTTGTTTCTCTGGGGAAAGGCCATAGATGATGTCCAGTGCCCGGTGGCCCGGAGTGGCCGGCTGCCTGCTGAAATTCCGCACGGATCAGGATACCTCCCAGACCGAAAATACCACCACAAGCAACTGTGGCTGGTTTGACAGTGCCTAGTGCCTCCTGCAAACTGACATCAGGAACCTGGCCTGGTGACTTTTGTTTCTCTGGGGAAAGCCCATCGTTCGTGTCCAAGGCCCGGTAGCCCGTAGTGGCCTTCTGCCTGCTGAAATTCCGCACGGATCAGGACCGCCCATATGCAAGGTGCCCCCACAGGCAACTGCGGCTGGTTTGACAGTGCCAAGTGCCTCCTGCAAACTGACATCAGGAACCTGGCCTGGTGACTTTTGTTTCTCTGGAGAATGGCCATGATTCATGTCCAGCGCCAGGTGGCCTGCAGTGGCCGGCTGCCTGCTGAAATTCCGCGTGGATCAGGATACCTCCCATACCGAAAGTACCACCACAGGCAACTGTGGCTGGTTTGACAGTGCCAAGTGCCTCTTGAAAACTGACATCAGGAACCTGGCCTGGTGACTTTTGTTTCTCTGGGAAAGGGCCATCATTTTTGTCCAGTGCCCAGTGGACCGGCGTGGCCGGCTGCCTGCTGAAATTCCGCACGGATCAGGATACCTCCCAGATGCAAGGTGCCCCCACTAGGCAACTGTGGCTGGTTTGACAGTGCCAAGTGCCTCCTGCAAACTGACATCAGGAACCTGGCCTGGTGACTTTTGTTTCTCTGGGGAAAGGCCATGGTTCATATCCTGGACCAGTTGGACCGGAGTGGCCGGCTGTCTGCTGAAATTCCGCACGGATCAGGATGCCGCCCAAATGCAAGGTGCTCCAACAGGCACCTGTGGCTGGTATGACAGTGCCCAGTGCCTCCTGCAAACTGACATCAGGAACCTGGCCTGGTGACTTTTGTTTCTCTGGGGAAAGGCCATCATTCTTGTCCAGGGCCCGGTGGCCTGGCGTGGCCGGCAGCCTGCAGAAATTCTGAACGGATCAGGATACCTCCCAGACCGAAAGTACCACGACAGGCAACTGTGGCTGGTTTGACAGTGCCAAGTGCCTCCTGCAAACTGACATCAGGAACCTGGCCTGGTGACTTTTGTTTCTCTGGGAAAGGGCCATCATTCTTGTCCAGGGCCCGGTGGCCCGGTGTGGCCGGCAGCCTGCAGAAATTCTAAACGGATCAGGATACCTCCCAGACCGAAAATACCACCACAGGCAACTGTGGCTGGTTTGACAGTGCCAAGTGCCTCCTGCAAACTGACATCAGGAACCTGGCCTGGTGACTTTTGTTTCTCTGGGGAAAGGCCATGGTTCATATCCTGGACCAGTTGGACCGGAGTGGCCGGCTGTCTGCTGAAATTCCGAACGGATCAGGATGCCGCCCAGATGCAAAGTGCCCAGCAGGCACCTGCGGTTGGTTTGACAGTGCCAAGTGCCTCCTGCAAACTGACATCAGGAACCTGGCCTGGTGACTTTTGTTTCTCTGGGGAAAGGCCATGGTTCATATCCTGGACCAGTTGGACCGGAGTGGCCGGCTGTCTGCTGAAATTCCGAAGGGATCAGCATGCCGCCCAAATGCAAGGTGCTCCAACAGGCACCTGTGGCTGGTATGACAGTGCCCAGTGCCTCCTGCAAACGGACATCAGGAACCTGGCCTGGTGACTTTTGTTTCTCTGGTGAAAGGGCCATCATTCTTGTCCAGGGCAGGGTGGCCCGGCGTGGCCGGCAGCCTGCTGAAATTCTGAACGGATCAGGATACCTCCCAGACCGAAAATACCACCACAGGCAACTGTGGCTGGTTTGACAGTGCCAAGTGCCTCCTGCAAACTGACATCAGGAACGTGGCCTGGTGACTTTTGTTTCTCTGGGGAAAGGCCATCATTCTTGTCCAGTGCCCAGTGGACCGGAGTGGCCGGCTGCCTGCTGAAATTCCGCACGGATCAGGATACCTCCCAGACGCAAGGTGCCCCCAGAGGAAACTCTGGCTGGTTTGAGAGTGCCAAGTGCCTCCTGCAAACTGACATCAGGAACCTGGCCTGGTGACTTTTGTTTCTCTGGGGAAAGGCCATGATTCATGTCCAGGACCTGGGGGCCCGGAGTGGCCGGCTGCCTGCTGAAATTCCGCACGGATCAGGATGCCGCCCAAATGCAAGGTGCCCCCACAGGCCCCTGCGATTGGTTTGACAGTGCCCAGTGCCGCCTGCAAACTGACATCAGGAACCGAGCCTAGTGACTTTTGTTTCTCTGGAGAAAGGCAATCGTTCCTCTCCAGGACTCGGTGGCCCAGAGTGGGCGGCTGCCTGCTGAAATTTCGCACGGATCAGGACCGCCCAGATGCAAGGGGCCCCCACAGGCAACTGTGGCTGGTTTGACAGTGCCAAGTGCCTCCTGCAAAATGACATCAGGAACCTGGCCTGGTGATTTTTGTTTCTCTGGGTAAGGGCCATCATTCTTGTCCAGGGCCAGGTGGCCAGGAGTGGCCGGCTGCCTGCTGAAATTCCACACGGATCAGGATGCCGCCCAGATGTAAGGTGCCCCCACAGGCACCTGCGGTTGGTTTGACAGTGCCAAGTGCCTCCTGCAAACTGACATCAGGAACCTGGCCTGGTGACTTTTGTTTCTCTGGGGAAAGGCCATGGTTCATGTCCAGCGCCAGGTGGCCAGAAGTGGCCGGCTGCCTGCTGAAATTCCGCACGTATGAGGATACATCCCTGATGCAAGTGCCCCCAGAGGGACCTGCGATATGTTTGACAGTGCCAAGTGCCTCCTGCAAATTGACATCAGGAACCGGGCCTAGTGACTTTTGTTTCTCTGGGGAAAGGCCATAGATGATGTCCAGTGCCCGGTGGCCCGGAGTCGCCGGCTGCATGCTGAAATTCCGAACCGATCAGGATACGTCCCGGATGCAATGTGCCCACACAGGCAACTGTGGCTGGTTTGACAGTGCCAAGTGCCTCCGGCAAACTGACATCAGGAACCTGGCCTGGTGACTTTTGTTTCTCTGGGGAAAGGCCATAGATCATGTACAGTGCCCGGTGGCCCGGAGTGGCCGGCTGCCTGCTGAAATTCCGCACGGATCAGGATACCTCCCAGACCGAAAATACCACCACAGGCAACTGTGGCTGGTTTGACAGTGCCTAGTGCCTCCTGCAAACTGACATCAGGAACCTGGCCTGGTTACTTTTGTTTCTCTGGGGAAAGGCCATGGTTCATATCCTGGACCAGTTGGACCGGAGTGGCCGGCTGTCTGCTGAAATTCCGAACGGATCAGGATGCCGCCCAGATGCAAAGTGCCCAGCAGGCACCTGCGGTTGGTTTGACAGTGCCAAGTGCCTCCTGCAAACTGACATCAGGAACCTGGCCTGGTGACTTTTGTTTCTCTGGGGAAAGGCCATGGCCCATGTCCAGCGACAGGTGGCCCGGAGTGCCCGGCTGCCTGCTGAAATTCCGCATGGATCAGGATGCCTCCCAGACCGAAAACACCACCACAGGCAACTGTGGCTGGTTTGAGAGTGCCAAGTGCCTCCTGCAAACTGACATCAGGAACCTGGCCTGGTGACTTTTGTTTCTCTGGGGAAAGGCCATCATTCTTGTCCAGTACCCGGTGGCCCGGAGTGGCTGGCTGCCTTCTGAAATTCCTCACAGTTGAGGATACCTCCCAGACGCAAGGCGCCCCCAGAGGAAACTGTGGCTGGTTTGAGAGTGCCAAGTGCCTCCTGCAAACTGACATCAGGAACCTGGCCTGGTGACTTTTGTTTCTCTGGGGAAAGGCCATGGTTCATATCCTGGACCAGTGGGACCGGAGTGGCCGGCTGCCTGCTGAAATTCCGCACGGATCAGGATGCCGCCCAAATGCAAGGTGCTCCAACAGGCACCTGTGGCTGGTATGACAGTGCCCAGTGCCTCCTGCAAACTGACATCAGGAACCTGGCCTGGTGACTTTTGTTTCTCTGGGGAAAGGCCATCATTCTTGTCCAGGGCCCGGTGGCCCGGCGTGGCCGGCAGCCTGCAGAAATTCTGAACGGATCAGGATACCTCCCAGACCGAAAGTACCACGACAGGCAACTGTGGCTGGTTTGACAGTGCCTAGTGCCTCCTGCAAACTGACATCAGGAACCTGGCCTGGTGAGTTTTGTTTCTCTGGGAAAGGGCCATGGTTCATATCCTGGACCAGTTGGACCGGAGTGGCCGGCTGTCTGCTGAAATTCCGAACGGATCAGGATGCCGCCCAGATGCAAAGTGCCCAGCAGGCACCTGCGGTTGGTTTGACAGTGCCAAGTGCCTCCTGCAAACTGACATCAGGAACCTGGCCTGGTGACTTTTGTTTCTCTGGGGAAAGGCCATGGCCCATGTCCAGCGACAGGTGGCCCGGAGTGGCCGGCTGCCTGCTGAAATTCCGCATGGATCAGGATGCCTCCCAGACCGAAAACATCACCACAGGCAACTGTGGCTGGTATGACAGTGCCTAGTGCCTCCTGCAAACTGACATCAGGAACCTGGCCTGGTGAGTTTTGTTTCTCTGGTGAAAGGGGCGTCATTCTTGTCCAGGGCAGGGTGGCCCGGCGTGGCCGGCAGCCTGCAGAAATTCTGAACGGATCAGGATACCTCCCAGACCGAAAATACCACCACAGGCAACTGTGGCTGGTTTGACAGTGCCAAGTGCCTCCTGCAAACTGACATCAGGAACCTGGCCTGGTGACTTTTGTTTCTCTGGGGAAAGGCCATCATTCTTGTCCAGTGCCCGGTGGCCCGGAGTGGCCGGCTGCATGCTGAAATTCCGAAGCGATCAGGATACGTCCCGGATGCAATGTGCCCACACAGGCAACTGTGGCTGGTTTGACAGTGCCAAGTGCCTCCGGCAAACTGACATCAGGAACCTGGCCTGGTGACTTTTGTTTCTCTGGGGAAAGGCCATAGATCATGTACAGTGCCCGGTGGCCCGGAGTGGCCGGCTGCCTGCTGAAATTCCGCACGGATCAGGATACCTCCCAGACCGAAACTACCACCACAGGCAACTGTGGCTGGTTTGACAGTGCCTAGTGCCTCCTGCAAACTGACATGAGGAACCTGGCCTGGTGACTTTTGTTTCTCTGGGGAAAGCCCATCGTTCGTGTCCAGGGCCCGGTAGCCCGTAGTGGCCTTCTGCCTGCTGAAATTCCGCACGGATCAGGACCGCCCATATGCAAGGTGCCCCCACAGGCAACTGTGGCTGGTTTGACAGTGCCAAGTGCCTCCTGCAAACTGACATCAGGAACCTGGCCTGGTGACTTTTGTTTCTCTGGGGAATGGCCATGGTTCATGTCCAGCGCCAGGTGGCCTGCAGTGGCAGGCTGCCTGCTGAAATTCCGAACGGATCAGGATACCTCCCATACCGAAAGTACCACCACAGGCAACTGTGGCTGGTTTGACAGTGCCAAGTGCCTCTTGAAAACTGACATCAGGAACCTGGCCTGGTGACTTTTGTTTCTCTGGGAAAGGGCCATCATTCTTGTCCAGTGCCCAGTGGACCGGCGTGGCCGGCTGCCTGCTGAAATTCCGCATGGATCAGGATACCTCCCAGATGCAAGGTGCCCCCACTAGGCAACTGTGGCTGGTTTGAGAGTGCCAAGTGCCTCCTGCAAACTGACATCAGGAACCTGGCCTGGTGACTTTTGTTTCTCTGGGGAAAGGCCATGGTTCATGTCTAGGGCCTAGTGGCCCGCAAAGGCCGGCTGCCTGCTGAAATTCCGCATGGATCAGGATACCTCCCATACCGAAAGTACCACCACATGCAACTGTGGCTGGTTTGAGAGTGCCAAGTGCCTCCTCCAAATTGACATCAGGAACCTGGCCTGGAGACTTTTGTTTCTCTGGGAAAGTGCCATCATTCTTGTCCAGGGCCCGGTGGTCCGTCGTGGCCGGCAGCCTGCAGAAATTCTGAATGGATGAGGATACCTCCCAGACCGAAAATACCACCACAGGCAACTGTGGCTGGTTTGACAGTGCCAAGTGCCTCCTGCAAACTGACATCTGGAACCTGGCCTGGTTACTTTTGTTTCTATGGGGAAAGGCCATGGTTCATATCCTGGACCTGTTGGACCGGAGTGGCCGGCTGTCTGCTGAAATTCCGAACGGATCAGGATGCCACCCAGATGCAAAGTGCCCAGCAGGCACCTGCGGTTGGTTTGACAGTGCCAAGTGCCTCCTGCAAACTGACATCAGGAACCTGGCCTGCTGACTTTTGTTTCTCTGGGGAAAGGCCATGGCCCATGTCCAGCGACAGGTGGCCCGGAGTGGCCGGCTGCCTGCTGAAATTCCGCATGGATCAGGATGCCTCCCAGACCGAAAACACCACCACAGGCAACTGTGGCTGGTTTGAGAGTGCCAAGTGCCTCCTGCAAACTGACATCAGGAACCTGGCCTGGTGACTTTTGTTTCTCTGGGGAAAGGCCATCATTCTTGTCCAGTACCCGGTGGCCCGGAGTGGCTGGCTGCCTTCTGAAATTCCTCACAGTTGAGGATACCTCCCAGACGCAAGGCGCCCCCAGAGGAAACTGTGGCTGGTTTGAGAGTGCCAAGTGCCTCCTGCAAACTGACATCAGGAACCTGGCCTGGTGACTTTTGTTTCTCTGGGGAAAGGCCATGGTTCATATCCTGGACCAGTTGGACCGGAGTGGCCGGCTGTCTGCTGAAATTCCGAACGGATCAGGATGCCGCCCAAATGCAAGGTGCTCCAACAGGCACCTGTGGCTGGTATGACAGTGCCCAGTGCCTCCTGCAAACTGACATCAGGAACCTGGCCTGGTGACTTTTGTTTCTCTGGGGAAAGGCCATCATTCTTGTCCAGGGCCCGGTGGCCTGGCGTGGCCGGCAGGCTGCAGAAATTCTGAACGGATCAGGATACCTCCCAGACCGAAAGTACCACGACAGGCAACTGTGGCTGGTTTGACAGTGCCAAGTGCCTCCTGCAAACTGACATCAGGAACCTGGCCTGGTGAGTTTTGTTTCTCTGGGAAAGGGCCATCATTCTTGTCCAGGGCCCGGTGGCCCGGTGTGGCCGGCAGCCTGCAGAAATTCTGAACGGATCAGGATACCTCCCAGACCGAAAATACCACCACAGGCAACTGTGGCTGGTTTGACAGTGCCAAGTGCCTCCTGCAAACTGACATCAGGAACCTGGCCTGGTGACTTTTGTTTCTCTGGGGAAAGGCCATGGTTCATATCCTGGACCAGTTGGACCGGAGTGGCCGGCTGTCTGCTGAAATTCCGAACGGATCAGGATGCCGCCCAGATGCAAAGTGCCCAGCAGGCACCTGCGGTTGGTTTGACAGTGCCAAGTGCCTCCTGCAAACTGACATCAGGAACCTGGCCTGGTGACTTTTGTTTCTCTGGGGAAAGGCCATGGCCCATGTCCAGCGACAGGTGGCCCGGAGTGGCCGGCTGCCTGCTGAAATTCCGCATGGATCAGGATGCCTCCCAGACCGAAAACACCACCACAGGCAACTGTGGCTGGTTTGACAGTGCCAAGTGCCTCCTGCAAACTGACATCAGGAACGTGGCCTGGTGACTTTTGTTTCTCTGGGGAAAGGCCATCATTCTTGTCCAGTGCCCAGTGGACCGGAGTGGCCGGCTGCCTGCTGAAATTCCGCACGGATCAGGATACCTCCCAGACGCAAGGTGCCCCCAGAGGAAACTCTGGCTGGTTTGAGAGTGCCAAGTGCCTCCTGCAAACTGACATCAGGAACCTGGCCTGGTGACTTTTGTTTCTCTGGGGAAAGACCATGATTCATGTCCAGGACCTGGAGGCCCGGAGTGGCCAGCTGCCTGCTGAAATTCCGCACGGATCAGGATGCCGCCCAAATGCAAGGTGCCCCCACAGGCCCCTGCGATTGGTTTGACAGTGCCCAGTGCCGCCTGCAAACTGACATCAGGAACCGAGCCTAGTGACTTTTGTTTCTCTGGAGAAAGGCAATCGTTCCTCTCCAGGACTCGGTGGCCCGGAGTGGCCGGCTGCCTGCTGAAATTCCGCATGGATCAGGATGCCTCCCAGACCGAAAACACCACCACAGGCAACTGTGGCTGGTTTGACAGAGCCAAGTGCCTCCTGCAAACTGACATCAGGAACCTGGCCTGGTGACTTTTGTTTCTCTGGGGAAAGGCCATGGTTCATATCCTGGACCAGTTGGACCGGAGTGGCCGGCTGTCTGCTGAAATTCCGAAGGGATCAGGATGCCGCCCAAATGCAAGGTGCTCCAACAGGCACCTGTGGCTGGTATGACAGTGCCCAGTGCCTCCTGCAAACTGACATCAGGAACCTGGCCTGGTGACTTTTGTTTCTCTGGGGAAAGGCCATCATTCTTGTCCAGGGCCCGGTGGCCCGGAGTGGCCGGCAGCCTGCAGAAATTCTGAACGGATCAGGATACCTCCCATACCGAAAGTACCACCACAGGCAACTGTGGCTGGTTTGACAGTGCCTAGTGCCTCCTGCAAACTGACATCAGGAACCTAGCCTGGTGACTTTTGTTTCTCTGGGAAAGGGCCATCATTCTTGTCCAGGGCCCGGTGGCCCGGTGTGGCCGGCAGCCTGCAGAAATTCTGAACGGATCAGGATACCTCCCAGACCGACAATACCACCACAGGCAACTGTGGCTGGTTTGACAGTGCCAAGTGCCTCCTGCAAACTGACATCAGGAACCTGGCCTGGTGACTTTTGTTTCTCTGGGGAAAGGCCATGGTTCATATCCTGGACCAGTTGGACCGGAGTGGCCGGCTGTCTGCTGAAATTCCGAACGGATCAGGATGCCGCCCAGATGCAAAGTGCCCAGCAGGCACCTGCGGTTGGTTTGACAGTGCCAAGTGCCTCCTGCAAACTGACATCAGGAACCTGGCCTGGTGACTTTTGTTTCTCTGGGGAAAGGCCATGGCCCATGTCCAGCGACAGGTGGCCCGGAGTGGCCGGCTGCCTGCTGAAATTCCGCATGGATCAGGATGCCTCCCAGACCGAAAACACCACCACAGGCAACTGTGGCTGGTATGACAGTGCCTAGTGCCTCCTGCAAACTGACATCAGGAACCTGGCCTGGTGACTTTTGTTTCTCTGGTGAAAGGGCCATCATTCTTGTCCAGGGCCGGGTGGCCCGGCGTGGCCGGCAGCCTGCAGAAATTCTGAACGGATCAGGATACCTCCCAGACCGAAAATACCACGACAGGCAACTGTGGCTGGTGTGACAGTGCCAAGTGCCTCCTGCAAACTGACATCTGGAACCTGGCCTGGTGACTTTTGTTTCTCAGGGGAAAGGCCATGGTTCATATCCTGGAGCAGTTGGACCAGAGAGGCCGGCTGCCTGCTGAAATTCCAAACGAATCAGAATACCTCCCAGATGCAAGTGCCCTCAGAGGGACCTGCGATTTGTTCGACAGTGCCAAGTGCCTCCTGCAAATTGACATCGGGAACCGGGCCTAGTGACTTTTGTTTCTCTGGGGAAAGGCCATAGATGATGTCCAGTGCCCGGTGGCCCGGAGTGGCCGGCTGCATGCTGAAATTCCGAACCGATCAGGATACGTCCCGGATGCAATGTGCCCACACAGGCAACTGTGGCTGGTTTGACAGTGCCAAGTGCCTCCGACAAACTGACATCAGGAACCTGGCCTGGTGACTTTTGTTTCTCTGGGGAAAGTCCATAGATCATGTCCAGTGCCCAGAGGCCCGGAGTGGCCGGCTGCCTGCTGAAATTCCGCACGGATCAGGATACCTCCCAGACCGAAAGTACCACCACAAGCAACTGTGGCTGGTTTGACAGTGCCTAGTGCCTCCTGCAAACTGACATCAGGAACCTGGCCTGGTGACTTTTGTTTCTCTGGGGAAAGCCCATCGTTCGTGTCCAAGGCCCGGTAGAACGTAGTGGCCTTCTGCCTGCTGAAATTCCGCACGGATCAGGACCGCCCATATGCAAGGTGCCCCCACAGGCAACTGCGGCTGGTTTGACAGTGCCAAGTGCCTCCTGCAAACTGACATCAGGAACCTGGCCTGGTGACTTTTGTTTCTCTGGGGAATGGCCATGATTCATGTCCAGCGCCAGGTGGCCTGCAGTGGCCGGCTGCCTGCTGAAATTCCGCGTGGATCAGGATACCTCCCATACCGAAAGTACCACCACAGGCAACTGTGGCTGGTTTGACAGTGCCAAGTGCCTCTTGAAAACTGACATCAGGAACCTGGCCTGGTGACTTTTGTTTCTCTGGGAAAGGGCCATCATTTTTGTCCAGTGCCCAGTGGACCGGCGTGGACGGCTGCCTGCTGAAATTCCGCACGGATCAGGATACCTCCCAGATGCAAGGTGCCCCCACTAGGCAATTGTGGCTGGTTTGAGAGTGCCAAGTGCCTCCTGCAAACTGACATCAGGAACCTGGCCTGGTGACTTTTGTTTCTCTGGGGAAAGGCCATGGTTCATGTCCAGGGCCTAGTGGCCCGCAATGGCCGGCTGCCTGCTGAAATTCCGCATGGATCAGGATACCTCCCATACCGAAAATACCACCACATGCAACTGTGGCTGGTTTGACAGTGCCTAGTGCCTCCTGCAAACTGACATCAGGAACCTGGCCTGGTGACTTTTGTTTCTCTGGGGAAAGGCCATGGTTCATATCCTGGACCAGTTGGACCGGAGTGGCCGGCTGCCTGCTGAAATTCCGAACGGATCAGGATGCCGCCCAGATGCAAGGTGCCCCAACAGGCACCTGCGGTTGGTTTGACAGTGCCAAGTGCCTCCTGCAAACTGACATCAGGAACCTGGCCTGGTGACTTTTGTTTCTCTGGGGAAAGGCCATGGTTCATGTCCTGGGCCGGGTGGCCCGGAGTGGCCGGCTGCCTGCTGAAATTCCGCACGGATCCGGATATCTCCCAGACGCAAGGTGCCCCCAAAGGAAACTCTGGCTGGTTTGAGAGTGCCAAGTGCCTCCCTCAAACTGACATCAGGAACCTGGCCTGGTGACTTTTGTTTCTCTGGGGATAGGCCATGGTTCATATCCTGGACCAGTTGGACCGGAGTGGCCGGCTGCCTGCTGAAATTCCGCACGGATCAGGATGCCGCCCAAATGCAAGGTTCCCCCAGAATCCCCTGCAATTGCTTTGACAGTGCCTGGTGCCTCCTGCAAATTGACATCAGGAACCGAGCCTAGTGACTTTTTTTTCTCTGGAGAAAGGCAATCGTTCCTCTCCAGGACTCGGTGGCCCAGAGTGGCCGGCTGCCTGCTGAAATTTCGCACGGATCAGGACCGCCCAGATGCAAGGGGCCCCCACACGCAACTGTGGCTGGTTTGACAGTGCCAAGTGCCTCCTGCAAAATGACATCAGGAACCTGGCCTGGTGATTTTTGTTTCTCTGGGGAAAGGCCATGGTTCATGTCCAGCGCCAGGTGGCCCGGAGTGGCCGGCAGCCTGCAGAAATTCTGAACGGATCAGGATACCTCCCAGACCGAAAGTACCACCACAGGCAACTGTGGCTGGTTTGACAGTGCCAAGTGCCTCCTGCAAACTGACATCAGGAACCTGGCCTGGTGACTTTTGTTTCTCTGGGGATAGGCCATCATTCTTGTCCAGTGCCCGGTGGCCCGGAGTGGCTGGCTGCCTTCTGAAATTCCTCACGGTTGAGGATACCTCCCAGACGCAAGGTGCCCCCAGAGGAAACTGTGGCTGGTTTGAGAGTGCCAAGTGCCTCCTGCAAACTGACATCAGGAACCTGGCCTGGTGACTTTTGTTTCTCTGGGGAAAGGCCATGGTTCATATCTTGGACCAGTTAGACCGGAGTGGCCGGCTGCCTGCTGAAATTCCGAACGGATCAGGATGCCGCCGAAATGCAAGGGGCCCCCACAGGCCCCTGCGATTGGTTTGACAGTGCCCAGTGCCGCCTGCAAACTGACATCAGGAACCGGGCCTAGTGACTTTTGTTTCTCTGGAGAAAGGCAATCGTTCCTCTCCAGGACTCGGTGGCCCAGAGTGGGCGGCTGCCTGCTGAAATTTCGCACGGATCAGGACCACCCAGATGCAAGGGGCCCCCACAGGCAACTGTGGCTGGTTTGACAGTGCCAAGTGCCTCCTGCAAACTGACATCAGGAACCTGGCCGGGTGACTTTTGTTTCTCTGTGGAAAGGACAGGGTTCATGTCCTGGACCAGTTGGACCGGAGTGGCCGGCTGCCTGGTGAAATTCCTAACGGATCAGGATGCCGCCCAGATGCTAGGTGCCCCCACAGGCACCTGCGGTTGATTGGACAGTGCCTAGTGCCTCCTGCAACTTGACATCAGGAACCGAGCCTAGTGACTTTTGTTTCTCTGGAGAAAGGCAATCGTTCATCTCCAGGACTCGGTGGCCCAGAGTGGGCGGCTGCCTGCTGAAATTTCGCACGGATCAGGACCGCCCAGATGCAAGGGGCCCCCACAGGCAACTGTGGCTGGTTTGACAGTGCCAAGTGCCTCCTGCAAACTGACATCAGGAACCTGGCCTGGTGACTTTTGTTTCTCTGGGGATAGGCCATCATTCTTGTCCAGTGCCCGGTGGCCCGGAGTGGCTGGCTGCCTTCTGAAATTCCTCACGGTTGAGGATACCTCCCAGACGCAAGGTGCCCCCAGAGGAAACTGTGGCTGGTTTGAGAGTGCCAAGTGCCTCCTGCAAACTGACATCAGGAACCTGGCCTGGTGACTTTTGTTTCTCTGGGGAAAGGCCATGGTTCATATCCTGGACCAGCTGGACCGGAGTGGCCGGCTGCCTGCTGAAATTCCGAACGGATCAGGATGCCGCCGAAATGCAAGGTGCCCCCACAGGCCCCTGCGATTGGTTTGACAGTGCCCAGTGCCGCCTGCAAACTGACATCAGGAACCGAGCCTAGTGACTTTTGTTTCTCTGGAGAAAGGCAATCGTTCCTCTCCAGGACTCGGTGGCCCAGAGTGGCCGGCTGCCTGCTGAAATTTCGCACGGATCAGGACCAGCCAGATGCAAGGGGCCCCCACAGGCAACTGTGACTGGTTTGACAGTGCCAAGTGCCTCCTGCAAACTGACATCAGGAACCTGGCCGGGTGAGTTTTGTTTCCCTGCGGAAAGGACAGGGTTCATGTCCTGGACCAGTTGGACCGGAGTGGCCGGCTGCCTGGTGAAATTCCTAACGGATCAGGATGCCGCCCAGATGCTAGGTGCCCCCACAGGCACCTGCGGTTGGTTGGACAGTGCCTAGTGCCTCCTGCAAACTGACATCAGGAACCTGGCCTGGTGACTTTTGTTTCTCAGGGGAAAGGCCATGGTTCATATCCTGGACCAGTTGGACCAGAGAGGCCGGCTGCCTGCTGAAATTCCGAACGAATCAGGATACCTCCCAGATGCAAATGCCGCCACAGGCACCTGCGATTTGTTTGACAGTGCCAAGTGCCTCCTGCAAATTGACATCAGGAACCGGGCCTAGTGACTTTTGTTTCTCTGGGGTAAGGCCATAGATGATGTCCAGTGCCCGGTGGCCCGGAGTGGCCGGCTGCATGCTGAAATGCTGAACCGATCGGGATAGGTCCCGGATGCAATGTGCCCACACAGGCAACTGTGGCTGGTTTGACAGTGCCAAGTGCCTCCGGCAAACTGACATTGGGAACCTGGCCTGGTGTCTTTTGTTTCTCTGGGGAAAGGCCATAGATCTTGTACAGTGCCCGGTGGCCCGGCGTGGCCGGCTGCCTGCTGAAATTCCGCACGGATCAGGATACCTCCCAGACCGAAAGTACCACCACAAGCAACTGTGGCTGGTTTGACAGTGCCTAGTGCCTCCTGCAAACTGACATGAGGAACCTGGCCAGGTGACTTTTGTTTCTCTGGGGAAAGCCCATCGTTCGTGTCCAGGACCCGGTAGCCCGTAGTGGCCTTCTGCCTGCTGAAATTCCGCACGGATCAGGACCGCCCATATGCAAGGTGCCCCCACTAGTCAACTGTGGCTGGTTTGACAGTGCCAAGTGCCTCCTGCAAGCTGACATCAGGAACCTGGCCTGGTGACTTTTGTTTCTCAGGGGAAAGGCCATAGATCATGTCCAGGGCCTGGTGGCCCGCAATGGCCGGCTGCCTGCTGAAATTCCGCATGGGTCAAGATACCTCCCAGACGGAAAGTACCACCATAGGCAACTGTGGCTGGTTTGACAGTGGCTAGTGCCTCCTGCAAACTGACATCTGGAACCTGGCCTGGTGAGTTTTGTTTCTCTGGGGAAGGGCCATCATTTTTGGCCAGTGCCCAGTGGACCGGAGTGGCCGGCTGCCTGCTGAAATTCCGCACGGATAAGGATACCTCCCAGATGCAAGGTGCCCCCACTAGGCAACTGTGGCTGGTTTGACAGTGCCAAGTGCCTCCTGCAAACTGACATCAGGAACGTGGCCTGGTGACTTTTGTTTCTCTGGGGAATGGCCATCATATTTTTCCGGGGCCCGGTGTCCCGGAGTGGCTGGCTGCCTGCTGAAATTCCGAACGGTTGAGGATACCTCCCAGATGAAAGGAGCCCCAAAAGGGAACTTTGGCTTGTTTGACAGTGCCTAGTGCCTCCTGCAAACTGACATCAGGAACCTGGCCTGGTGACTTTTGTTTCTCTGGGGAAAGGCCATAGATCATGCCCAGTGCCCGGTGGCCCGGAGTGGCCGGCTGCCTGCTGAAATTCCACACGGGTCACGATACCTCCCAGACCGAAAGTACCACCACAGGCAACTGTGGCTGGTTTGAGAGTGCCAAGTGCCTCCTGCAAACTGACATCAGGAACCTGGCCTGGTGAGTTTTGTTTCTCTGGGAAAGGGCCATTATTCTTGTCCGGGGCCCGCTGGCCCGGAGTGGCCGGCAGCCTGCTGAAATTCCTCACGGTTGAGGATACCTCCCAGATGCTGGGTGCTCCCACAGGCAACTGCGGCTGGTTTGAGAGTGCCAAGTGCCTCCTCCAAACTGACATCAGGAACCTGGCCTGGTGACTTTTGTTTCTCTGGGGAAAGGCCATGGTTCATATCCTGGACCAGTTGGACCGGAGTGGCCGGCTGCCTGCTGAAATTCCGCACGGATCAGGATGCCGCCCAAATGCAAGGTTCCCCCAGAATCCCCTACAATTGCTTTGACAGTGCCCAGTGCCTCCTGCAAATTGACATCAGGAACCGAGCCTAGTGACTTTTGTTTCTCTGGAGAAAGGCAATCGTTCCTCTCCAGGACTCGGTGGCCCAGAGTGGCCGGCTGCCTGCTGAAATTTCGCACAGATCAGGACCGCCCAGATGCAAGGGGCCCCCACAGGCAACTGTGACTGGTTTGACAGTGCCAAGTGCCTCCTGCAAACTGACATCAGGAACCTGGCCTGGTGACTTTTGTTTCTCTGGGGATAGGCCATCATTCTTGTCCAGTGCCCGGTGGCCCGGAGTGGCTGGCTGCCTTCTGAAATTCCTCACGGTTGAGGATACCTCCCAGACGCAAGGTGCCCCCAGAGGAAACTGTGGCTGGTTTGAGAGTGCCAAGTGCCTCCTGCAAACTGACATCAGGAACCTGGCCTGGTGACTTTTGTTTCTCTGGGGAAAGGCCATGGTTCATATCCTGGACCAGCTGGACCGGAGTAGCCGGCTGCCTGCTGAAATTCCGAACGGATCAGGATGCCGCCGAAATGCAAGGTGCCCCCACAGGCCCCTGCGATTGGTTTGACAGTGCCCAGTGCCGCCTGCAAACTGACATCAGGAACCGAGCCTAGTGACTTTTGTTTCTCTGGAGAAAGGCAATCGTTCCTCTCCAGGACTCGGTGGCCCAGAGTGGCCGGCTGCCTGCTGAAATTTCGCACGGATCAGGACCGCCCAGATGCAAGGGGCCCCCACAGGCAACTGTGGCTGGTTTGACAGTGCCAAGTGCCTCCTGCAAACTGACATCAGGAACCTGGCCTGGTGACTTTTGTTTCTCTGCGGAAAGGACAGGGTTCATGTCCTGGACCAGTTGGACCGGAGTGGCCGGCTGCCTGCTGAAATTCCACACGGATCAGGATGCCGCCAAGATGCTAGGTGCCCCCACAGGCACCTGCGGTTGGTTGGACAGTGCCTAGTGCCTCCTGCAAACTGACATCAGGAACCTGGCCTGGTGACTTTTGTTTCTCAGGGGAAAGGCCATGGTTCATATCCTGGACCAGTTGGACCAGAGAGGCCGGCTGCCTGCTGAAATTCCGAACGAATCAGGATACCTCCCAGATGCAAGTGCCCCCACAGGCACCTGTGGCTGGTTTGACAGTGCCAAGTCCCTCCTGCAAATTGACATCAGGAACCGGGCCTAGTGACCTTTGTTTCTCTGGGGAAAGGCCATAGATGATGTCCAGTGCCCGGTGGCCCGGAGTGGCCGGCTGCATGCTGAAATTCCGCACGGATCAGGACCGCCCATATGCAAGGTGCCCCCACAGGAAATTGTGGCTGGTTTGACAGTGCCTAGTGCCTCCTGCAAACTGACATCAGGAACCTGGCCTGGTGTCTTTTGTTTCTCAGGGGAAAGGCCATGGTTCATAACCTGGACCAGCTGGACCAGAGAGGCCGGCTGCCTGCTGAAATTCCGAACGAATCAGGATACCTCCCAGATGCAAATGCCGCCACAGGCACCTGCGATTTGTTTGACAGTGCCAAGTGCCTCCTGCAAATTGACATCAGGAACCGGGCCTAGTGACTTTTGTTTCTGTGGGGTAAGGCCATAGATGATGTCCAGTGCCCGGTGGCCCGGAGTGGCCGGCTGCATGCTGAAATGCTGAACCGATCGGGATAGGTCCCGGATGCAATGTGCCCACACAGGCAACTGTGGCTGGTTTGACAGTGCCAATTGCCTCCGGCAAACTGACATTGGGAACCTGGCCTGGTGTCTTTTGTTTCTCTGGGGAAAGGCCATAGATCTTCTACAGTGCCCGGTGGCCCGGAGTGGCCGGCTGCCTGCTGAAATTCCGCACGGATCAGGATACCTCCCAGACCGAAAGTACCACCACAAGCAACTGTGGCTGGTTTGACAGTGCCTAGTGCCTCCTGCAAACTGACATGAGGAACCTGGCCTGGTGACTTTTGTTTCTCTGGGGAAAGCCCATCGTTCGTGTCCAGGACCCGGTAGCCCGTAGTGGCCTTCTGCCTGCTGAAATTCCGCACGGATCAGGACCGCCCATATGCAAGGTGCCCCCACTAGTAAACTGTGGCTGGTTTGACAGTGCCAAGTGCCTCCTGCAAGCTGACATGAGGAACCTGGCCTGGTGACTTTTGTTTCTCTGGGGAAAGGCCATAGATCATGCCCAGTACCCGGTGGCCCGGAGTGGCCGGCTGCCTGCTGAAATTCCACACGGGTCACGATACCTCCCAGACCGAAAGTACCACCACAGGCAACTGTGGCTGGTTTGAGAGTGCCAAGTGCCTCCTGCAAACTGACATCAGGAACCTGGCCTGGTGAGTTTTGTTTCTCTGGGGAAAGGCCATGGTTCATGTCCAGGGCCTGGTGGCCGGCAATGGCCGGCTGCCTGCTGAAATTCCGCATGGGTCAAGATACCTCCCAGACCGAAAGTACCACCATAGGCAACTGTGGCTGGTTTGACAGTGGCTAGTGCCTCCTGCAAACTGACATCTGGAACCTGGCCTGGTGAGTTTTGTTTCTCTGGGGAAGGGCCATCATTTTTGGCCAGTGCCCAGTGGACCGTAGTGGCCGGCTGCCTGCTGAAATTCCGCACGGATAAGGATACCTCCCAGATGCAAGGTGCCCCCACTAGGCAACTGTGGCTGGTTTGAGAGTGCCAAGTGCCTCCTGCAAACTGACATCAGGAACGTGGCCTGGTGACTTTTGTTTCTCTGGGGAATGGCCATCATACTATTCCGGGGCCCGGTGTCCCGGAGTGGCTGGCTGCCTGCTGAAATTCCGAACGGTTGAGGATACCTCCCAGATGAAAGGAGCCCCAAAAGGGAACTTTGGCTTGTTTGACAGTGCCAAGTGCCTCCTGCAAACTGACATCAGGAACCTGGCCTGGTGACTTTTGTTTTTCTGGGGAAAGGACATGGTTCATGTCCGGGGCCCGGTGGCCCGGAGTGGCTGGCTGCCTTCTGAAATTCCTCACAGTTGTGGATACCTCCCAGATGCAAGGTGCCCCCACAGGCACCTGTGGCTGGTTTGACAGTGCCAAGTGCCTCCTGCAAACTGACATCAGGAACCTGGCCTGGTGACTTTTGTTTCTCTGGGGAAAGGCCATGGTTCATATCCTGGACCAGTTAGACCGGGGAGGCCGGCTGCCTACTGGAATTCAGAACGGATCAGGATACCTACCAGGCCGAAAATATCACCACAGGCACCTGTGGCTGGTTTGACAGTGCCATGTGCCTCCTGCAAACTGACATCAGGAACCTGGCCTGGTGACTTTTGTTTCTTTGGGGAAAGGCCATGGTTCATATCCTGGACCAGTTGGACCAGAGAGGCCGGCTGCCTGCTGAAATTCTGAACGGATCAGGATACATCCCAGATGCAAGTGCCCCCACAGGCACCTGCGATTTGTTTGACAGTGCCAAGTGCATCCTGCAAATTGACATCAGGAACCTGGCCTGGTGACTTTTGTTTCTCTGGGGAAAGGCCATAGATGGTGTCCAGTGCCCGGTGGCCCGGAGTGGCTGGCTGCCTGCTGAAATTCCACAAGGATCACGATACCTGCCAGACCGAAAGTACCACCGCAGGCAACAGTGGCTGGTTTGAGAGTGCCAAGTGCCTCCTGCAAACTGACATCAGGAACCTGGCCTGGTGACTTTTGTTTCTCTGGGGAAAGGCCATGGTTCATATCCTGGACCAGTTGGACCGGAGTGGCCGGCTGTCTGCTGAAATTCCGAACGGATCGGGATGCCGCCCAGATGCAAGGTGCCCCCACAGGCACCTGCGGTTGGTTTGAGAGTGCCAAGTGCCTCCTGCAAACTGACATCAGGAACCTGGCCTGGTGACTTTTGTTTCTCTGGGGAAAGGCCATAGATGATGTCCAGTGCCCGGTGGCCCGGAGTGGCCGGCTGCATGCTGAAATTCCGCACGGATCAGGATACCTCCCAGATGCAAGGTGCCCCCACAGGAAATTGTGGCTGGTTTGACAGTGCCAAGTGCCTCCTGCAAACTGACATCAGGAACCTGGCCTGGTGACTTTTGTTTCTCTGGGGAAAGGCCATAGATCGTGCCAAGTGCCCGGTGGCCCGGAGTGGTCGGCTGCCTGCGGAAATTCCGCACGGATCAGGATACCTCCCAGACCGAAAGTACCACCACAAGCAACTGTGGCTGGTTTGACAGTGCCTAGTGCCTCCTGCAAACTGACATGAGGAACCTGGCCTGGTGACTTTTGTTTCTCTGGGGAAAGCCCATCATTCGTATCCAGGGCCGGGTAGCCCGTAGTGGCCTTCTGCCTGCTGAAATTCCACACGGATCAGGACCGCCCATATGCAAGGTGCCCCCACAGGCAACTGCGGCTGGTTTGACAGTGCCACGTGCCTCCTGCAAACTGACATGAGGAACCTGCCCTGGTGACTTTTGTTTCTCTGGGGAATGGCCATGGTTCATGTCCAGCGCCACGTGGCCCGCAGTGGCCTGCGGCCTGCTGAAATTCCGCACGGATCAGGATACCTCCCATACAGAAAGTACCACCACAGGCAACTGTGGCTGGTTTGACAGTGCCAAGTGCCTCTTGCAAACTGACATCAGGAACCTGGCCTGGTGACTTTTGCTTCTCTGGGAAAGGGCCATCATTCTTGTCCAGTGCCCAGTGGACCGGAGTGGCCGGCTGCCTGCTGAAATTCCGCACGGATCAGGATACTTCCCAGATGCAAGGTGGCCCCACTAGGCAACTGTGGCTGGTTTGAGAGTGCCAAGTGCCTCCTGCAAACTGACATCAGGAACCTGGCCTGGTGACTTTTGTTTTTCAGGGGAAAGGACATGGTTCATGTCCGGGGCCCGGTGGCCCGGAGTGGCCGGCTGCGTGCTGAAATTCCTCACGGTGGAGGATACCTCCCAGATGAAAGGAGCCCCAAAAGGGAACTGTGGCTAGTTTGACAGTGCCAAGTGCCTCCTGCAAACTGACATCAGGAACCTTGCCTAGTGACTACTGTTTTTCTGGGGAAAGGCCATCATTCTTGTCCGGGGCCCGGTGGCCCGGCGTGGCCGGCAGTCTGCAGAAATTCCGAACCGATCAGGATACCTCCCAGACCGAAAATACTACCACAGGCACCTGTGGCTGGTTTGACAGTGCCAAGTGCCTCCTGCAAACTGACATCAGGAACCTGGCCTGGTGACTTTTGTTTCTTTGGGGAAAGGCCATCATTCATGTCCGGGGCCCGGTGACCCGGAGGTGCTGGCTTCCTGGTGAAATTCCGAACGGATCAGGATACATCCCAGATGCAAGTGCCCCCACAGGCACCTGCGATTTGTTTGACAGTGCCAAGTGCCTCCTGCAAATTGACATCAGGAACCTGGCCTGGTGACATTTGTTTCTCTGGGGAAAGGCCATAGATGGTGTCCAGTGCCCGGTGGCCCGGAGTGGCTGGCTGCCTGCTGAAATTCCACAAGGATCACGATACCTCCCAGACCGAAAGTACCACCGCAGGCAACTGTGGCTGGTTTGAGAGTGCCAAGTGCCTCCTGCAAACTGACATCAGGAACCTGGCCTGGTGACTTTTGTTTCTCTGGGGAAAGGCCATGGTTCATGTCCAGGGCCTAGTGGCCCGCAATGGCCGGCTGCCTGCTGAAATTCCGCATGGGTCAGGATACCTCCCAGACCGAAAGTACCACCATAGGCAACTGTGGCTGGTTTGAGAGTGCCAAGTGCCTCCTGCAAACTGACATCAGGAACCTGGCCTGGTGACTTTTGTTTCCTAGGGGAAAGGTCATCATTCTTGTCCGGGGCCCGCTGGCCCGGAGTGGCCGGCTGCCTGCTGAAATTCCTCACGGTGGAGGATACCTCCCAGATGAAAGGAGCCCCAAAAGGGAACTTTGGCTGGTTTGAAAGTGCCTAGTGCCTCCTCCAAACTGACATCAGGAACCTGGCCTGGTGACTTTTGTTTCTCTGGGGAAAGGCCATAGATGGTGTCCAGTGCCCGGTGGCCCGGAGTGGCTGGCTGCCTGCAGAAATTCCACAAGGATCACGATACCTCCCAGACCGAAAGTACCACCGCAGGCAACTGTGGCTGGTTTGAGAGTGCCAAGTGCCTCCTGCAAACTGACATCAGGAACCTGGCCTGGTGACTTTTGTTTCTCTGGGGAAAGGCCATGGTTCATGTCCAGGGCCTAGTGGCCCGCAATGGCCGGCTGCCTGCTGAAATTCCGCATGGGTCAGGATACCTCCCAGACCGAAAGTACCACCATAGGCAACTGTGGCTGGTTTGACAGTGCCAAGTGCCTCCGGCAAACTGACATCAGGAACGTGGCCTGGTGACTTTTGTTTCTCTGGGGAAAGGCCATCATACTTTTCCGGGGCCCGGTGTCCCGGAGTGGCCGGCAGCCTGCTGAAATTCACATGGATCAGGATACCTCCCATCTGGAAAAGTGCCCCCACAGGCACCTGTGGCTGGTTTGACAGTGCCTAGTGCCTCCTCCAAACTGACATCAGGAACCTGGCCTGGTGACTTTTGTTTCTCTGGGGAAAGGCCATGGTTCATATCCTGGACCAGTTAGACCGGGGAGGCCGGCTGCCTACTGGAATTCAGAACGGATCAGGATACCTACCAGGCCGAAAATATCACCACAGGCACCTGTGGCTGGTTTGACAGTGCCATGTGCCTCCTGCAAACTGACATCAGGAACCTGGCCTGGTGACTTTTGTTTCTTTGGGGAAAGGCCATGGTTCATATCCTGGACCAGTTGGACCAGAGAGGCCGGCTGCCTGCTGAAATTCTGAACGGATCAGGATACATCCCAGATGCAAGTGCCCCCACAGGCACCTGCGATTTGTTTGACAGTGCCAAGTGCCTCCTGCAAATTGACATCAGGAACCTGGCCTGGTGACTTTTGTTTCTCTGGGGAAAGGCCATAGATGGTGTCCAGTGCCCGGTGGCCCGGAGTGGCTGGCTGCCTGCTGAAATTCCACAAGGATCACGATACCTGCCAGACCGAAAGTACCACCGCAGGCAACTGTGGCTGGTTTGACAGTGCCAAGTGCCTCCTGCAAACTGACATCAGGAACCTGGCCTGGTGACTTTTGTTTCTCTGGGGAAAGGTCATCATTCTTGTCCGGGGCCCACTGGCCCGGAGTGGCCGGCTGCCTGCTGAAATTCCTCACGGTTGAGGATACCTCCCAGACGCAAGGTGCTCCCACAGGCAACTGTGGCTGGTTTGACAGTGCCAAGTGCCTCCTGCAAATTGACATCAGGAACCTGGCCTGGTGACTTTTGTTTCTCTGGGGAAAGGCCATGGTTCATATCCTGGACCAGTTGGACCGGAGTGGCCGGCTGTCTGCTGAAATTCCGAACGGATCAGGATGCCGCCCAGATGCAAGGTGCCCCCACAGGCACCTGCGGTTGGTTTGAGAGTGCCAAGTGCCTCCTGCAAACTGACATCAGGAACCTGGCCTGGTGACTTTTGTTTCTCTGGGGAAAGGCCATAGATGATGTGCAGTGCCCGGTGGCCCGGAGTGGCCGGCTGCGTGCTGAAATTCCGCACGGATCAGGATACCTCCCAGATGCAAGGTGCCCCCACAGGGAATTGTGGCTGGTTTGACAGTGCCAAGTGCCTCCTGCGAATTGACATCAGGAACCTGGCCTGGTGACTTTTGTTTCTCCGGGGAAAGGCCATGGTTCATATCCTGGACCAGTTGGACCGGAGTGGCCGGCTGTCTGCTGAAATTCCGAACGGATCGGGATGCCGCCCAGATGCAAGGTGCCCCCACAGGCACCTGCGGTTGGTTTGAGAGTGCCAAGTGCCTCCTGCAAACTGACATCAGGAACCTGGCCTGGTGACTTTTGTTTCTCTGGGGAAAGGCCATAGATGATGTCCAGTGCCCGGTGGCCCGGAGTGGCCGGCTGCATGCTGAAATTCCGCACGGATCAGGATACCTCCCAGATGCAAGGTGCCCCCACAGGAAATTGTGGCTGGTTTGACAGTGCCAAGTGCCTCCTGCAAACTGACATCAGGAACCTGGCCTGGTGACTTTTGTTTCTCTGGGGAAAGGCCATGGTTCCTATCCTGGACCAGTTGGACCAGAGAGGCCGGCTGCCTGCTGAAATTCCGAACGAATCACGATACCTCCCAGATGCAAAGTGCCCCCACAGGCACCTGCGATTTGTTTGACAGTGTCAAGTGCCTCCTGCAAATTGACATCAGGAACCGGGCCTAGTGACTTTTGTTTCTCTGGGGAAAGGCCATAGATGATGTCCAGTGCCCGGTGGCCCGGAGTGGCCGGCTGCCTGCTGAAATTCCGAACCGATCAGAATACGTCCCGGATGCAATGTGCCCACACAAGCAACTGTGGTTGGTTTGACAGTGTCAAGTGCCTCCTGCAAATTGACATCAGGAACCGGGCCTAGTGACTTTTGTTTCTCTGGGGAAAGGCCATAGATGATGTCCAGTGCCCGGTGGCCCGGAGTGGTCGGCTGCCTGCGGAAATTCCGCACGGATCAGGATACCTCCCAGACCGAAAGTACCACCACAAGCAACTGTGGCTGGTTTGACAGTGCCTAGTGCCTCCTGCAAACTGACATGAGGAACCTGGCCTGGTGACTTTTGTTTCTCTGGGGAAAGCCCATCATTCGTATCCAGGGCCGGGTAGCCCGTAGTGGCCTTCTGCCTGCTGAAATTCCACACGGATCAGGACCGCCCATATGCAAGGTGCCCCCACAGGCAACTGCGGCTGGTTTGACAGTGCCACGTGCCTCCTGCAAACTGACATGAGGAACCTGCCCTGGTGACTTTTGTTTCTCTGGGGAATGGCCATGGTTCATGTCCAGCGCCACGTGGCCCGCAGTGGCCTGCGGCCTGCTGAAATTCCGCACGGATCAGGATACCTCCCATACAGAAAGTACCACCACAGGCAACTGTGGCTGGTTTGACAGTGCCAAGTGCCTCTTGCAAACTGACATCAGGAACCTGGCCTGGTGACTTTTGCTTCTCTGGGAAAGGGCCATCATTCTTGTCCAGTGCCCAGTGGACCGGAGTGGCCGGCTGCCTGCTGAAATTCCGCACGGATCAGGATACTTCCCAGATGCAAGGTGGCCCCACTAGGCAACTGTGGCTGGTTTGAGAGTGCCAAGTGCCTCCTGCAAACTGACATCAGGAACCTGGCCTGGTGACTTTTGTTTTTCAGGGGAAAGGACATGGTTCATGTCCGGGGCCCGCTGGCCCGGAGTGGCCGGCTGACTGCTGAAATTCCTCACGGTGGAGGATACCTCCCAGATGAAAGGAGCCCCAAAAGGGAACTGTGGCTAGTTTGACAGTGCCAAGTGCCTCCTGCAAACTGACATCAGGAACCTTGCCTAGTGACTACTGTTTTTCTGGGGAAAGGCCATCATTCTTGTCCGGGGCCCGGTGGCCCGGCGTGGCCGGCAGTCTGCAGAAATTCCGAACCGATCAGGATACCTCCCAGACCGAAAATACTACCACAGGCACCTGTGGCTGGTTTGACAGTGCCAAGTGCCTCCTGCAAACTGACATCAGGAACCTGGCCTGGTGACTTTTGTTTCTTTGGGGAAAGGCCATCATTCTTGTCCGGGGCCCGGTGACCCGGAGGTGCTGGCTTCCTGGTGAAATTCCGAACGGATCAGGATACATCCCAGATGCAAGTGCCCCCACAGGCACCTGCGATTTGTTTGACAGTGCCAAGTGCCTCCTGCAAATTGACATCAGGAACCTGGCCTGGTGACATTTGTTTCTCTGGGGAAAGGCCATAGATGGTGTCCAGTGCCCGGTGGCCCGGAGTGGCTGGCTGCCTGCTGAAATTCCACAAGGATCACGATACCTCCCAGACCGAAAGTACCACCGCAGGCAACTGTGGCTGGTTTGAGAGTGCCAAGTGCCTCCTGCAAACTGACATCAGGAACCTGGCCTGGTGACTTTTGTTTCTCTGGGGAAAGGCCATGGTTCATGTCCAGGGCCTAGTGGCCCGCAATGGCCGGCTGCCTGCTGAAATTCCGCATGGGTCAGGATACCTCCCAGACCGAAAGTACCACCATAGGCAACTGTGGCTGGTTTGAGAGTGCCAAGTGCCTCCTGCAAACTGACATCAGGAACCTGGCCTGGTGACTTTTGTTTCCTAGGGGAAAGGTCATCATTCTTGTCCGGGGCCCGCTGGCCCGGAGTGGCCGGCTGCCTGCTGAAATTCCTCACGGTGGAGGATACCTCCCAGATGAAAGGAGCCCCAAAAGGGAACTTTGGCTGGTTTGAAAGTGCCTAGTGCCTCCTCCAAACTGACATCAGGAACCTGGCCTGGTGACTTTTGTTTCTCTGGGGAAAGGCCATAGATGGTGTCCAGTGCCCGGTGGCCCGGAGTGGCTGGCTGCCTGCAGAAATTCCACAAGGATCACGATACCTCCCAGACCGAAAGTACCACCGCAGGCAACTGTGGCTGGTTTGAGAGTGCCAAGTGCCTCCTGCAAACTGACATCAGGAACCTGGCCTGGTGACTTTTGTTTCTCTGGGGAAAGGCCATGGTTCATGTCCAGGGCCTAGTGGCCCGCAATGGCCGGCTGCCTGCTGAAATTCCGCATGGGTCAGGATACCTCCCAGACCGAAAGTACCACCATAGGCAACTGTGGCTGGTTTGACAGTGCCAAGTGCCTCCGGCAAACTGACATCAGGAACGTGGCCTGGTGACTTTTGTTTCTCTGGGGAAAGGCCATCATACTTTTCCGGGGCCCGGTGTCCCGGAGTGGCCGGCAGCCTGCTGAAATTCACATGGATCAGGATACCTCCCATCTGGAAAAGTGCCCCCACAGGCACCTGTGGCTGGTTTGACAGTGCCTAGTGCCTCCTCCAAACTGACATCAGGAACCTGGCCTGGTGACTTTTGTTTCTCTGGGGAAAGGCCATGGTTCATATCCTGGACCAGTTAGACCGGGGAGGCCGGCTGCCTACTGGAATTCAGAACGGATCAGGATACCTACCAGGCCGAAAATATCACCACAGGCACCTGTGGCTGGTTTGACAGTGCCATGTGCCTCCTGCAAACTGACATCAGGAACCTGGCCTGGTGACTTTTGTTTCTTTGGGGAAAGGCCATGGTTCATATCCTGGACCAGTTGGACCAGAGAGGCCGGCTGCCTGCTGAAATTCTGAACGGATCAGGATACATCCCAGATGCAAGTGCCCCCACAGGCACCTGCGATTTGTTTGACAGTGCCAAGTGCCTCCTGCAAATTGACATCAGGAACCTGGCCTGGTGACTTTTGTTTCTCTGGGGAAAGGCCATAGATGGTGTCCAGTGCCCGGTGGCCCGGAGTGGCTGGCTGCCTGCTGAAATTCCACAAGGATCACGATACCTGCCAGACCGAAAGTACCACCGCAGGCAACTGTGGCTGGTTTGACAGTGCCAAGTGCCTCCTGCAAACTGACATCAGGAACCTGGCCTGGTGACTTTTGTTTCTCTGGGGAAAGGTCATCATTCTTGTCCGGGGCCCACTGGCCCGGAGTGGCCGGCTGCCTGCTGAAATTCCTCACGGTTGAGGATACCTCCCAGACGCAAGGTGCTCCCACAGGCAACTGTGGCTGGTTTGACAGTGCCAAGTGCCTCCTGCAAATTGACATCAGGAACCTGGCCTGGTGACTTTTGTTTCTCTGGGGAAAGGCCATGGTTCATATCCTGGACCAGTTGGACCGGAGTGGCCGGCTGTCTGCTGAAATTCCGAACGGATCAGGATGCCGCCCAGATGCAAGGTGCCCCCACAGGCACCTGCGGTTGGTTTGAGAGTGCCAAGTGCCTCCTGCAAACTGACATCAGGAACCTGGCCTGGTGACTTTTGTTTCTCTGGGGAAAGGCCATAGATGATGTGCAGTGCCCGGTGGCCCGGAGTGGCCGGCTGCGTGCTGAAATTCCGCACGGATCAGGATACCTCCCAGATGCAAGGTGCCCCCACAGGGAATTGTGGCTGGTTTGACAGTGCCAAGTGCCTCCTGCGAATTGACATCAGGAACCTGGCCTGGTGACTTTTGTTTCTCCGGGGAAAGGCCATGGTTCATATCCTGGACCAGTTGGACCGGAGTGGCCGGCTGTCTGCTGAAATTCCGAACGGATCGGGATGCCGCCCAGATGCAAGGTGCCCCCACAGGCACCTGCGGTTGGTTTGAGAGTGCCAAGTGCCTCCTGCAAACTGACATCAGGAACCTGGCCTGGTGACTTTTGTTTCTCTGGGGAAAGGCCATAGATGATGTCCAGTGCCCGGTGGCCCGGAGTGGCCGGCTGCATGCTGAAATTCCGCACGGATCAGGATACCTCCCAGATGCAAGGTGCCCCCACAGGAAATTGTGGCTGGTTTGACAGTGCCAAGTGCCTCCTGCAAACTGACATCAGGAACCTGGCCTGGTGACTTTTGTTTCTCTGGGGAAAGGCCATGGTTCCTATCCTGGACCAGTTGGACCAGAGAGGCCGGCTGCCTGCTGAAATTCCGAACGAATCAGGATACCTCCCAGATGCAAAGTGCCCCCACAGGCACCTGCGATTTGTTTGACAGTGTCAAGTGCCTCCTGCAAATTGACATCAGGAACCGGGCCTAGTGACTTTTGTTTCTCTGGGGAAAGGCCATAGATGATGTCCAGTGCCCGGTGGCCCGGAGTGGCCGGCTGCCTGCTGAAATTCCGAACCGATCAGAATACGTCCCGGATGCAATGTGCCCACACAAGCAACTGTGGTTGGTTTGACAGTGTCAAGTGCCTCCTGCAAATTGACATCAGGAACCGGGCCTAGTGACTTTTGTTTCTCTGGGGAAAGGCCATAGATGATGTCCAGTGCCCGGTGGCCCGGAGTGGTCGGCTGCCTGCGGAAATTCCGCACGGATCAGGATACTTCCCAGATGCAAGGTGGCCCCACTAGGCAACTGTGGCTGGTTTGAGAGTGCCAAGTGCCTCCTGCAAACTGACATCAGGAACCTGGCCTGGTGACTTTTGTTTTTCAGGGGAAAGGACATGGTTCATGTCCGGGGCCCGCTGGCCCGGAGTGGCCGGCTGACTGCTGAAATTCCTCACGGTGGAGGATACCTCCCAGATGAAAGGAGCCCCAAAAGGGAACTGTGGCTAGTTTGACAGTGCCAAGTGCCTCCTGCAAACTGACATCAGGAACCTTGCCTAGTGACTACTGTTTTTCTGGGGAAAGGCCATCATTCTTGTCCGGGGCCCGGTGGCCCGGCGTGGCCGGCAGTCTGCAGAAATTCCGAACCGATCAGGATACCTCCCAGACCGAAAATACTACCACAGGCACCTGTGGCTGGTTTGACAGTGCCAAGTGCCTCCTGCAAACTGACATCAGGAACCTGGCCTGGTGACTTTTGTTTCTTTGGGGAAAGGCCATCATTCTTGTCCGGGGCCCGGTGACCCGGAGGTGCTGGCTTCCTGGTGAAATTCCGAACGGATCAGGATACATCCCAGATGCAAGTGCCCCCACAGGCACCTGCGATTTGTTTGACAGTGCCAAGTGCCTCCTGCAAATTGACATCAGGAACCTGGCCTGGTGACATTTGTTTCTCTGGGGAAAGGCCATAGATGGTGTCCAGTGCCCGGTGGCCCGGAGTGGCTGGCTGCCTGCTGAAATTCCACAAGGATCACGATACCTCCCAGACCGAAAGTACCACCGCAGGCAACTGTGGCTGGTTTGAGAGTGCCAAGTGCCTCCTGCAAACTGACATCAGGAACCTGGCCTGGTGACTTTTGTTTCTCTGGGGAAAGGCCATGGTTCATGTCCAGGGCCTAGTGGCCCGCAATGGCCGGCTGCCTGCTGAAATTCCGCATGGGTCAGGATACCTCCCAGACCGAAAGTACCACCATAGGCAACTGTGGCTGGTTTGAGAGTGCCAAGTGCCTCCTGCAAACTGACATCAGGAACCTGGCCTGGTGACTTTTGTTTCCTAGGGGAAAGGTCATCATTCTTGTCCGGGGCCCGCTGGCCCGGAGTGGCCGGCTGCCTGCTGAAATTCCTCACGGTGGAGGATACCTCCCAGATGAAAGGAGCCCCAAAAGGGAACTTTGGCTGGTTTGAAAGTGCCTAGTGCCTCCTCCAAACTGACATCAGGAACCTGGCCTGGTGACTTTTGTTTCTCTGGGGAAAGGCCATAGATGGTGTCCAGTGCCCGGTGGCCCGGAGTGGCTGGCTGCCTGCAGAAATTCCACAAGGATCACGATACCTCCCAGACCGAAAGTACCACCGCAGGCAACTGTGGCTGGTTTGAGAGTGCCAAGTGCCTCCTGCAAACTGACATCAGGAACCTGGCCTGGTGACTTTTGTTTCTCTGGGGAAAGGCCATGGTTCATGTCCAGGGCCTAGTGGCCCGCAATGGCCGGCTGCCTGCTGAAATTCCGCATGGGTCAGGATACCTCCCAGACCGAAAGTACCACCATAGGCAACTGTGGCTGGTTTGACAGTGCCAAGTGCCTCCTGCAAACTGACATCAGGAACGTGGCCTGGTGACTTTTGTTTCTCTGGGGAAAGGCCATCATACTTTTCCGGGGCCCGGTGTCCCGGAGTGGCCGGCAGCCTGCTGAAATTCACATGGATCAGGATACCTCCCATCTGGAAAAGTGCCCCCACAGGCACCTGTGGCTGGTTTGACAGTGCCTAGTGCCTCCTCCAAACTGACATCAGGAACCTGGCCTGGTGACTTTTGTTTCTCTGGGGAAAGGCCATGGTTCATATCCTGGACCAGTTAGACCGGGGAGGCCGGCTGCCTACTGGAATTCAGAACGGATCAGGATACCTACCAGGCCGAAAATATCACCACAGGCACCTGTGGCTGGTTTGACAGTGCCATGTGCCTCCTGCAAACTGACATCAGGAACCTGGCCTGGTGACTTTTGTTTCTTTGGGGAAAGGCCATGGTTCATATCCTGGACCAGTTGGACCAGAGAGGCCGGCTGCCTGCTGAAATTCTGAACGGATCAGGATACATCCCAGATGCAAGTGCCCCCACAGGCACCTGCGATTTGTTTGACAGTGCCAAGTGCCTCCTGCAAATTGACATCAGGAACCTGGCCTGGTGACTTTTGTTTCTCTGGGGAAAGGCCATAGATGGTGTCCAGTGCCCGGTGGCCCGGAGTGGCTGGCTGCCTGCTGAAATTCCACAAGGATCACGATACCTGCCAGACCGAAAGTACCACCGCAGGCAACTGTGGCTGGTTTGACAGTGCCAAGTGCCTCCTGCAAACTGACATCAGGAACCTGGCCTGGTGACTTTTGTTTCTCTGGGGAAAGGTCATCATTCTTGTCCGGGGCCCACTGGCCCGGAGTGGCCGGCTGCCTGCTGAAATTCCTCACGGTTGAGGATACCTCCCAGACGCAAGGTGCTCCCACAGGCAACTGTGGCTGGTTTGACAGTGCCAAGTGCCTCCTGCAAATTGACATCAGGAACCTGGCCTGGTGACTTTTGTTTCTCTGGGGAAAGGCCATGGTTCATATCCTGGACCAGTTGGACCGGAGTGGCCGGCTGTCTGCTGAAATTCCGAACGGATCAGGATGCCGCCCAGATGCAAGGTGCCCCCACAGGCACCTGCGGTTGGTTTGAGAGTGCCAAGTGCCTCCTGCAAACTGACATCAGGAACCTGGCCTGGTGACTTTTGTTTCTCTGGGGAAAGGCCATAGATGATGTGCAGTGCCCGGTGGCCCGGAGTGGCCGGCTGCGTGCTGAAATTCCGCACGGATCAGGATACCTCCCAGATGCAAGGTGCCCCCACAGGGAATTGTGGCTGGTTTGACAGTGCCAAGTGCCTCCTGCGAATTGACATCAGGAACCTGGCCTGGTGACTTTTGTTTCTCTGGGGAAAGGCCATGGTTCATATCCTGGACCAGTTGGACCGGAGTGGCCGGCTGTCTGCTGAAATTCCGAACGGATCGGGATGCCGCCCAGATGCAAGGTGCCCCCACAGGCACCTGCGGTTGGTTTGAGAGTGCCAAGTGCCTCCTGCAAACTGACATCAGGAACCTGGCCTGGTGACTTTTGTTTCTCTGGGGAAAGGCCATAGATGATGTCCAGTGCCCGGTGGCCCGGAGTGGCCGGCTGCATGCTGAAATTCCGCACGGATCAGGATACCTCCCAGATGCAAGGTGCCCCCACAGGAAATTGCGGCTGGTTTGACAGTGCCAAGTGCCTCCTGCAAACTGACATCAGGAACCTGGCCTGGTGACTTTTGTTTCTCTGGGGAAAGGCCATGGTTCCTATCCTGGACCAGTTGGACCAGAGAGGCCGGCTGCCTGCTGAAATTCCGAACGAATCAGGATACCTCCCAGATGCAAAGTGCCCCCACAGGCACCTGCGATTTGTTTGACAGTGTCAAGTGCCTCCTGCAAATTGACATCAGGAACCGGGCCTAGTGACTTTTGTTTCTCTGGGGAAAGGCCATAGATGATGTCCAGTGCCCGGTGGCCCGGAGTGGCCGGCTGCCTGCTGAAATTCCGAACCGATCAGAATACGTCCCGGATGCAATGTGCCCACACAAGCAACTGTGGTTGGTTTGACAGTGCCTAGTGCCTCCGGCAAACTGATATCAGGAACCTGGCCTGGTGACTTTTGTTTCTCTGGGGAAAGGCCATAGATCGTGTCCAGTGCCCGGTGGCCCGGAGTGGTCGGCTGCCTGCGGAAATTCCGCACGGATCAGGATACCTCCCAGACCGAAAGTACCACCACAAGCAACTGTGGCTGGTTTGACAGTGCCTAGTGCCTCCTGCAAACTGACATGAGGAACCTGGCCTGGTGACTTTTGTTTCTCTGGGGAAAGCCCATCGTTCGTATCCAGGGCCGGGTAGCCCGTAGTGGCCTTCTGCCTGCTGAAATTCCACACGGATCAGGACCGCCCATATGCAAGGTGCCCCCACAGGCAACTGCGGCTGGTTTGACAGTGCCACGTGCCTCCTGCAAACTGACATGAGGAACCTGCCCTGGTGACTTTTGTTTCTCTGGGGAATGGCCATGGTTCATGTCCAGCGCCACGTGGCCCGCAGTGGCCTGCGGCCTGCTGAAATTCCGCACGGATCAGGATACCTCCCATACCGAAAGTACCACCACAGGCAACTGTGGCTGGTTTGACAGTGCCAAGTGCCTCTTGCAAACTGACATCAGGAACCTGTCCTGGTGACTTTTGCTTCTCTGGGAAAGGGCCATCATTCTTGTCCAGTGCCCAGTGGACCGGAGTGGCCGGCTGCCTGCTGAAATTCCGCACGGATCAGGATACCTCCCAGATGCAAGGTGCCCCCACTAGGCAACTGTGGCTGGTTTGAGAGTGCCAAGTGCCTCCTGCAAACTGACATCAGGAACCTGGCCTGGTGACTTTTGTTTTTCTGGAGAAAGGACATGGTTCATGTCCGGGGCCCGCTGGCCCGGAGTGGCCGGCTGACTGCTGAAATTCCTCACGGTGGAGGATACCTCCCAGATGAAAGGAGCCCCAAAAGGGAACTGTGGCTAGTTTGACAGTGCCAAGTGCCTCCTGCAAACTGACATCAGGAACCTTGCCTAGTGACTACTGTTTTTCTGGGGAAAGGCCATCATTCTTGTCCGGGGCCCGGTGGCCCGGCGTGGCCGGCAGTCTGCAGAAATTCCGAACCGATCAGGATACCTCCCAGACCGAAAATACTACCACAGGCACCTGTGGCTGGTTTGACAGTGCCAAGTGCCTCCTGCAAACTGACATCAGGAACCTGGCCTGGTGACTTTTGTTTCTTTGGGGAAAGGCCATCATTCTTTTCCGGGGCCCGGTGACCCGGAGGTGCTGGCTTCCTGGTGAAATTCCGAACAGATCAGGATACATCCCAGATGCAAGTGCCCCCACAGGCACCTGCGATTTGTTTGACAGTGCCAAGTGCCTCCTGCAAATTGACATCAGGAACCTGGCCTGGTGACTTTTGTTTCTCTGGGGAAAGGCCATAGATGGTGTCCAGTGCCCGGTGGCCCGGAGTGGCTGGCTGCCTGCTGAAATTCCACAAGGATCACGATACCTCCCAGACCGAAAGTACCACCGCAGGCAACTGTGGCTGGTTTGAGAGTGCCAAGTGCCTCCTGCAAACTGACATCAGGAACCTGGCCTGGTGACTTTTGTTTCTCTGGGGAAAGGCCATGGTTCATGTCCAGGGCCTAGTGGCCCGCAATGGCCGGCTGCCTGCTGAAATTCCGCATGGGTCAGGATACCTCCCAGACCGAAAGTACCACCATAGGCAACTGTGGCTGGTTTGACAGTGCCTAGTGCCTCCTGCAAACTGACATCTGGAACCTGGCCTGGTGAGTTTTGTTTCTCTGGGGAAGGGCCATCATTCTTGGCCAGTGCCCAGTGGACCGGAGTGGCCGGCTGCCTGCTGAAATTCCGCACGGATAAGGATACCTCCCAGATGCAAGGTGCCCCCACTAGGCAACTGTGGCTGGTTTGAGAGTGCCAATTGCCTCCTGCAAACTGACATCAGGAACGTGGCCTGGTGACTTTTGTTTCTCTGGGGAATGGCCATCATACTTTTCCGGGGCCCGGTGTCCCGGAGTGGCTGGCTGCCTGCTGAAATTCCTCACGGTTGAGGATACCTCCCAGATGAAAGGAGCCCCAAAAGGGAACTTTGGCTGGTTTGACAGTGCCTAGTGCCTCCTCCAAACTGACATCAGGAACCTGGCCTGGTGACTTTTGTTTCTCTGGGGAAAGGCCATTGTTCCTCTCCTGGACCCGTAGGCCCAGAGTGGCCGGCCGCCTGCTGAAATTCCGCATGGATCAGGATACCTCCCAGATGGAAGGTGCCCCCACAGGCAACTGTGGCTGGTTTGACAGTGCCAAGTGCCTCCTGCAAACTGACATCAGGAACCTGGCCTGGTGACTTTTGTTTTTCTGGGGAAAGGCCATGGTTCATGTCCGGGGCCCGGTGGCCCGGAGTGGCTGGCTGCCTTCTGAAATTCCTCACAGTTGAGGATACCTCCCAGATGGAAGGTGCCCCCACAGGCAACTGTGGCTGGTTTGACAGTGCCTAGTGCCTCCTGCAAACTGACATCAGGAACCTGGCCTGGTGACTTTTGTTTTTCTGGGGAAAGGCCATCGTTCCTCTCCTGGACCTGTAGGCCCGGAGTGGCCGGCAGCCTGCTGAAATTCACATGGATCAGGATACCTCCCATCTGGAAAAGTGCCCCCACAGGCACCTGTGGCTGGTTTGACAGTGCCTAGTGCCTCTTGAAAACTGACATCAGGAACCTGGCCTGGTGACTTTTGTTTCTCTGGGGAAAGGCCATGGTTCATATCCTGGACCAGTTAGACCGGGGAGGCCGGCTGCCTACTGGAATTCAGAACGGATCAGGATACCTACCAGGCCGAAAATATCACCACAGGCACCTGTGGCAGGTTTGACAGTGCCTAGTGCCTCCTGCAAACTGACATCAGGAACCTGGCCTGGTGACTTTTGTTTCTTTGGGGAAAGGCCATGGTTCATATCCTGGACCAGTTGGACCAGAGAGGCCGGCTGCCTGCTGAAATTCTGAACGGATCAGGATACATCCCAGATGCAAGTGCCCCCACAGGCACCTGCGATTTGTTTGACAGTGCCAAGTGCCTCCTGCAAATTGACATCAGGAACCTGGCCTGGTGACTTTTGTTTCTCTGGGGAAAGGCCATAGATGGTGTCCAGTGCCCGGTGGCCCGGAGTGGCTGGCTGCCTGCTGAAATTCCACAAGGATCACGATACCTGCCAGACCGAAAGTACCACCGCAGGCAACTGTGGCTGGTTTGAGAGTGCCAAGTGCCTCCTGCAAACTGACATCAGGAACCTGGCCTGGTGACTTTTGTTTCTCTGGGGAAAGGTCATCATTCTTGTCCGGGGCCCACTGGCCCGGAGTGGCCGGCTGCCTGCTGAAATTCCTCACGGTTGAGGATACCTCCCAGACGCAAGGTGCTCCCACAGGCAACTGTGGCTGGTTTGACAGTGCCAAGTGCCTCCTGCAAATTGACATCAGGAACCTGGCCTGGTGACTTTTGTTTCTCTGGGGAAAGGCCATGGTTCATATCCTGGACCAGTTGGACCGGAGTGGCCCGCTGTCTGCTGAAATTCCGAACGGATCGGGATGCCGCCCAGATGCAAGGTGCCCCCACAGGCACCTGCGGTTGGTTTGAGAGTGCCAAGTGCCTCCTGCAAACTGACATCAGGAACCTGGCCTGGTGACTTTTGTTTCTCTGGGGAAAGGCCATAGATGATGTCCAGTGCCCGGTGGCCCGGAGTGGCCGGCTGCATGCTGAAATTCCGCACGGATCAGGATACCTCCCAGATGCAAGGTGCCCCCACAGGGAATTGTGGCTGGTTTGACAGTGCCAAGTGCCTCCTGCAAACTGACATCAGGAACCTGGCCTGGTGACTTTTGTTTCTTTGGGGAAAGGCCATGGTTCCTATCCTGGACCAGTTGGACCAGAGAGGCCGGCTGCCTGCTGAAATTCCGAACGAATCAGGATACCTCCCAGATGCAAAGTGCCCCCACAGGCACCTGCGATTTGTTTGACAGTGTCAAGTGCCTCCTGCAAATTGACATCAGGAACCGGGCCTAGTAACTTTTGTTTCTCTGGGGAAAGGCCATAGATGATGTCCAGTGCCCGGTGGCCCAGAGTGGCCGGCTGCATGCTGAAATTCCGAACCGATCAGAATACGTCCCGGATGCAATGTGCCCACACAAGCAACTGTGGTTGGTTTGACAGTGCCTAGTGCCTCCGGCAAACTGATATCAGGAACCTGGCCTGGTGACTTTTGTTTCTCTGGGGAAAGGCCATAGATCGTGTCCAGTGCCCGGTGGCCCGGAGTGGTCGGCTGCCTGCGGAAATTCCGCACGGATCAGGATACCTCCCAGACCGAAAGTACCACCACAAGCAACTGTGGCTGGTTTGACAGTGCCTAGTGCCTCCTGCAAACTGACATGAGGAACCTGGCCTGGTGACTTTTGTTTCTCTGGGGAAAGCCCATCGTTCGTATCCAGGGCCGGGTAGCCCGTAGTGGCCTTCTGCCTGCTGAAATTCCACACGGATCAGGACCGCCCATATGCAAGGTGCCCCCACAGGCAACTGCGGCTGGTTTGACAGTGCCACGTGCCTCCTGCAAACTGACATGAGGAACCTGCCCTGGAGACTTTTGTTTCTCTGGGGAATGGCCATGGTTCATGTCCAGCGCCACGTGGCCCGCAGTGGCCTGCGGCCTGCTGAAATTCCGCACGGATCAGGATACCTCCCATACCGAAAGTACCACCACAGGCAACTGTGGCTGGTTTGACAGTGCCAAGTGCCTCTTGCAAACTGACATCAGAAACCTGGCCTGGTGACTTTTGCTTCTCTGGGAAAGGGCCATCATTCTTGTCCAGTGCCCAGTGGACCGGAGTGGTCTGCTGCCTGCTGAAATTCCACACGGATCAGGATACCTCCCAGATGCAAGATGCCCCCACTAGGCAACTGTGGCTGGTTTGAGAGTGCCAAGTGCCTCCTGCAAACTGACATCAGGAACCTGGCCTGGTGACTTTTGTTTCTCAGGGGAAAGGTCATCATTCTTGTCCGGGGCCCGCTGGCCCGGAGTGGCCGGCTGACTGCTGAAATTCCTCACGGTGGAGGATACCTCCCAGATGACAGGAGCCCCAAAGGGGAACTGTGGCTAGTTTGACAGTGCCAAGTGCCTCCTGCAAACTGACATCAGGAACCTTGCCTAGTGACTATTGTTTTTCTGGGGAAAGGCCATCATTCTTGTCCGGGGCCCGGTGGCCCGGCGTGGCCGGCAGTCTGCAGAAATTCTGAACCGATCAGGATACCTCCCAGACCGAAAATACTACCACAGGCACCTGTGGCTGGTTTGACAGTGCCAAGTGCCTCCTGCAAACTGACATCAGGAACCTGGCCTGGTGACTTTTGTTTCTCTGGGGAAAGGCCATCATTCTTGTCCGGGACCCGGTGGTCCGGCATGGCCGGCAGCCTGCAGAAATTCCGAAACGATCAGGATACCTCCCAGACCGACAATACTACCACAGGCACCTGTGGCTGGTTTGACAGTACCAAGTGCCTCCTGCAAACTGACATCAGGAACCTGGCCTGGTGACTTCTGTTTCTCGAGGGAAAGGCCATCATTCCTGTCCGGGGCCCGGTGCCCCGGAGTGGCTGGCTGCCTTGTGAAATTCCTCACGGTTGAGGATACCTCCCAGACGCAAGGAGCCCCCAGAGGAAACTGTGGCTGGTTTGAGAGTGCCAAGTGCCTCCTGCAAACTGACATCAGGAACCTGGCCTGGTGACTTTTGTTTCTCTGGGGAAAGGCCATGGTTCATATCCTGGACCAGTTGGACCGGAGTGGCCAGCTGCCTGCTGAAATTCCGAACGGATCAGGATGCCGCCCAGATGCAAGGTGTCCCCACAGGCACCTACGGTTGGTTTGACAGTGCCCAGTGCCTCCTGCAAACTGACATCAAGAACCTGGCCTGGTGACTTTTGTTTCTCTGGGGAAAGGCCATAGATGATGTCCAGTGCCCGGTGGCCCGGAGTGGCCGGCTGCCTGCTGAAATTCCGCACGGGTCAGGACACCTCCCACATGCAAGGTGCCCCCACAGGCAACTGTGGCTGGTTTGACAGTGCCAAGTGCCTCCTGCAAACTGACATCAGGAACCTGGCCTGGTGACTTTCGTTTCTCTGGGGAATGGCCAGGGTTCGTGTCAAGTACCCGTAGGCCTGGAATGGCCGGCAGCCTGCTGAAATTCCAAACAGATCAGGATACCTCCCAGACCGAAAATACCACCACAGGCAACTGTGGCTGGTTTGACAGTGCCAAGTGCCTCCTGCAAACTGACATCAGGAACCTGGCCTGGTGACTTTTGTTTCTCTGGGGAAAGGCCATCATTCTTGTCCGGGACCCGGTGGTCCGGCATGGCCGGCAGCCTGCAGAAATTCCGAAACGATCAGGATACCTCCCAGACCGACAATACTACCACAGGCACCTGTGGCTGGTTTGACAGTACCAAGTGCCTCCTGCAAACTGACATCAGGAACCTGGCCTGGTGACTTCTGTTTCTCGAGGGAAAGGCCATCATTCCTGTCCGGGGCCCGGTGCCCCGGAGTGGCTGGCTGCCTTGTGAAATTCCTCACGGTTGAGGATACCTCCCAGACGCAAGGAGCCCCCAGAGGAAACTGTGGCTGGTTTGACAGTGCCAAGTGCCTCCTGCAAACTGACATCAGGAACCTGGCCTGGTGACTTTTGTTTCTCTGGGGAAAGGCCATGGTTCATATCCTGGACCAGTTGGACCGGAGTGGCCGGCTGCCTGCTGAAATTCCGAACGGATCAGGATGCCGCCCAGATGCAAGGTGTCCCCACAGGCACCTACGGTTGGTTTGACAGTGCCCAGTGCCTCCTGCAAACTGACATCAAGAACCTGGCCTGGTGACTTTTGTTTCTCTGGGGAAAGGCCATAGATGATGTCCAGTGCCCGGTGGCCCGGAGTGGCCGGCTGCCTGCTGAAATTCCGCACGGGTCAGGACACCTCCCACATGCAAGGTGCCCCCACAGGCAACTGTGGCTGGTTTGACAGTGCCAAGTGCCTCCTGCAAACTGACATCAGGAACCTGGCCTGGTGACTTTCGTTTCTCTGGGGAATGGCCAGGGTTCGTGTCAAGTACCCGTAGGCCCGGAATGGCCGGCAGCCTGCTGAAATTCCAAACCGATCAGGATACCTCCCAGACCGAAAATACCACCACAGGCAACTGTGGCTGGTTTGACAGTGCCAAGTGCCTCCTGCAAACAGACATTAGGAACCTGGCCTGGTGACTTTTGTTTCTCTGGGGAAAGGCCATGGTTCACGTCCAGGTCCGGGTGGCCCGGAGTGGCCGGCTGCCTGCTGAAATTCCGCGCGTATGAGGATACCGCCCAGATGCATGGTGCCCGCGCAGGCAATAGTGGCTGGTTTGAGACTGCCAAGTGCCTCCTGCAAACTGACATCAGGAACCTGGCCTGGTGACTTTTGTTTCTCTGGGGAAAGGCCATCATCCCTATCCAGGGCCCCGCGGCCCGGAGTGGCCGGCTGCCTGCTGAAATTCCGCATGGATCAGGATACCTCCCAGATGCAAGGTGCTCCCACAGGCAACAGTGGCTGGATTGACAGTGCCAAGTGCCTCCTGCAAACTGACATCAGGAACCTGGCCTGGTGCTTTTGTTTCTCTGGGGAAAGGCCATTGTACGTTTCCTGGGCCTGGTGGCCCCTAGTGGCCGGCCGCCTGCTGAAATTCCGCATGGATCAGGATACCTCCCAGACCGAAAGTACCACCACAGCAACTGTGGCTGGTTTGACAGTGCCAGGTGCCTCCTGCAAACTGACATCAGGACCCTGGCCTGGGGAGTTGTCTTTCTCAGAGGAAAAACCAGTGTTCTTGTCCCACGTCCTGTAACCCGGAGTGGCCGGCTGCCTGCCGAAATTCTCAACGTCTCAATATACATCCTAGAAGCAAGGCGCCACAATAGGCAATTGTGGCGGATTGGACAGTGCCAAATGCCTCCTGCAAATTGACGTCAGGAACATGGCATGCTGAGTTTTGCTTCTGTCAGAAAAAGTTCATGGTTCATGTCCAGGTTGAGGTGACCCGGCGTGGCAGGGTGTCTCTTAAAATTCCAAACATCTCAGGATGGCTCCCAGAATCAAGGCGCCACCACAGGCACCTGTGGGTGGTTGGACAGTGCCAAGTGCCTCCTGCAAACTGACGTCAGGAACTTGGCCTGGTGAGTTTTGTTTCTCACAGAAAAGGCCATCGTTGGTGTCCAGGGTCCGGTGGCCAGGAGAGGACTGGTGCCTGCTGAAATTGCGAACATCCCAATATACCAGCCTGAAGCAAGGTGCCACCAGAGGCAACTGTGGCTGGTTGGACAGTGCGAAGTTCCTTCAGAATATGGACATCAGGGACCTGGCCTGGTGACTTTTGTTTCTCTGGGGAAAGGCCATAGTTCCTGGGCAGGTTCCGGTGGACCGTAGCGGCACGGTGCTTCTTAAAATTCCGAACATCTCAAGACATCTCCCAGAAGCAAGGCACCACCATAGGCAAGTGTGGCTGGTTCGACAGGGCCAAGTGCCTCCTGCAAATCGACATCAGGAACCTGGCCTGGTGACTTTTGTTTCTCTGGGGAAAGGTCATCATTCTGGTCCGGGGCCCGCTGGCCCGGAGTAGCCGGCGTACTGCTGAAATTCCTCACGGTTGAGGATACCTCCCAGATGAAAGGAGGCCGCAGAGGAAACTGTGGCTGGTTTGACAGTGCCAAGTGCCTCCTGCAAACTGACATCAGGAACCTGGCCTGGTGACTTTTGTTTCTCAGGGGAAAGGCCATGGTTCATATCCTGGACCAGTTGGACCTGAGAGGCCAGCTGCCTGCTGAAATTCCGAACGGATCAGGATGCCGCCCAGATGCAAGGTGCCCCCAAAGGCACCTGCAGTTGGTTTGACAGTGCCAAGTGCCTCTTGCAAACTGACATCAGGAACCTGGCCTGGTGAGTTTTGTTTCTCTGGGGAAAGGCCATAGATGATGTGCAGTGCCCGGTGGCCCGGAGTGGCCGGCTGCCTGCTGAAATTCCGCACGGATGAGGATACGTCCCAGATGCAAGGTGCCCCCACAGGCAACTGTGGCTGGTTTGACAGTGCCAAGTGCCTCCTGCAAACTGACATCAGGAACCTGGCCTGGTGACTTTTCTTTCTCTGGAGAAAGGCCATGGTTCATTTCCAGGGCCAGGTGGCCCGGAGTGGCCAGCTGCCAGCTGAAATTCGTCACGGCTGAGGATACCTCCCAGACGCAAGGAGCCCCCAGAGGAGACTGTGGCTGGTTTGACAGTGCCAAGTGCCTCCTGCAAACTGACATCAGGAACCTGGCCTGGTGACTTTTGTTTCTCTGGGGAAAGGCCATTGTACGTGTCCAGGGCCTGATGGCCCGGAGTGGCCGGCTGCCTGCTGAAATTCCGCACGGATCAGGATACCTCCCAGACCGAAACTACCACCACAGGCAACTGTGGCTGGTTTGACAGTGCCAAGTGCCTCCTGCAAACTGACATCAGGAACCTGGCTTGGGGAGTTTTCTTTCTCTGGTGAAAGGCCAATGTACGTGTCCAGGGCCTGATGGCCCGGAGTGGCCGGCAGCCTGCTGAAATTCCGCACGTATGAGGATACATCCCAGATGCAAGGTGCCCCCACAGGCGACTGTGGCTGGTTTGACAGTGCCAAGTGCCTCCTGCAAACTGACATCAGGAACCTGGCCTGGTGACTTTTGTTTCTCTGGGGAAAGGCCATGGTTCATATACTGGGCACGTAGGACCGGAGAGACAGGCTGCCTACTGAAATTCCGAACGGATCTGGATGCCGCCCAGATGCAAGGTGCCCCCACAGGCACCTGCGGTTGGTTTGAGAGTGCCAAGTGCCTCCTGCAAACTGACATCAGGAATCTGGCCTGGTGATTTTGTTTCTCTGGGGAAAGGCCATGGTTCGTGTCCAGTGCCCGGTGGCCTGGAGTGGCCAGCTGCCTGCTGAAATTCCGCACGTATGAGGATACGTCCCAGATGCAAGGTGCCCCCACAGGCAACAGTGGCTGGATTGACAGTGCCAAGTGCCTCCTGCAAACTGACATCAGGAACCTGGCCTGGTGCTTTTGTTTCTCTGGGGAAAGGCCATTGTACGTTTCCTGGGCCTGGTGGCCCCTAGTGGCCGGCCGCCTGCTGAAATTCCGCATGGATCAGGATACCTCCCAGACCGAAAGTACCACCACAGGCAACTGTGGCTGGTTTGACAGTGCCAGGTGCCTCCTGCAAACTGACATCAGGACCCTGGCCTGGGGAGTTGTCTTTCTCAGAGGAAAAACCAGTGTTCTTGTCCCACGTCCTGTAGCCCGGAGTGGCCGGCTGCCTGCCGAAATTCTCAACGTCTCAATATACATCCTAGAAGCAAGGCGCCACAATAGGCAATTGTGGCGGATTGGACAGTGCCAAATGCCTCCTGCAAATTGACATCAGGAACATGGCATGCTGAGTTTTGCTTCTGTCAGAAAAAGTTCATGGTTCATGTCCAGGTTGAGGTGACCCGGCGTGGCAGGGTGTCTCTTAAAATTCCAAACATCTCAGGATGGCTCCCAGAATCAAGGCGCCACCACAGGCACCTGTGGGTGGTTGGACAGTGCCAAGTGCCTCCTGCAAACTGACGTCAGGAACTTGGCCTGGTGAGTTTTGTTTCTCACAGAAAAGGCCATCGTTGGTGTCCAGGGTCCGGTGGCCAGGAGAGGACTGGTGCCTGCTGAAATTGCGAACATCCCAATATACCAGCCTGAAGCAAGGTGCCACCAGAGGCAACTGTGGCTGGTTGGACAGTGCGAAGTTCCTTCAGAATATGGACATCAGGGACCTGGCCTGGTGACTTTTGTTTCTCTGGGGAAAGGCCATAGTTCCTGGGCAGGTTCCGGTGGACCGTAGCGGCACGGTGCTTCTTAAAATTCCGAACATCTCAAGACATCTCCCAGAAGCAAGGCACCACCATAGGCAAGTGTGGCTGGTTCGACAGGGCCAAGTGCCTCCTGCAAATCGACATCAGGAACCTGGCCTGGTGACTTTTGTTTCTCTGGGGAAAGGTCATCATTCTTGTCCGGGGCCCGCTGGCCCGGAGTAGCCGGCGTACTGCTGAAATTCCTCACGGTTGAGGATACCTCCCAGATGAAAGGAGGCCGCAGAGGAAACTGTGGCTGGTTTGACAGTGCCAAGTGCCTCCTGCAAACTGACATCAGGAACCTGGCCTGGTGACTTTTGTTTCTCAGGGGAAAGGCCATAGATGATGTGCAGTGCCCGGTGGCCCGGAGTGGCCGGCTGCCTGCTGAAATTCCGCACGGATGAGGATACGTCCCAGATGCAAGGTGCCCCCACAGGCAACTGTGGCTGGTTTGACAGTGCCTAGTGCCTCCTGCAAACTGACATCAGGAACCTGGCCTGGTGACTTTTGTTTCTCTGGGGAAAGGCCATTGTTCATGTCCAGGCCCGGGTGGCCCGGAGTGGCCAGCTGCCAGCTGAAATTCCGCACGGCTGAGGATACCTCCCAGAGGCAAGGAGTCCCCAGAGGAGACTGTGGCTGGTTTGACAGTGCCAAGTGCCTCCTGCAAACTGACATCAGGAACCTGGCCTGGTGACTTTTGTTTCTCTGGGGAAAGGCCATTGTTCATGTCCAGGCCCGGGTGGCCCGGAGTGGCCAGCTGCCAGCTGAAATTCGTCACGGCTGAGGATACCTCCCAGACGCAAGGAGCCCCCAGAGGAGACTGTGGCTGGTTTGACAGTGCCAAGTGCCTCCTGCAAACTGACATCAGGAACCTGGCTTGGGGAGTTTTCTTTCTCTGGTGAAAGGCCAATGTACGTGTCCAGGGCCTGATGGCCCGGAGTGGCCGGCAGCCTGCTGAAATTCCGCACGTATGAGGATACATCCCAGATGCAAGGTGCCCCCACAGGCGACTGTGGCTGGTTTGACAGTGCCAAGTGCCTCCTGCAAACTGACATCAGGAACCTGGCCTGGTGACTTTTGTTTCTCTGGGGAAAGGCCATGGTTCATATACTGGGCACGTAGGACCGGAGAGGCCGGCTGCCTACTGAAATTCCGAACGGATCTGAATGCCGCCCAGATGCAAGGTGCCCCCACAGGCACCTGCGGTTGGTTTGAGAGTGCCAAGTGCCTCCTGCAAACTGACATCAGGAACCTGGCCTGGTGATTTTGTTTCTCTGGTGAAAGGCCATGGTTCGTGGCCAGTGCCCGGTGGCCTGGAGTGGCCAGCTGCCTGCTGAAATTCCGCACGTATGAGGATACGTCCCAGATGCAAGGTGCCCCCACAGGCAACAGTGGCTGGATTGACAGTGCCAAGTGCCTCCTGCAAACTGACATCAGGAACCTGGCCTGGTGCTTTTGTTTCTCTGGGGAAAGGCCATTGTACGTTTCCAGGGCCTGGTGGCCCCTAGTGGCCGGCCGCCTGCTGAAATTCCGCATGGATCAGGATACCTCCCAGACCGAAAGTACCACCACAGGCAACTGTGGCTGGTTTGACAGTGCCAGGTGCCTCCTGCAAACTGACATCAGGACCCTGGCCTGGGGAGTTGTCTTTCTCAGAGGAAAAACCAGTGTTCTTGTCCCACGTCCTGTAGCCCGGAGTGGCCGGCTGCCTGCCGAAATTCTCAACGTCTCAATATACATCCTAGAAGCAAGGCGCCACAATAGGCAATTGTGGCGGATTGGACAGTGCCAAATGCCTCCTGCAAATTGACATCAGGAACATGGCATGCTGAGTTTTGCTTCTGTCAGAAAAAGTTCATGGTTCATGTCCAGGTTGAGGTGACCCGGCGTGGCAGGGTGTCTCTTAAAATTCCAAACATCTCAGGATGGCTCCCAGAATCAAGGCGCCACCACAGGCACCTGTGGGTGGTTGGACAGTGCCAAGTGCCTCCTGCAAACTGACGTCAGGAACTTGGCCTGGTGACTTTTGTTTCTCACAGAAAAGGCCATCGTTGGTGTCCAGGGTCCGGTGGCCAGGAGAGGACTGGTGCCTGCTGAAATTGCGAACATCCCAATATACCAGCCTGAAGCAAGGTGCCACCAGAGGCAACTGTGGCTGGTTGGACAGTGCGAAGTTCCTTCAGAATATGGACATCAGGGACCTGGCCTGGTGACTTTTGTTTCTCTGGGGAAAGGCCATAGTTCCTGGGCAGGTTCCGGTGGACCGTAGCGGCACGGTGCTTCTTAAAATTCCGAACATCTCAAGACATCTCCCAGAAGCAAGGCACAACCATAGGCAAGTGTGGCTGGTTTGACAGGGCCAAGTGCCTCCTGCAAATCGACATCAGGAACCTGGCCTGGTGACTTTTGTTTCTCTGGGGAAAGGTCATCATTCTTGTCCAGGGCCCGCTGGCCCGGAGTGGCCGGCGTAGTGCTGAAATTCCTCACGGTTGAGGATACCTCCCAGATGAAAGGAGGCCGCAGAGGAAACTGTGGCTGGTTTGACAGTGCCAAGTGCCTCCTGCAAACTGACATCAGGAACCTGGCCTGGTGACTTTTGTTTCTCAGGGGAAAGGCCATAGATGATGTGCAGTGCCCGGTGGCCCGGAGTGGCCGGCTGCCTGCTGAAATTCCGCACGGATGAGGATACCTCCCAGATGCAAGGTGCCCCCACAGGCAACTGTGGCTGGTTTGACAGTGCCAAGTGCCTCCTGCAAACTGACATCAGGAACCTGGCCTGGTGACTTTTCTTTCTCTGGGGAAAGGCCATGGTTCATGTCCAGGGCCGGGTGGCCCGGAGTGGCCAGCTGCCAGCTGAAATTCGTCACGGCTGAGGATACCTCCCAGACGCAAGGAGCCCCCAGAGGAGACTGTGGCTGGTTTGACAGTGCCAAGTGCCTCCTGCAAACTGACATCAGGAACCTGGCCTGGTGACTTTTGTTTCTCTGGGGAAAGGCCATTGTTCATGTCCAGGCCCGGGTGGCCCGGAGTGGCCAGCTGCCAGCTGAAATTCGTCACGGCTGAGGATACCTCCCAGACGCAAGGAGCCCCCAGAGGAGACTGTGGCTGGTTTGACAGTGCCAAGTGCCTCCTGCAAACTGACATCAGGAACCTGGCCTGGTGACTTTTGTTTCTCTGGGGAAAAGCCATGGTTCATATCCTCGACCTGTATGCCCGGAGTGGCCGGCTGCCTGCTGAAATTCCGCACGGATCAGGATACCTCCCAAATGGAAGGTGCTTCCACAGGCACCTGTGGCTGGTTTGACAGTGCCAAGTGCCTCCTTCAAACTGACATCAGGAACCTGGCCTGGTGACTTTTGTTTCTCTGGGCAAGCGCCATCATCCTTGTCCGGGGCCCAGTGGCCAGGCGTGGCCGGCAGCCTGCTGAAATTCCGAACCGATCAGGATACCTCCCAGACCGAAAACACCACCACAGGCAACTGTGGCTGGTTTGACAGTGCCAAGTGCCTCCTGCAAACTGACATCAGGAGCCTGGCCTGGTGACTTTTGTTTCTCTGGGGAAAGGCCACTGTTCATGTCCAGGCCCGGGTGGCCAGGAGTGGCCAGCTGCCAGCTGAAATTCCGCACGTATGAGGATACATCCCAGATGCAAGGTGCCCCCAAAGGCAACTGTGGCTGGTTTGACAGTGCCAAGTGCCTCCTGTAAACTGACATCAGGAACCTGGCCTGGTGACTTTTGTTTCTCTGGGGAAAGGCCATGCTTCATATCCTGGACCTGTAGGCCCGGAGTGGCCGGCTCCCTGCTGAAATTCCGAATGGATCAGAATGCCGCCCAGATGCAATGTGCCCCCACAGGCACCTGTGGCTGGTTTGACAGTGCCAAGTGCCTCCTGCAAACTGACATCAGGAACCTGGCCTGGTGACTTTCGTTTCTCTGGGGAAAGGCCATAGATGATGTCCAGTGCCCGGTGGCCCGGAGTGGCCGGCTGCCTGCTGAAATTCCTCACGTATGAGGATACATCCCAGATGCATGGTGCCCGCGCAGGCAACAGTGGCTGGTTTGAGAGTGCCAAGTGCCTCCTGCAAACTGACATCAGGAACCTGGCCTGGTGACTTTTGTTTCTCTGGGGAAAGGCCACCGTCCCTATCCAGGGCCCCGCGGCCCGGAGTGGCCAGCTGCCTGCTGAAGTTGCGCACGGATCAGGATACCTCCCAGAATGAAAATACCACCACAGGCAACTGTGGCTGGTTTGACAGTGCCAAGTGCCTCCTGCAAACTGACATCAAGAACCTGGCCTGGTGACTTTTGTTTCCTGGTGAAAGGCCATTGTACGTGTCCAGGGCCTGATGGCCCGGAGTGGCCGGCTGCCTGCTGAAATTCCGCACGGATCAGGATACCTCCCAGACCGAAACTACCACCACAGGCAACTGTGGCTGGTTTGACAGTGCCAAGTGCCTCCTGCAAACTGACATCAGGAACCTGGCTTGGGGAGTTTTCTTTCTCTGGTGAAAGGCCAATGTACGTGTCCAGGGCCTGATGGCCCGGAGTGGCCGGCAGCCTGCTGAAATTCCTCACGGTTGAGGATACCTCCCAGATGAAAGGTGCCCCCACAGGCAACTGTGGCTGGTTTGACAGTGCCAAGTGCCTCCTGCAAACTGACATCAGGAACCTGGCCTGGTGACTTTTGTTTCTCTGGGGAAAGGCCATCATTCTTGTCCGGGGCCCGGTGGTCCGGCGTGACCGGCAGCCTGCAGAAATTCCGAAACGATCAGGATACCTCCCAGACCGACAATACTACCACAGGCACCTGTGGCTGGTTTGACAGTACCAAGTGCCTCCTGCAAACTGACATCAGGAACCTGGCCTGGTGACTTTTGTTTCTCGAGGGAAAGGCCATCATTCTTGTCCGGGGCCCGGTGCCCCGGAGTGGCTGGCTGCCTGCTGAAATTCCTCACGGTTGAGGATACCTCCCAGACGCAAGGAGCCCCCAGAGGAAACTGTGGCTGGTTTGACAGTGCCAAGTGCCTCCTGCAAACTGACATCAGGAACCTGGCCTGGTGACTTTTGTTTCTCTGGGGAAAGGCCATGGTTCATATCCTGGACCAGTTGGACCGGAGTGGCCGGCTGCCTGCTGAAATTCCGAACGGATCAGGATGCCGCCCAGATGCAAGGTGTCCCCACAGGCACCTACGGTTGGTTTGACAGTGCCCAGTGCCTCCTGCAAACTGACATCAAGAACCTGGCCTGGTGAGTTTTGTTTCTCTGGGGAAAGGCCATAGATGATGTGCAGTGCCCGGTGGCCCGGAGTGGCCGGCTGCCTGCTGAAATTCCGCGCGTATGAGGATACATCCCAGATGCATGGTGCCCGCGCAGGCAATAGTGGCTGGTTTGAGACTGCCAAGTGCCTCCTGCAAACTGACATCAGGAACCTGGCCTGGTGACTTTTGTTTCTCTGGGGAAAGGCCATCGTCCCTATCCAGGGCCCCGCGGCCCGGAGTGGCCGGCTGCCTGCTGAAGTTCCGCACGGATCAGGATACCTCCCAGAGTGAAAGTACCACCACAGGCAACTGTGGCTGGTTTGACAGTGCCAAGTGCCTCCTGCAAACTGACATCAGGAACCTGGCCTGGTGACTTTTGTTTCTCTGGTGAAAGGCCATTGTACGTTTCCAGGGCCTGATGGCCCGAGGTGGCCGGCTGCCTGCTGAAATTCCGCACGGATCAGGATACCTCCCAGACGAAACGTACCACCACAGGCAACAGTGGCTGGTTTGACAGTGCCTAGTGCCTCCTGCAAACTGACATCAGGAACCTGGCCTGGTGACTTTTGCTTCTCTGGGAAAGGGCCATCATTCTTGTCCAGTGCCCAGTGGACCGGAGTGGCCGGCTGCCTGCTGAAATTCCGCACGTATGAGGATACGTCCCAGATGCAAGGTGCCCCCACAGGCAACAGTGGCTGGATTGACAGTGCCAAGTGCCTCCTGCAAACTGACATCAGGAACCTGGCCTGGTGACTTTTGTTTCTCTGGGGAAAGGCCATGGTTCATGTCCAGGCCCGGGTGGCCCGGAGTGGCCAGCTGCCAGCTGAAATTCGTCACGGCTGAGGATACCTCCCAGACGCAAGGAGCCCCCAGAGGAGACTGTGGCTGGTTTGACAGTGCCAAGTGCCTCCTGCAAACTGACATCAGGAACCTGGCCTGGTGACTTTTGTTTCTCTGGGGAAAGGCCATTGTACGTTTCCTGGGCCTGGTGGCCCCTAGTGGCCGGCCGCCTGCTGAAATTCCGCATGGATCAGGATACCTCCCAGACCGAAAGTACCACCACAGGCAACTGTGGCTGGTTTGACAGTGCCAGGTGCCTCCTGCAAACTGACATCAGGACCCTGGCCTGGGGAGTTGTCTTTCTCAGAGGAAAAACCAGTGTTCTTGTCCCACGTCCTGTAGCCCGGAGTGGCCGGCTGCCTGCCGAAATTCTCAACGTCTCAATATACATCCTAGAAGCAAGGCGCCACAATAGGCAATTGTGGCGGATTGGACAGTGCCAAATGCCTCCTGCAAATTGACATCAGGAACATGGCATGCTGAGTTTTGCTTCTGTCAGAAAAAGTTCATGGTTCATGTCCAGGTTGAGGTGACCCGGCGTGGCAGGGTGTCTCTTAAAATTCCAAACATCTCAGGATGGCTCCCAGAATCAAGGCGCCACCACAGGCACCTGTGGGTGGTTGGACAGTGCCAAGTGCCTCCTGCAAACTGACGTCAGGAACTTGGCCTGGTGAGTTTTGTTTCTCACAGAAAAGGCCATCGTTGGTGTCCAGGGTCCGGTGGCCAGGAGAGGACTGGTGCCTGCTGAAATTGCGAACATCCCAATATACCAGCCTGAAGCAAGGTGCCACCAGAGGCAACTGTGGCTGGTTCGACAGTGCGAAGTTCCTTCAGAATATGGACATCAGGGACCTGGCCTGGTGACTTTTGTTTCTCTGGGGAAAGGCCATAGTTCCTGGGCAGGTTCCGGTGGACCGTAGCGGCACGGTGCTTCTTAAAATTCCGAACATCTCAAGACATCTCCCAGAAGCAAGGCACCACCATAGGCAAGTGTCGCTGGTTCGACAGGGCCAAGTGCCTCCTGCAAATCGACATCAGGAACCTGGCCTGGTGACTTTTGTTTCTCTGGGGAAAGGTCATCATTCTTGTCCGGGGCCCGCTGGCCCGGAGTAGCCGGCGTACTGCTGAAATTCCTCACGGTTGAGGATACCTCCCAGATGAAAGGAGGCCGCAGAGGAAACTGTGGCTGGTTTGACAGTGCCAAGTGCCTCCTGCAAACTGACATCAGGAACCTGGCCTGGTGACTTTTGTTTCTCAGGGGAAAGGCCATGGTTCATATCCTGGACCAGTTGGACCTGAGAGGCCAGCTGCCTGCTGAAATTCCGAACGGATCAGGATGCCGCCCAGATGCAAGGTGCCCCCAAAGGCACCTGCAGTTGGTTTGACAGTGCCAAGTGCCTCCTGCAAACTGACATCAGGAACCTGACCTGGTGACTTTTGTTTCTCTGGGGAAAGGCCATAGATGATGTGCAGTGCCCGGTGGCCCGGAGTGGCCGGCTGCATGCTGAAATTCCGCACGGATGAGGATACGTCCCAGATGCAAGGTGCCCCCACAGGGAATTGTGGCTGGTTTGACAGTGCCAAGTGCCTCCTGCAAACTGACATCAGGAACCTGGCCTGGTGACTTTTGTTTCTCTGGGGAAAGGCCATGGTTCATGTCCAGGCCCGGGTGGCCCGGAGTGGCCAGCTGCCAGCTGAAATTCGTCACGGCTGAGGATACCTCCCAGACGCAAGGAGCCCCCAGAGGAGACTGTGGCTGGTTTGACAGTGCCAAGTGCCTCCTGCAAACTGACATCAGGAACCTGGCCTGGTGACTTTTGTTTCTCTGGGGAAAGGCCATTGTACGTGTCCAGGGCCTGATGGCCCGGAGTGGCCGGCTGCCTGCTGAAATTCCGCACGGATCAGGATACCTCCCAGACCGAAACTACCACCACAGGCAACTGTGGCTGGTTTGACAGTGCCAAGTGCCTCCTGCAAACTGACATCAGGAACCTGGCATGGTGATTTTGTTTCTCTGGTGAAAGGCCATGGTTCGTGTCCAGTGCCCGGTGGCCTGGATTGGCCAGCTGCCTGCTGAAATTCCGCACGTATGAGGATACGTCCCAGATGCAAGGTGCCCCCACAGGCAACAGTGGCTGGATTGACAGTGCCAAGTGCCTCCTGCAAACTGACATCAGGAACCTGGCCTGGTGCTTTTGTTTCTCTGGGGAAAGGCCATTGTACGTTTCCTGGGCCTGGTGGCCCCTAGTGGCCGGCCGCCTGCTGAAATTCCGCATGGATCAGGATACCTCCCAGAGTGAAAGTACCACCACAGGCAACTGTGGCTGGATTGACAGTGCCAAGTGCCTCCTGCAAACTGACATCAGGAACCTGGCCTGGTGACTTTTGTTTCTCTGGTGAAAGGCCATTGTACGTTTCCAGGGCCTGATGGCCCGGGGTGGCCGGCTGCCTGCTGAAATTCCGCACGGATCAGGATACCTCCCAGACGGAACGTACCACCACAGGCAACAGTGGCTGGTTTGACAGTGCCTAGTGCCTCCTGCAAACTGACATCAGGAACCTGGCCTGGTGACTTTTGCTTCTCTGGGAAAGGGCCATCATTCTTGTCCAGTGCCCAGTGGACCGGAGTGGCCGGCTGCCTGCTGAAATTCCGCACGTATGAGGATACGTCCCAGATGCAAGGTGCCCCCACAGGCAACAGTGGCTGGATTGACAGTGCCAAGTGCCTCCTGCAAACTGACATCAGGAACCTGGCCTGGTGACTTTTGTTTCTCTGGGGAAAGGCCATTGTACGTTTCCAGGGCCTGGTGGCCCCTAGTGGCCGGCCGCCTGCTGAAATTCCGCATGGATCAGGATACCTCCCAGACCGAAAGTACCACCACAGGCAACTGTGGCTGGTTTGACAGTGCCAGGTGCCTCCTGCAAACTGACATCAGGACCCTGGCCTGGTGACTTTTGTTTCTCTGGGGAAAGGCCACTGTTCATGTCCAGGCCCGGGTGGCCAGGAGTGGCCAGCTGCCAGCTGAAATTCCGCACGTATGAGGATACATCCCAGATGCAAGGTGCCCCCACAGGCAACTGTGGCTGGTTTGACAGTGCCAAGTGCCTCCTGTAAACTGACATCAGGAACCTGGCCTGGTGACTTTTGTTTCTCTGGGGAAAGGCCATGCTTCATATCCTGGACCTGTAGGCCCGGAGTGGCCGGCTCCCTGCTGAAATTCCGAATGGATCAGGATGCCGCCCTGATGCAATGTGCCCCCACAGGCACCTGTGGCTGGTTTGACAGTGCCAAGTGCCTCCTGCAAACTGACATCAGGAACCTGACCTGGTGACTTTCGTTTCTCTGGGGAAAGGCCATAGATGATGTGCAGTGCCCGGTGGCCCGGAGTGGCCGGCTGCCTGCTGAAATTCCTCACGTATGAGGATACATCCCAGATGCATGGTGCCCGCGCAGGCAACAGTGGCTGGTTTGAGAGTGCCAAGTGCCTCCTGCAAACTGACATCAGGAACCTGGCCTGGTGACTTTTGTTTCTCTGGGGAAAGGCCATCGTCCCTATCCAGGGCCCCGCGGCCCGGAGTGGCCAGCTGCCTTCTGAAGTTGCGCACGGATCAGGATACCTCCCAGAATGAAAATACCACCACAGGCAACTGTGGCTGGTTTGACAGTGCCAAGTGCCTCCTGCAAACTGACATCAAGAACCTGGCCTGGTGACTTTTGTTTCCTGGTGAAAGGCCATTGTACGTGTCCAGGGCCTGATGGCCCGGAGTGGCCGGCTGCCTGCTGAAATTCCGCACGGATCAGGATACCTCCCAGACCGAAACTACCACCACAGGCAACTGTGGCTGGTTTGACAGTGCCAAGTGCCTCCTGCAAACTGACATCAGGAACCTGGCTTGGGGAGTTTTCTTTCTCTGGGGAAAGGCCAATGTACGTGTCCAGGGCCTGATGGCCCGGAGTGGCCGGCCGCCTGCTGAAATTCCTCACGGTTGAGGATACCTCCCAGATGAAAGGTGCCCCCACAGGCAACTGTGGCTGGTTTGACAGTGCCAAGTGCCTCCTGCAAACTGACATCAGGACCCTGGCCTGGTGAGTTGTCTTTCTCAGAGGAAAAGCCAGTGTTCTTGTCCCACGTCCTGTAGCCCGGAGTGGCCGGCTGCCTGCCGAAATACTCAACGTCTCAATATACATCCTAGAAGCAAGGCGCCACAATAGGCAATTGTGGCGGATTGGACAGTGCCAAATGCCTCCTGCAAATTGACATCAGGAACATGGCCTGCTGAGTTTTGCTTCTGTCAGAAAAAGTTCATGGTTCATTTCCAGGTTGAGGTGACCCAGTGTGGCAGGGTGTCTCTTAAAATTCCAAACATCTCAGGATGGCTCCCAGAATCAAGGCGCCACCACAGGAACCTGTGGGTGGTTGGACAGTGCCAAGTGCCTCCTGCAAACTGACGTCAGGAACTTGGCCTGGTGACTTTTGTTTCTCACAGAAAAGGCCATCGTTGGTGTCCAGGGTCCGGTGGCCAGGAGAGGACTGGTGCCTGCTGAAATTGCGAACATCCCAATATACCAGCCTGAAGCAAGGTGCCACCAGAGGCAACTGTGGCTGGTTGGACAGTGCGAAGTTCCTTCAGAATATGGACATCAAGGACCTGGCCTGGTGACTTTTGTTTCTCTGGGGAACGGCCATAGTTCCTGGGCAGGTTCCGGTGGACCGTAGCGGCACGGTGCTTCTTAAAATTCCGAACATCTCAAGACATCTCACAGAAGAAAGGCACATCCATAGGCAAGAGTGGCTGGTTCGACAGGGCCAAGTGCCTCCTGCAAATCGACATCAGGAACCTGGCCTGGTGACTTTTGTTTCTCTGGGGAAAGGTCATCATTCTTGTCCAGGGCCCGGTGGCCCGGAGTGTCCGGCGTACTGCTGAAATTCCTCACGGTTGAGGATACCTCCCAGACGCAAGGTGCTCCCACAGGCAACTGTGGCTGGTTTGACAGTGCCAAGTGCCTCCTGCAAACTGACATCAGGAACTTGGCCTGGTGACTTTTGTTTCTCTGGGGAAAGGCCATGGTTCATGTCCAGGGCCTGGTGGCCCGGAGTGGCCGGCTGCCAGCTGAAATTCGGCACGTGTGAGGATACATCCCAGATGCAAGGTGCCCCCAAAGGCAACTGTGGCTGGTTTGACAGTGCCAAGTGCCTCCTGTAAACTGACATCAGGAACCTGGCCTGGTGACTTTTGTTTCTCTGGGGAAAGGCCATGGTTCATATCCTGGACCTGTAGGCCCGGAGTGGCCGGCTGCCTGCTGAAATTCCGAATGGATCAGAATGCCGCCCAGATGCAAGGTGCCCCCACAGGCACCTGTGGCTGGTTTGACAGTGCCAAGTGCCTCCTGCAAACTGACATCAGGAACCTGGCCTGGTGACTTTTGTTTCTCTGGGGAAAGGCCATGGTTCAGGTCCAGGTCCGGGTGGCCCGGAGTGGGCAGCTGCCTGCTGAAATTCCGCACGTATGAGGATACCGCCCAGATGCATGGTGCCCGCGCAGGCAACAGTGGCTGGTTTGAGAGTGCCAAGTGCCTCCTGCAAACTGACATCAGGAACCTGGCCTGGTGACTTTTGTTTCTCTGGGGAAAGGCCATCGTCCCTATCCAGGGCCCCGCGGCCCTGAGTGGCCGGCTGCCTGCTGAAGTTCCGTACGGATCAGGATACCTCCCAGAATGAAAATACCACCACAGGCAACTGTGGCTGGTTTGACAGTGCCAAGTGCCTCCTGCAAACTGACATCAGGAACCTGGCTTGGGGAGTTTTCTTTCTCTGGTGAAAGGCCAATGTACGTGTCCAGGGCCTGATGGCCCGGAGTGGCCGGCAGCCTGCTGAAATTCCTCACGGTTGAGGATACCTCCCAGATGCAAGGTGCCCCCACAGGCGACTGTGGCTGGTTTGACAGTGCCAAGTGCCTCCTGCAAACTGACATCAGGAACCTGGCCTGGTGACTTTTGTTTCTCTGGGGAAAGGCCATGGTTCATATACTGGGCACATAGGACCGGAGAGACCGGCTGCCTGCTGAAATTCCGCACATATGAGGATACGTCCCAGATGCAAGGTGCCCCCACAGGCAACTGTGGCTGGTTTGACAGTGCCAAGTGCCTCCTGCAAACTGACATCAGGAACCTGGCCTGGTGACTTTTCTTTCTCTGGGGAAAGGCCATTGTACGTGTTCAGGGCCTGGTGGCCCCTAGTGGCCGGCCGCCTGCTGAAATTCCGCATGGATCAGGATACCTCCCAGACCGAAAGTACCACCACAGGCAACTGTGGCTGGTTTGACAGTGCCAAGTGCCTCCTGCAAACTGACATCAGGACCCTGGCCTGGCGAGTTGTCTTTCTCAGAGGAAAAGCCAGTGTTCTTGTCCCACGTCCTGTAGCCCGGAGTGGCCGGCTGCCTGCCGAAATACTCAACGTCTCAATATACATCCTAGAAGCAAGGCGCCACAATAGGCAATTGTGGCGGATTGGACAGTGCCAAATGCCTCCTGCAAATTGACATCAGGAACATGGCCTGCTGAGTTTTGCTTCTGTCAGAAAAATTTCATGGTTCATGTCCAGGTTGAGGTGACCCGGCGTGGCAGGGTGTCTCTTAAAATTCCAAACATCTCAGGATGGCTCCCAGAATCAAGGCGCCACCACAGGCACCTGTGGGTGGTTGGACAGTGCCAAGTGCCTCCTGCAAACTGACGTCAGGAACTTGGCCTGGTGACTTTTGTTTCTCACAGAAAAGTCCATCGTTGATGTCCAGGGTCCGGTGGCCAGGAGAGGACTGGTGCCTGCTGAAATTGCGAACATCCCAATATACCAGCCTGAAGCAAGGTGCCACCAGAGGCAACTGTGGCTGGTTGGACAGTGCGAAGTTCCTTCAGAATATGGACATCAAGGACCTGGCCTGGTGACTTTTGTTTCTCTGGGGAACGGCCATAGTTCCTGGGCAGGTTCCGGTGGACCGTAGCGGCACGGTGCTTCTTAAAATTCCGAACATCTCAAGACATCTCACAGAAGAAAGGCACATCCATAGGCAAGTGTGGCTGGTTCGACAGGGCCAAGTGCCTCCTGCAAATCGACATCAGGAACCTGGCCTGGTGACTTTTGTTTCTCTGGGGAAAGGTCATCATTCTTGTCCAGGGCCCGCTGGCCCGGAGTGTCCGGCGTACTGCTGAAATTCCTCACGGTTGAGGATACCTCCCAGACGCAAGGTGCTCCCACAGGCAACTGTGGCTGGTTTGACAGTGCCAAGTGCCTCCTGCAAACTGACATCAGGAACCTGGCCTGGTGACTTTTGTTTCTCTTGGGAAAAGGCCATGGTTCATGTCCAGGGCCAGGTGGCCCGGAGTGGCTGGCTGCCTGCTGAAATTCCTCACGGTTGAGGATACCTCCCAGATGAAAGGAGCCCGCAGAGGAAACTGTGGCTGGTTTGACAGTGCCAAGTGCCTCCTGCAAACTGACATCAGGAACCTGGACTGGTGACTTTTGTTTCTCTGGGGAAAGGCCATGGTTCATATCCTGGACCTGTTGGACCTGAGAGGCCGGCTGCCTGCTGAAATTCTGAACGAATCAGGATGCCGTCCAGATGCAAGGTGTCCCCAAAGGCACCTGCAGTTGGTTTGACAGTGCCAAGTGCCTCCTGCAAACTGACATCAGGAACCTGGCCTGGTGACTTTTGTTTCTCTGGGGAAAGGCCACTGTTCATGTCCAGGGCCGGGTGGCCCGGAGTGGCCAGCTGCCAGCTGAAATTCCACACGTGTGAGGATACATCCCAGATGCAAGGTGCCCCCAAAGGCAACTGTGGCTGGTTTGACAGTGCCAAGTACCTCCTGTAAACTGACATCAGGAACCTGGCCTGGTGACTTTTGTTTCTCTGGGGAAAGGCCATGGTTCATATCCTGGACCTGTAGGCCCGGAGTGGCCGGCTCCCTGCTGAAATTCCGAATGGATCAGGATGCCGCCCAGATGCAAGGTGCCCCCACAGGCACCTGTGGCTGGTTTGACAGTGCCAAGTGCCTCCTGCAAACTGACATCAGGAACCTGGCCTGGTGACTTTCGTTTCTCTGGGGAAAGGCCATGGTTCGTGTCAAGTGCCCGTAGGCCCGGAGTGGCCGGCTGCCTGCTGAAATTCCGCACGGATCAGGATACCTCCCAGATGCAAGGTGCTTCCACAGGCACCTGTGGTTGGTTTGACAGTGCCAAGTGCCTCCTTCAAACTGACATCAGGAACCTGGCCTGGTGACTTTTGTTTCTCTGGGCAAGCGCCATCATCCTTGTCCGGGGTCCGGTGGCCCGTCGTGGCCAGCTGTCTGCTGAAATTCCGCATGGATCAGGATACCTCCCAGACCGAAAATACCACCACAGGCAACTGTGGTTGGTTTGACAGTGCCAAGTGCCTCCTGCAAACAGACATCAGGAACCTGGCCTGGTGACTTTTGTTTCTCTGGGGAAAGGCCATGGTTCGTGTCCAGTGCCCGGTGGCCTGGAGTGGCCAGCTGCCTGCTGAAATTCCGCACGTATGAGGATACGTCCCAGAAGCAAGGTGCCCCCACAGGCAACTGTGGCTGGTTTGACAGTGCCAAGTGCCTCCTGCAAACTGACATCAGGAACCTGGCCTGGTGACTTTTCTTTCTCTGGGGAAAGGCCATTGTACGTGTTCAGGGCCTGGTGGCCCCTAGTGGCCGGCCGCCTGCTGAAATTCCGCATGGATCAGGATACCTCCCAGACCGAAAGTACCACCACAGGCAACTGTGGCTGGTTTGACAGTGCCAAGTGCCTCCTGCAAACTGACATCAGGACCCTGGCCTGGTGAGTTGTCTTTCTCAGAGGAAAAGCCAGTGTTCTTGTCCCACGTCCTGTAGCCCGGAGTGGCCGGCTGCCTGCCGAAATACTCAACGTCTCAATATACATCCTAGAAGCAAGGCGCCACAATAGGCAATTGTGGCGGATTGGACAGTGCCAAATGCCTCCTGCAAATTGACATCAGGAACATGGCCTGCTGAGTTTTGCTTCTGTCAGAAAAATTTCATGGTTCATGTCCAGGTTGAGGTGACCCGGCGTGGCAGGGTGTCTCTTAAAATTCCAAACATCTCAGGATGGCTCCCAGAATCAAGGCGCCACCACAGGCACCTGTGGGTGGTTGGACAGTGCCAAGTGCCTCCTGCAAACTGACGTCAGGAACTTGGCCTGGTGACTTTTGTTTCTCACAGAAAAGGCCATCGTTGGTGTCCAGGGTCCGGTGGCCAGGAGAGGACTGGTGCCTGCTGAAATTGCGAACATCCCAATATACCAGCCTGAAGCAAGGTGCCACCAGAGGCAACTGTGGCTGGTTGGACAGTGCGAAGTTCCTTCAGAATATGGACATCAGGGACCTGGCCTGGTGACTTTTGTTTCTCTGGGGAAAGGCCATCGTTCCTGGGCAGGTTCCGGTGGACCGTAGCGGCACGGTGCTTCTTAAAATTCCGAACATCTCAAGACATCTCCCAGAAGCAAGGCACAACCATAGGCAAGTGTGGCTGGTTTGACAGGGCCAAGTGCCTCCTGCAAATCGACATCAGGAACCTGGCCTGGTGACTTTTGTTTCTCTGGGGAAAGGTCATCATTCTTGTCCGGGGCCCGCTGGCCCGGAGTGGCCGGCGTAGTGCTGAAATTCCTCACGGTTGAGGATACCTCCCAGATGAAAGGAGGCCGCAGAGGAAACTGTGGCTGTTTTGACAGTGCCAAGTGCCTCCTGCAAACTGACATCAGGAACCTGGACTGGTGACTTTTGTTTCTCTGGGGAAAGGCCATGGTTCATATCCTGGACCAGTTGGACCTGAGAGGCCGGTTGCCTGCTGAAATTCCGAACGGATCAGGATGCCGCCCAGATGCAAGGTGCCCCCAAAGGCACCTGCAGTTGGTTTGACAGTGCCAAGTGCCTCCTGCAAACGGACATCAGGAACCTGGCCTGGTGACTTTTGTTTCTCTGGGGAAAGGCCATAGATTATGTCCAGTGCCCGGTGGCCCGGAGTGGCCGGCTGCCTGCTGAAATTCCGCACGGATCAGGATACGTCCCAGATGCAAGGTGCCCCCACAGCCAACTGTGGCTGGATTGACAGTGCCAAGTGCCTCCTGCAAACTGACATCAGGAACCAGGCCTGGTGAGTTTTGTTTCTCTGGGGAAAGGCCATGGTTCATATCCAGGACCCGTAGGCCAGGAGTGCCCCGCAGCCTGCTGAAATTCCGTACGGATCAGGATGACGCCCAGATTAAAGGTGCCCCCAAAGGCACCTGTGGCTGGTTTGACAGTGCCAAGTGCCTCCTGCAAACTGATATCAGCAGCCTGGCCTGGTGACTTTTGTTTCTCTGGGGAAAGGACATGGTTCATGTCAAGTGCCCGGTGGCCCTGAGTGGCCGGCTGCCTGCTGAAATTCCGCACGTATGAGGATACCGCCCAGATGCAAGGTGCACGCGCAGGCAACTGTGGCTGGTTTGATAGTGCCAAGTGCCTCCTGCAAACTGACATCAGGAACCTGGCCTGGTGACTTTTGTTTCTCTGGGGAAAGGCCATCGTTCCTATCCAGGGCCCGGCGGCCCGGAGTGGTCGGATGCCTGCTGAAATTCTGAACGGATCAGGATACCTCCCAGATGCAAGGTGCCCACACAGGCAACTGTGGCTGGTTTGACAGTGCCAAGTGCCTCCTGCAAACTGGCATCAGGAACCTGGCCTGGTGACATTTGTTTCTCAGGGGAAAGGCCATCGTTCGTACCCAGTGCCCTTTGGCACGCAGTTGGCGGCTGCCTGCTGAAATTCCTCACGGTTGAGGATACCTCCCAGATGAAAGCAGCCCCAAAAGGGAACTGTGGCTGGTTGGACAGTGCCAAGTGCCTCCTGCAAACTGACATCAGGAACCTGGCTTAGTGACTTTTGTTTCTCTGGGGAAAGGCCATCATTCCTCTCCTGGACCCGAAGGCCCAGAGTGGACGGCCGCCTTCTGAAATTCCGCATGGATCAGGATACCTCCCAGATGGAAGGTGCCCCCACAGGCAACTGTGGCTGGTTTGACAGTGCCAAGTGCCTCCTGCAAACTGACATCAGGAACCTGGCCTGGTGACTTTTGTTTCTCTGGGGAAAGGCCATCATTCTTGTCCGGGGCCCGCTGGCCCGGAGTGGCTGCCTGCCTGCTGAAATTCCGAACGGATCAGGATACCTCCCAGACGCAAGGCGCCCCCACAGGCACCTGCGGTTGGTTTGACGGTGCCCAGAGCCTCCTGCTAACTGACATCAGGAACCTGGCCTGGTGACTTTTGTTTCTCTGGGGAATGGCCATGGTTCATGTCCAGCGCCAGGTGGCCCGCAGTGGCCGGCTGCCTGCTGAAATTCCGCATGGATCAGGATACCTCCCATACCGAAAGTACCACCACAGGCAACTATGGCTGGTTTGACAGTGCCTAGTGCCTCCTGCAAACTGACATCAGGAACCTGGCCTGGTGACTTTTGTTTCTCTGGGAAAGGGCCATCATTCTTGTCCAGGGCCCGGTGGCCCGGCGTGGCCGGCAGCCTGCAGAAATTCTTAACGGATGAGGATACCTCCCAGATCGAAAATACTGCAACAGGCAACTGTGGCTGGTTTGACAGTGCCAAATGCCTCCTGCAAACTGACATCAGGAACCTAGCCTGGTGCTTTTGTTTCTCTGGGGAAAGGCCATTGTACGTTTCCAGGGACGGGTGGCCTGTAGTGGCCGGCTGCCTGCTGAAATTCCTCAAGGTTGAGGATACCTCCCAGACGCAAGGTGCCCCCAAAGGCACCTGCGGTTGGTTTGACAGTGCCAAGTGCCTCCTGCAAATTGACATCAGGAACCGGGCCTAGTGACTTTTGTTTCTCTGGGGAAAGTCCATAGATGATGTCCAGTGCCCAGTGGACCGGAGTGGCCGGCTGCCTACTGAAATTCCGCATGGATCACGATACCTCCCACACCGAAAGTACCACCACAGGCAACTGTGGCTGGTTTGAGAGTGCCAAGTGCCTCCTGCAAACTGACATCAGGAACCTGGCCTGGTGACTTTTGTTTCTCTGGGGAAAGGTCATCATTCTTGTCCGGGGCCCGCTGGCCCGGAGTGGTCGGCAGCCTGCTGAAATTCCTCACGGTTGAGGATACCTCCCAGACGCAACGTGCTCCCACAGGTAACTGTCACTTGTTTGACAGTGCCAAGTGCCTCCTGCAAACTGACATCAGGAACCTGGCCTGGTGAGTTTTGTTTCTCTGGGGAAAGGCCATCGTTCGTACCCAGTGCGCTTTGGCACGCAGTTGGCGGCTGCCTGCTGAAATTCCTCACGGTTGAGGATACCTCCCAGATGAAAGGAGCCCCAAAAGAGAGCTGTGGCTGGTTTGACAGTGCCAAGTGCCTCCTGCAAACTGACATCAGGAACCTGGCCTAGTGACTTTTGTTTCTCTGGGGAAAGGCCATCGTTCCTCTCCTGGACCCGAAGGCCCAGAGTGGCCGGCCGCCTGCTGAAATTCCGCATGGATCAGGATACCTCCCAGATGGAAGGTGCCCCCACAGGCATCTGTGGCTGGTTTGACAGTGCCAAGTGCCTCCTGCAAATTGACATCAGGAACCAGGCCTAGTGACTTTTGTTTCTCTGAGGAAAGGCCATAGATGATGTCCAGTGCCCAGTGGACCGGAGTGGCCGGCTGCCTGCTGAAATTCCGCACGGATCAGGATACCTCCCAGATGCAAGTTGCCCCCGCAGGCAACTGTGGCTGGTTTGACAGTGCCAAGTGCCTCCTGCAAACTGACATCAGGAACCTGGACTGGTGACTTTTGTTTCTCTGGGGAAAGGCCATGGTTCATATCCTGGACCAGTTGGACCTGAGAGGCCGGTTGCCTGCTGAAATTCCGAACGGATCAGGATGCCGCCCAGATGCAAGGTGCCCCCAAAGGCACCTGCAGTTGGTTTGACAGTGCCAAGTGCCTCCTGCAAACTGACATCAGGAACCTGGCCTGGTGACTTTTGTTTCTCTGGGGAAAGGCCATAGATTATGTCCAGTGCCCGGTGGCCCGGAGTGGCCGGCTGCCTGCTGAAATTCCGCACGGATCAGGATACGTCCCAGATGCAAGGTGCCCCCACAGCCAACTGTGGCTGGATTGACAGTGCCAAGTGCCTCCTGCAAACTGACATCAGGAACCAGGCCTGGTGAGTTTTGTTTCTCTGGGGAAAGGCCATGGTTCATATCCAGGACCCGTAGGCCAGGAGTGCCCCGCAGCCTGCTGAAATTCCGTACGGATCAGGATGACGCCCAGATTAAAGGTGCCCCCAAAGGCACCTGTGGCTGGTTTGACAGTGCCAAGTGCCTCCTGCAAACTGATATCAGCAGCCTGGCCTGGTGACTTTTGTTTCTCTGGGGAAAGGACATCGTTCCTATCCAGGGCCCGGCGGCCCGGAGTGGTCGGATGCCTGCTGAAATTCTGAACGGATCAGGATACCTCCCAGATGCAAGGTGCCCACACAGGCAACTGTGGCTGGTTTGACAGTGCCAAGTGCCTCCTGCAAACTGACATCAGGAACCTGGCCTGGTGACTTTTGTTTCTCTGGGGAAAGGCCATCGTTCGTACCCAGTGCCCTTTGGCACGCAGTTGGCGGCTCCCTGCTGAAATTCCGAATGGATCAGGATGCCGCCCAGATGCAATGTGCCCCCACTAGGCAACTGTGGCTGGTTTGACAGTGCCAAGTGCCTCCTGCAAACTGACATCAGGAACCTGGCCTAGTGACTTTTGTTTCTCTGGGGAAAGGCCATCGTTCCTCTCCTGGACCCGAAGGCCCAGAGTGGACGGCCGCCTTCTGAAATTCCGCATGGATCAGGATACCTCCCAGATGGAAGGTGCCCCCACAGGCAACTGTGGCTGGTTTGACAGTGCCAAGTGCCTCCTGCAAACTGACATCAGGAACCTGGCCTGGTGACTTTTGTTTCTCTGGGGAAAGGCCATCATTCTTGTCCGGGGCCCGCTGGCCCGGAGTGGCTGCCTGCCTGCTGAAATTCCGAACGGATCAGGATACCTCCCAGACGCAAGGCGCCCCCACAGGCACCTGCGGTTGGTTTGACGGTGCCCAGAGCCTCCTGCTAACTGACATCAGGAACCTGGCCTGGTGACTTTTGTTTCTCTGGGGAATGGCCATGGTTCATGTCCAGCGCCAGGTGGCCCACAGTGGCCGGCTGCCTGCTGAAATTCCGCATGGATCAGGATACCTCCCATACCGAAAGTACCACCACAGGCAACTGTGGCTGGTTTGACAGTGCCTAGTGCCTCCTGCAAACTGACATCAGGAACCTGGCCTGGTGACTTTTGTTTCTCTGGGAAAGGGCCATCATTCTTGTCCAGGGCCCGGTGGCCCGGCGTGGCCGGCAGCCTGCAGAAATTCTTAACGGATGAGGATACCTCCCAGATCGAAAATACTGCAACAGGCAACTGTGGCTGGTTTGACAGTGCCAAGTGCCTCCTGCAAACTGACATCAGGAACCTAGCCTGGTGCTTTTGTTTCTCTGGGGAAAGGCCATTGTACGTTTCCAGGGACGGGTGGCCTGTAGTGGCCGGCTGCCTGCTGAAATTCCTCAAGATTGAGGATACCTCCCAGACGCAAGTGCCCCCAAAGGCACCTGCGGTTGGTTTGACAGTGCCAAGTGCCTCCTGCAAATTGACATCAGGAACCGGGCCTAGTGACTTTTGTTTCTCTGGGGAAAGTCCATAGATGATGTCCAGTGCCCAGTGGACCGGAGTGGCCGGCTGCCTACTGAAATTCCGCATGGATCACGATACCTCCCAGACCGAAAGTACCACCACAGGCAACTGTGGCTGGTTTGAGAGTGCCAAGTGCCTCCTGCAAACTGACATCAGGAACCTGGCCTGGTGACTTTTGTTTCTCTGGGGAAAGGCCATGGTTCATGGCCGGGGCCCGGTGGCCCGGAGTGGCCGGCTGCCTGCTGAAATTCCTCACGGTTGAGGATACCTCCCAGACGCAAGGTGCCCCCAAAGGCACCTGCGGTTGGTTTGACAGTGCCAAGTGCCTCCTGCAAATTGACATCAGGAACCAGGCCTAGTGACTTTTGTTTCTCTGAGGAAAGGCCATAGATGATGTCCAGTGCCCAGTGGACCGGAGTGGCCGGCTGCCTGCTGAAATTCCGCACGGATCAGGATACCTCCCAGATGCAAGTTGCCCCCGCAGGCAACTGTGGTTGGTTTGACAGTGCCAAGTGCCTCCTGCAAACTGACATCAGGAACGTGGCCTGGTGACTTTTGTTTCTCTGGGGAAAGGTCATCATTCTTGTCCGGGGCCCGCTGGCCCGGAGTGGCTGCCTGCCTCCTGAAATTCCGCACGGATCAGGATGCCTCCCAGATGCAAGGTGCCCCCACAGGCACCTGCGGTTGGTTTGACGGTGCCCAGAGCCTCCTGCTAACTGACATCAGGAACCTGGCCTGGTGACTTTTGTTTCTCTGGGGAATGGCCATGGTTCATGTCCAGCGCCAGGTGGCCCACAGTGGCCGGCTGCCTGCTGAAATTCCGCACGGATCAGGATACCTCCCAGACCGAAACTACCACCACAGGCAACTGTGGCTGGTTTGACAGTGCCAAGTGCCTCCTGCAAACTGACATCAGGAACCTGGCCTGGTGACTTTTCTTTCTCTGGGGAAAGGCCATTGTACGTGTTCAGGGCCTGGTGGCCCCTAGTGGCCGGCCGCCTGCTGAAATTCCGCATGGATCAGGATACCTCCCAGACCGAAAGTACCACCACAGGCAACTGTGGCTGGTTTGACAGTGCCAAGTGCCTCCTGCAAACTGACATCAGGACCCTGGCCTGGCGAGTTGTCTTTCTCAGAGGAAAAGCCAGTGTTCTTGTCCCACGTCCTGTAGCCCGGAGTGGCCGGCTGCCTGCCGAAATACTCAACGTCTCAATATACATCCTAGAAGCAAGGCGCCACAATAGGCAATTGTGGCGGATTGGACAGTGCCAAATGCCTCCTGCAAATTGACATCAGGAACATGGCCTGCTGAGTTTTGCTTCTGTCAGAAAAATTTCATGGTTCATGTCCAGGTTGAGGTGACCCGGCGTGGCAGGGTGTCTCTTAAAATTCCAAACATCTCAGGATGGCTCCCAGAATCAAGGCGCCACCACAGGCACCTGTGGGTGGTTGGACAGTGCCAAGTGCCTCCTGCAAACTGACGTCAGGAACTTGGCCTGGTGACTTTTGTTTCTCACAGAAAAGTCCATCGTTGATGTCCAGGGTCCGGTGGCCAGGAGAGGACTGGTGCCTGCTGAAATTGCGAACATCCCAATATACCAGCCTGAAGCAAGGTGCCACCAGAGGCAACTGTGGCTGGTTGGACAGTGCGAAGTTCCTTCAGAATATGGACATCAAGGACCTGGCCTGGTGACTTTTGTTTCTCTGGGGAACGGCCATAGTTCCTGGGCAGGTTCCGGTGGACCGTAGCGGCACGGTGCTTCTTAAAATTCCGAACATCTCAAGACATCTCACAGAAGAAAGGCACATCCATAGGCAAGTGTGGCTGGTTCGACAGGGCCAAGTGCCTCCTGCAAATCGACATCAGGAACCTGGCCTGGTGACTTTTGTTTCTCTGGGGAAAGGTCATCATTCTTGTCCAGGGCCCGCTGGCCCGGAGTGTCCGGCGTACTGCTGAAATTCCTCACGGTTGAGGATACCTCCCAGACGCAAGGTGCTCCCACAGGCAACTGTGGCTGGTTTGACAGTGCCAAGTGCCTCCTGCAAACTGACATCAGGAACCTGGCCTGGTGACTTTTGTTTCTCTTGGGAAAGGCCATGGTTCATGTCCAGGGCCAGGTGGCCCGGAGTGGCTGGCTGCCTGCTGAAATTCCTCACGGTTGAGGATACCTCCCAGATGAAAGGAGCCCGCAGAGGAAACTGTGGCTGGTTTGACAGTGCCAAGTGCCTCCTGCAAACTGACATCAGGAACCTGGACTGGTGACTTTTGTTTCTCTGGGGAAAGGCCATGGTTCATATCCTGGACCTGTTGGACCTGAGAGGCCGGCTGCCTGCTGAAATTCTGAACGAATCAGGATGCCGTCCAGATGCAAGGTGTCCCCAAAGGCACCTGCAGTTGGTTTGACAGTGCCAAGTGCCTCCTGCAAACTGACATCAGGAACCTGGCCTGGTGACTTTTGTTTCTCTGGGGAAAGGCCACTGTTCATGTCCAGGGCCGGGTGGCCCGGAGTGGCCAGCTGCCAGCTGAAATTCCACACGTGTGAGGATACATCCCAGATGCAAGGTGCCCCCAAAGGCAACTGTGGCTGGTTTGACAGTGCCAAGTACCTCCTGTAAACTGACATCAGGAACCTGGCCTGGTGACTTTTGTTTCTCTGGGGAAAGGCCATGGTTCATATCCTGGACCTGTAGGCCCGGAGTGGCCGGCTCCCTGCTGAAATTCCGAATGGATCAGGATGCCGCCCAGATGCAAGGTGCCCCCACAGGCACCTGTGGCTGGTTTGACAGTGCCAAGTGCCTCCTGCAAACTGACATCAGGAACCTGGCCTGGTGACTTTCGTTTCTCTGGGGAAAGGCCATGGTTCGTGTCAAGTGCCCGTAGGCCCGGAGTGGCCGGCTGCCTGCTGAAATTCCGCACGGATCAGGATACCTCCCAGATGCAAGTTGCCCCCGCAGGCAACTGTGGTTGGTTTGACAGTGCCAAGTGCCTCCTGCAAACTGACATCAGGAACCTGGCCTGGTGACTTTTGTTTCTCTGGGCAAGCGCCATCATCCTTGTCCGGGGTCCGGTGGCCCGTCGTGGCCAGCTGTCTGCTGAAATTCCGCATGGATCAGGATACCTCCCAGACCGAAAATACCACCACAGGCAACTGTGGTTGGTTTGACAGTGCCAAGTGCCTCCTGCAAACAGACATCAGGAACCTGGCCTGGTGACTTTTGTTTCTCTGGGGAAAGGCCATGGTTCGTGTCCAGTGCCCGGTGGCCTGGAGTGGCCAGCTGCCTGCTGAAATTCCGCACGTATGAGGATACGTCCCAGAAGCAAGGTGCCCCCACAGGCAACTGTGGCTGGTTTGACAGTGCCAAGTGCCTCCTGCAAACTGACATCAGGAACCTGGCCTGGTGACTTTTCTTTCTCTGGGGAAAGGCCATTGTACGTGTTCAGGGCCTGGTGGCCCCTAGTGGCCGGCCGCCTGCTGAAATTCCGCATGGATCAGGATACCTCCCAGACCGAAAGTACCACCACAGGCAACTGTGGCTGGTTTGACAGTGCCAAGTGCCTCCTGCAAACTGACATCAGGACCCTGGCCTGGTGAGTTGTCTTTCTCAGAGGAAAAGCCAGTGTTCTTGTCCCACGTCCTGTAGCCCGGAGTGGCCGGCTGCCTGCCGAAATACTCAACGTCTCAATATACATCCTAGAAGCAAGGCGCCACAATAGGCAATTGTGGCGGATTGGACAGTGCCAAATGCCTCCTGCAAATTGACATCAGGAACATGGCCTGCTGAGTTTTGCTTCTGTCAGAAAAATTTCATGGTTCATGTCCAGGTTGAGGTGACCCGGCGTGGCAGGGTGTCTCTTAAAATTCCAAACATCTCAGGATGGCTCCCAGAATCAAGGCGCCACCACAGGCACCTGTGGGTGGTTGGACAGTGCCAAGTGCCTCCTGCAAACTGACGTCAGGAACTTGGCCTGGTGACTTTTGTTTCTCACAGAAAAGGCCATCGTTGGTGTCCAGGGTCCGGTGGCCAGGAGAGGACTGGTGCCTGCTGAAATTGCGAACATCCCAATATACCAGCCTGAAGCAAGGTGCCACCAGAGGCAACTGTGGCTGGTTGGACAGTGCGAAGTTCCTTCAGAATATGGACATCAGGGACCTGGCCTGGTGACTTTTGTTTCTCTGGGGAAAGGCCATCGTTCCTGGGCAGGTTCCGGTGGACCGTAGCGGCACGGTGCTTCTTAAAATTCCGAACATCTCAAGACATCTCCCAGAAGCAAGGCACAACCATAGGCAAGTGTGGCTGGTTTGACAGGGCCAAGTGCCTCCTGCAAATCGACATCAGGAACCTGGCCTGGTGACTTTTGTTTCTCTGGGGAAAGGTCATCATTCTTGTCCGGGGCCCGCTGGCCCGGAGTGGCCGGCGTAGTGCTGAAATTCCTCACGGTTGAGGATACCTCCCAGATGAAAGGAGGCCGCAGAGGAAACTGTGGCTGTTTTGACAGTGCCAAGTGCCTCCTGCAAACTGACATCAGGAACCTGGACTGGTGACTTTTGTTTCTCTGGGGAAAGGCCATGGTTCATATCCTGGACCAGTTGGACCTGAGAGGCCGGTTGCCTGCTGAAATTCCGAACGGATCAGGATGCCGCCCAGATGCAAGGTGCCCCCAAAGGCACCTGCAGTTGGTTTGACAGTGCCAAGTGCCTCCTGCAAACTGACATCAGGAACCTGGCCTGGTGACTTTTGTTTCTCTGGGGAAAGGCCATAGATTATGTCCAGTGCCCGGTGGCCCGGAGTGGCCGGCTGCCTGCTGAAATTCCGCACGGATCAGGATACGTCCCAGATGCAAGGTGCCCCCACAGCCAACTGTGGCTGGATTGACAGTGCCAAGTGCCTCCTGCAAACTGACATCAGGAACCAGGCCTGGTGAGTTTTGTTTCTCTGGGGAAAGGCCATGGTTCATATCCAGGACCCGTAGGCCAGGAGTGCCCCGCAGCCTGCTGAAATTCCGTACGGATCAGGATGACGCCCAGATTAAAGGTGCCCCCAAAGGCACCTGTGGCTGGTTTGACAGTGCCAAGTGCCTCCTGCAAACTGATATCAGCAGCCTGGCCTGGTGACTTTTGTTTCTCTGGGGAAAGGACATCGTTCCTATCCAGGGCCCGGCGGCCCGGAGTGGTCGGATGCCTGCTGAAATTCTGAACGGATCAGGATACCTCCCAGATGCAAGGTGCCCACACAGGCAACTGTGGCTGGTTTGACAGTGCCAAGTGCCTCCTGCAAACTGACATCAGGAACCTGGCCTGGTGACTTTTGTTTCTCTGGGGAAAGGCCATCGTTCGTACCCAGTGCCCTTTGGCACGCAGTTGGCGGCTCCCTGCTGAAATTCCGAATGGATCAGGATGCCGCCCAGATGCAATGTGCCCCCACTAGGCAACTGTGGCTGGTTTGACAGTGCCAAGTGCCTCCTGCAAACTGACATCAGGAACCTGGCCTAGTGACTTTTGTTTCTCTGGGGAAAGGCCATCGTTCCTCTCCTGGACCCGAAGGCCCAGAGTGGACGGCCGCCTTCTGAAATTCCGCATGGATCAGGATACCTCCCAGATGGAAGGTGCCCCCACAGGCAACTGTGGCTGGTTTGACAGTGCCAAGTGCCTTCTGCAAACTGACATCAGGAACCTGGCCTGGTGACTTTTGTTTCTCTGGGGAAAGGCCATCATTCTTGTCCGGGGCCCGCTGGCCCGGAGTGGCTGCCTGCCTGCTGAAATTCCGAACGGATCAGGATACCTCCCAGACGCAAGGCGCCCCCACAGGCACCTGCGGTTGGTTTGACGGTGCCCAGAGCCTCCTGCTAACTGACATCAGGAACCTGGCCTGGTGACTTTTGTTTCTCTGGGGAATGGCCATGGTTCATGTCCAGCGCCAGGTGGCCCACAGTGGCCGGCTGCCTGCTGAAATTCCGCATGGATCAGGATACCTCCCATACCGAAAGTACCACCACAGGCAACTGTGGCTGGTTTGACAGTGCCTAGTGCCTCCTGCAAACTGACATCAGGAACCTGGCCTGGTGACTTTTGTTTCTCTGGGAAAGGGCCATCATTCTTGTCCAGGGCCCGGTGGCCCGGCGTGGCCGGCAGCCTGCAGAAATTCTTAACGGATGAGGATACCTCCCAGATCGAAAATACTGCAACAGGCAACTGTGGCTGGTTTGACAGTGCCAAGTGCCTCCTGCAAACTGACATCAGGAACCTAGCCTGGTGCTTTTGTTTCTCTGGGGAAAGGCCATTGTACGTTTCCAGGGACGGGTGGCCTGTAGTGGCCGGCTGCCTGCTGAAATTCCTCAAGATTGAGGATACCTCCCAGACGCAAGTGCCCCCAAAGGCACCTGCGGTTGGTTTGACAGTGCCAAGTGCCTCCTGCAAATTGACATCAGGAACCGGGCCTAGTGACTTTTGTTTCTCTGGGGAAAGTCCATAGATGATGTCCAGTGCCCAGTGGACCGGAGTGGCCGGCTGCCTACTGAAATTCCGCATGGATCACGATACCTCCCAGACCGAAAGTACCACCACAGGCAACTGTGGCTGGTTTGAGAGTGCCAAGTGCCTCCTGCAAACTGACATCAGGAACGTGGCCTGGTGACTTTTGTTTCTCTGGGGAAAGGTCATCATTCTTGTCCGGGGCCCGCTGGCCCGGAGTGGCTGCCTGCCTCCTGAAATTCCGCACGGATCAGGATGCCTCCCAGATGCAAGGTGCCCCCACAGGCACCTGCGGTTGGTTTGACGGTGCCCAGAGCCTCCTGCTAACTGACATCAGGAACCTGGCCTGGTGACTTTTGTTTCTCTGGGGAATGGCCATGGTTCATGTCCAGCGCCAGGTGGCCCACAGTGGCCGGCTGCCTGCTGAAATTCCGCACGGATCAGGATACCTCCCAGACCGAAACTACCACCACAGGCAACTGTGGCTGGTTTGACAGTGCCAAGTGCCTCCTGCAAACTGACATCAGGAACCTGGCTTGGGGAGTTTTCTTTCTCTGGTGAAAGGCCAATGTACGTGTCCAGGGCCTGATGGCCCGGAGTGGCCGGCAGCCTGCTGAAATTCCTCACGGTTGAGGATACCTTCCAGATGAAAGGTGCCCCCACAGGCAACTGTGGCTGGTTTGACAGTGCCAAGTGCCTCCTGCAAACTGACATCAGGACCCTGGCCTGGTGAGTTGTCTTTCTCAGAGGAAAAGCCAGTGTTCTTGTCCCACGTCCTGTAGCCCGGAGTGGCCGGCTGCCTGCCGAAATACTCAACGTCTCAATATACATCCTAGAAGCAAGGCGCCACAATAGGCAATTGTGGCGGATTGGACAGTGCCAAATGCCTCCTGCAAATTGACATCAGGAACATGGCCTGCTGAGTTTTGCTTCTGTCAGAAAAAGTTCATGGTTCATTTCCAGGTTGAGGTGACCCGGCGTGGCAGGGTGTCTCTTAAAATTCCAAACATCTCAGGATGGCTCCCAGAATCAAGGCGCCACCACAGGCACCTGTGGGTGGTTGGACAGTGCCAAGTGCCTCCTGCAAACTGACGTCAGGAACTTGGCCTGGTGACTTTTGTTTCTCACAGAAAAGGCCATCGTTGGTGTCCAGGGTCCGGTGGCCAGGAGAGGACTGGTGCCTGCTGAAATTGCGAACATCCCAATATACCAGCCTGAAGCAAGGTGCCACCAGAGGCAACTGTGGCTGGTTGGACAGTGCGAAGTTCCTTCAGAATATGGACATCAAGGACCTGGCCTGGTGACTTTTGTTTCTCTGGGGAACGGCCATAGTTCCTGGGCAGGTTCCGGTGGACCATAGCGGCACGGTGCTTCTTAAAATTCCGAACATCTCAAGACATCTCACAGAAGAAAGGCACATCCATAGGCAAGAGTGGCTGGTTCGACAGGGCCAAGTGCCTCCTGCAAATCGACATCAGGAACCTGGCCTGGTGACTTTTGTTTCTCTGGGGAAAGGTCATCATTCTTGTCCAGGGCCCGCTGGCCCGGAGTGTCCGGCGTACTGCTGAAATTCCTCACGGTTGAGGATACCTCCCAGACGCAAGGTGCTCCCACAGGCAACTGTGGCTGGTTTGACAGTGCCAAGTGCCTCCTGCAAACTGACATCAGGAACTTGGCCTGGTGACTTTTGTTTCTCTGGGGAAAGGCCATGGTTCATGTCCAGGGCCAGGTGGCCCGGAGTGGCTGGCTGCCTGCTGAAATTCCTCACGGTTGAGGATACCTCCCAGATGAAAGGAGCCCGCAGAGGAAACTGTGGCTGGTTTGACAGTGCCAAGTGCCTCCTGCAAACTGACATCAGGAACCTGGCCTGGTGACTTTTGTTTCTCTGGGGAAAGGGCATGGTTCATATCCTGGACCTGTTGGACCTGAGAGGCCGGCTGCCTGCTGAAATTCCGAACGGATCAGGATGCCGTCCAGATGCAAGGTGTCCCCAAAGGCACCTGCAGTTGGTTTGACAGTGCCAAGTGCCTCCTGCAAACTGACATCAGGAACCTGGCCTGGTGACTTTTGTTTCTCTGGGGAAATGCCATAGATGATGTCCAGTGCCCGGTGGCCCGGAGTGGCCGGCTGCCTGCTGAAATTCCGCACGGATCAGGATACGTCTCAGATGCAAGGTGCCCACACAGGCAACTGTGGCTGGATTGACAGTGCCAAGTGCCTCCTGCAAACTGACATCAGGAACCTGGCCTGGTGACTTTTCTTTCTCTGGGGAAAGGCCATGGTTCATGTCCAGGGCCCGGTGGCCCGGAGTGGCCAGCTGCCAGCTGAAATTCGTCACGGCTGAGGATACCTCCCAGACGCAAGGAGCCCCCAGAGGAGACTGTGGCTGGTTTGACAGTGCCAAGTGCCTCCTGCAAACTGACATCAGGAACCTGGCCTGGTGACTTTTGTTTCTCTGGGGAAAGGCCATGGTTCATGTCCAGGGCCGGGTGGCCCGGAGTGGCCAGCTGCCAGCTGAAATTCCGCACGTGTGAGGATACATCCCAGATGCAAGGTGCCCCCAAAGGCAACTGTGGCTGGTTTGACAGTGCCAAGTGCCTCCTGCAAACTGACATCAGGAACCTGGCCTGGTGACTTTTGTTTCTCTGGGGAAAGGCCATGGTTCATATCCTGGACCAGTAGGCCCGGAGTGGCCGGCTCCCTGCTGAAATTCCGAATGGATCAGAATGCCGCCCAGATGCAAGGTGCCCCCACTGGCACCTGTGGCTGGTTTGACAGTGCCAAGTGCCTCCTGCAAACTGACATCAGGAACCTGGCCAGGTGACTTTTGTTTCTCTGGGGAAAGGCCATGGTTCAGGTCCAGGTCCGGGTGGCCCGGAGTGGGCAGCTGCCTGCTGAAATTCCGCACGTATGAGGATACCGCCCAGATGCATGGTGCCCGCGCAGGCAACAGTGGCTGGTTTGACAGTGCCAAGTGCCTCCTGCAAACTGACATCAGGAACCTGGCCTGGTGACTTTTGTTTCTCTGGGGAAAGGCCATCGTCCCTATCCAGGGCCCCGCGGCCCGGAGTGGCCGGCTGCCTGCTGAAGTTCCGTACGGATCAGGATACCTCCCAGAATGAAAATACCGCCACAGGCAACTGTGGCTGGTTTGACAGTGCCAAGTGCCTCCTGCAAACTGACATCAGGAACCTGGCTTGGGGAGTTTTCTTTCTCTGGTGAAAGGCCAATGTACGTGTCCAGGGCCTGATGGCCCGGAGTGGCCGGCAGCCTGCTGAAATTCCTCATGGTTGAGGATACCTCCCATATGCAAGGTGCCCCCACAGGCGACTGTGGCTGGTTTGACAGTGCCAAGTGCCTCCTGCAAACTGACATCAGGAACCTGGCCTAGTGACTTTTGTTTCTCTGGGGAAAGGCCATGGTTCATACACTGGGCACATAGGACCGGAGAGACCGGCTGCCTACTGAAATTCCGCACGTATGAGGATACGTCCCAGATGCAAGGTGCCCCCACAGGCAACTGTGGCTGGTTTGACAGTGCCAAGTGCCTCCTGCAAACTGACATCAGGAACCTGGCCTGGTGACTTTTCTTTCTCTGGGGAAAGGCCATTGTACGTGTTCAGGGCCTGGTGGCCCCTAGTGGCCGGCCGCCTGCTGAAATTCCGCATGGATCAGGATACCTCCCAGACCGAAAGTACCACCACAGGCAACTGTGGCTGGTTTGACAGTGCCAAGTGCCTCCTGCAAACTGACATCAGGACCCTGGCCTGGCGAGTTGTCTTTCTCAGAGGAAAAGCCAGTGTTCTTGTCCCACGTCCTGTAGCCCGGAGTGGCCGGCTGCCTGCCGAAATACTCAACGTCTCAATATACATCCTAGAAGCAAGGCGCCACAATAGGCAATTGTGGCGGATTGGACAGTGCCAAATGCCTCCTGCAAATTGACATCAGGAACATGGCCTGCTGAGTTTTGCTTCTGTCAGAAAAATTTCATGGTTCATGTCCAGGTTGAGGTGACCCGGCGTGGCAGGGTGTCTCTTAAAATTCCAAACATCTCAGGATGGCTCCCAGAATCAAGGCGCCACCACAGGCACCTGTGGGTGGTTGGACAGTGCCAAGTGCCTCCTGCAAACTGACGTCAGGAACTTGGCCTGGTGACTTTTGTTTCTCACAGAAAAGTCCATCGTTGGTGTCCAGGGTCCGGTGGCCAGGAGAGGACTGGTGCCTGCTGAAATTGCGAACATCCCAATATACCAGCCTGAAGCAAGGTGCCACCAGAGGCAACTGTGCCTGGTTGGACAGTGCGAAGTTCCTTCAGAATATGGACATCAAGGACCTGGCCTGGTGACTTTTGTTTCTCTGGGGAACGGCCATAGTTCCTGGGCAGGTTCCGGTGGACCGTAGCGGCACGGTGCTTCTTAAAATTCCGAACATCTCAAGACATCTCACAGAAGAAAGGCACATCCATAGGCAAGTGTGGCTGGTTCGACAGGGCCAAGTGCCTCCTGCAAATCGACATCAGGAACCTGGCCTGGTGACTTTTGTTTCTCTGGGGAAAGGTCATCATTCTTGTCCAGGGCCCGCTGGCCCGGAGTGTCCGGCGTACTGCTGAAATTCCTCACGGTTGAGGATACCTCCCAGACGCAAGGTGCTCCCACAGGCAACTGTGGCTGGTTTGACAGTGCCAAGTGCCTCCTGCAAACTGACATCAGGAACCTGGCCTGGTGACTTTTGTTTCTCTTGGGAAAGGCCATGGTTCATGTCCAGGGCCAGGTGGCCCGGAGTGGCTGGCTGCCTGCTGAAATTCCTCACGGTTGAGGATACCTCCCAGATGAAAGGAGCCCGCAGAGGAAACTGTGGCTGGTTTGACAGTGCCAAGTGCCTCCTGCAAACTGACATCAGGAACCTGGACTGGTGACTTTTGTTTCTCTGGGGAAAGGGCATGGTTCATATCCTGGACCTGTTGGACCTGAGAGGCCGGCTGCCTGCTGAAATTCTGAACGAATCAGGATGCCGTCCAGATGCAAGGTGTCCCCAAAGGCACCTGCAGTTGGTTTGACAGTGCCAAGTGCCTCCTGCAAACTGACATCAGGAACCTGGCCTGGTGACTTTTCTTTCTCTGGGGAAAGGCCATGGTTCATGTCCAGGGCCGGGTGGCCCGGAGTGGCCAGCTGCCAGCTGAAATTCGTCACGGCTGAGGATACCTCCCAGACGCAAGGAGCCCCCAGAGGAGACTGTGGCTGGTTTGACAGTGCCAAGTGCCTCCTGCAAACTGACATCAGGAACCTGGCCTGGTGACTTTTGTTTCTCTGGGGAAAGGCCACTGTTCATGTCCAGGGCCAGGTGGCCCGGAGTGGCCAGCTGCCAGCTGAAATTCCACACGTGTGAGGATACATCCCAGATGCAAGGTGCCCCCAAAGGCAACTGTGGCTGGTTTGACAGTGCCAAGTACCTCCTGTAAACTGACATCAGGAACCTGGACTGGTGACTTTTGTTTCTCTGGGGAAAGGCCATGGTTCATATCCTGGACCTGTAGGCCCGGAGTGGCCGGCTCCCTGCTGAAATTCCGCATGGATCAGGATGCCGCCCAGATGCAAGGTGCCCCCACAGGCACCTGTGGCTGGTTTGACAGTGCCAAGTGCCTCCTGCAAACTGACATCAGGAACCTGGCCTGGTGACTTTCGTTTCTCTGGGGAAAGGCCATGGTTCGTGTCAAGTGCCCGTAGGCCCGGAGTGGCCGGCTGCCTGCTGAAATTCCGCACGGATCAGGATACCTCCCAGATGCAAGGTGCTTCCACAGGCACCTGTGGTTGGTTTGACAGTGCCAAGTGCCTCCTTCAAACTGACATCAGGAACCTGGCCTGGGGACTTTTGTCTCTCTGGGCAAGCGCCATCATCCTTGTCCGGGGTCCGGTGGCCCGTCGTGGCCGGCTGCCTGCTGAAATTCCGCACGGATCAGGATACCGCCCAGATGCAAGGTGCCCCCACAGGCACCTGTGGCTGGTTTGACAGTGCCAAGTGCCTCCTGCAAACAGACATCAGGAACCTGGCCTGGTGACTTTTGTTTCTCTGGGGAAAGGCCATGGTTCGTGTCCAGTGCCCGGTGGCCTGGAGTGGCCAGCTGCCTGCTGAAATTCCGCACGTATGAGGATACGTCCCAGAAGCAAGGTGCCCCCACAGGCAACTGTGGCTGGTTTGACAGTGCCAAGTGCCTCCTGCAAACTGACATCAGGAACATGGCCTGGTGACTTTTCTTTCTCTGGGGAAAGGCCATTATACGTGTTCAGGGCCTGGTGGCCCCTAGTGGCCGGCCGCCTGCTGAAATTCCGCATGGATCAGGATACCTCCCAGACCGAAAGTACCACCACAGGCAACTGTGGCTGGTTTGACAGTACCAAGTGCCTCCTGCAAACTGACATCAGGACCCTGGCCTGGTGAGTTGTCTTTCTCAGAGGAAAAGCCAGTGTTCTTGTCCCACGTCCTGTAGCCCGGAGTGGCCGGCTGCCTGCCGAAATACTCAACGTCTCAATATACATCCTAGAAGCAAGGCGCCACAATAGGCAATTGTCGCGGATTGGACAGTGCCAAATGCCTCCTGCAAATTGACATCAGGAACCTGGACTGGTGACTTTTGTTTCTCTGGGGAAAGGCCATGGTTCATATCCTGGACCAATTAGACCTGAGAGGCCGGTTGCCTGCTGAAATTCCGAACGGATCAGGATGCCGCCCAGATGCAAGGTGCCCCCAAAGGCACCTGCAGTTGGTTTGACAGTGCCAAGTGCCTCCTGCAAACTGACATCAGGAACCTGGCCTGGTGACTTTTGTTTCTCTGGGGAAAGGCCATAGATGATGTCCAGTGCCCGGTGGCCCGGAGTGGCCGGCTGCCTGCTGAAATTCCGCACGGATCAGGATACGTCCCAGATGCAAGGTGCCCCCACAGCCAACTGTGGCTGGATTGACAGTGCCAAGTGCCTCCTGCAAACTGACATCAGGAACCTGGCCTAGTGACTTTTGTTTCTCTGGGGAAAGGCCATCGTTCCTCTCCTGGACCCGAAGGCCAGGAGTGCCCCGCAGCCTGCTGAAATTCCGTACGGATCAGGATGACGCCCAGATTAAAGGTGCCCCCAAAGGCACCTGTGGCTGGTTTGACAGTGCCAAGTGCCTCCTGCAAACTGATATCAGCAGCCTGGCCTGGTGACTTTTGTTTCTCTGGGGAAAGGACATGGTTCATGTCAAGTGCCCGGTGGCCCTGAGTGGCCGGCTGCCTGCTGAAATTCCGCACGTATGAGGATACCGCCCAGATGCAAGGTGCACGCGCAGGCAACTGTGGCTGGTTTGACAGTGCCAAGTGCCTCCTGCAAACTGACATCAGGAACCTGGCCTGGTGACTTTTGTTTCTCTGGGGAAAGGCCATCGTTCCTATCCAGGGCCCGGCGGCCCGGAGTGGTCGGATGCCTGCTGAAATTCTGAACGGATCACGATACCTCCCAGATGCAAGGTGCCCACACAGGCAACTGTGGCTGGTTTGACAGTGCCAAGTGCCTCCTGCAAACTGACATCAGGAACCTGGCCTGGTGACTTTTGTTTCTCTGGGGAAAGGCCATCGTTCGTACCCAGTGCCCTTTGGCACGCAGTTGGCGGCTGCCTGCTGAAATTCCTCACGGTTGAGGATACCTCCCAGATGAAAGGAGCCCCAAAAGGGAACTGTGGCTGGTTGGACAGTGCCAAGTGCCTCCTGCAAACTGACATCAGGAACCTGGCCTAGTGACTTTTGTTTCTCTGGGGAAAGGCCATCATTCCTCTCCTGGACCCGAAGGCCCAGAGTGGACGGCCGCCTTCTGAAATTCCGCATGGATCAGGATACCTCCCAGATGGAAGGTGCCCCCACAGGCAACTGTGGCTGGTTTGACAGTGCCAAGTGCCTCCTGCAAACTGACATCAGGAACCTGGCCTGGTGACTTTTGTTTCTCTGGGGAAAGGCCATCATTCTTGTCCGGGGCCCGCTGGCCCGGAGTGGCTGCCTGCCTGCTGAAATTCCGAACGGATCAGGATACCTCCCAGACGCAAGGCGCCCCCACAGGCACCTGCGGTTGGTTTGACGGTGCCCAGAGCCTCCTGCTAACTGACATCAGGAACCTGGCCTGGTGACTTTTGTTTCTCTGGGGAATGGCCATGGTTCATGTCCAGCGCCAGGTGGCCCACAGTGGCCGGCTGCCTGCTGAAATTCCGCATGGATCAGGATACCTCCCATACCGAAAGTACCACCACAGGCAACTGTGGCTGGTTTGACAGTGCCTAGTGCCTCCTGCAAACTGACATCAGGAACCTGGCCTGGTGACTTTTGTTTCTCTGGGAAAGGGCCATCATTCTTGTCCAGGGCCCGGTGGCCCGGCGTGGCCGGCAGCCTGCAGAAATTCTTAACGGATGAGGATACCTCCCAGATCGAAAATACTGCAACAGGCAACTGTGGCTGGTTTGACAGTGCCAAGTGCCTCCTGCAAACTGACATCAGGAACCTAGCCTGGTGCTTTTGTTTCTCTGGGGAAAGGCCATTGTACGTTTCCAGGGACGGGTGGCCTGTAGTGGCCGGCTGCCTGCTGAAATTCCTCAAGGTTGAGGATACCTCCCAGACGCAAGGTTCCCCCAAAGGCACCTGCGGTTGGTTTGACAGTGCCAAGTGCCTCCTGCAAATTGACATCAGGAACCGGGCCTAGTGACTTTTGTTTCTCTGGGGAAAGTCCATAGATGATGTCCAGTGCCCAGTGGACCGGAGTGGCCGGCTGCCTACTGAAATTCCGCATGGATCACGATACCTCCCAGACCGAAAGTACCACCACAGGCAACTGTGGCTGGTTTGAGAGTGCCAAGTGCCTCCTGCAAACTGACATCAGGAACCTGGCCTGGTGACTTTTGTTTCTCTGGGGAAAGGCCATGGTTCATGTCCGCGGCCCGGTGGCCCGGAGTGGCTGGCTGCCTTCTGAAATTCCTCACGGTTGAGGATACCTCCCAGATGCAAGGTGCCCACACAGGCAACTGCGGCTGGTTTGACAGTGCCAAGTGCCTCCTGCAAATCGACATCAGGAACCTGGCCTGGTGACTTTTGTTTCTCTGGGGAAAGGTCATCATTCTTGTCCGGGGCCCGCTGGCCCGGAGTGGTCGGCAGCCTGCTGAAATTCCTCACGGTTGAGGATACCTCCCAGACGCAACGTGCTCCCACAGGTATCTGTCACTTGTTTGACAGTGCCAAGTGCCTCCTGCAAACTGACATCAGGAACCTGGCCTGGTGAGTTTTGTTTCTCTTGGGAAAGGCCATCGTTCGTACCCAGTGCGCTTTGGCACGCAGTTGGCGGCTGCCTGCTGAAATTCCTCACGGTTGAGGATACCTCCCAGATGAAAGGAGCCCCAAAAGAGAACTGTGGCTGGTTTGACAGTGCCAAGTGCCTCCTGCAAACTGACATCAGGAACCTGGCCTAGTGACTTTTGTTTCTCTGGGGAAAGGCCATCGTTCCTCTCCTGGACCCGAAGGCCCAGAGTGGCCGGCCGCCTGCTGAAATTCCGCATGGATCAGGATACCTCCCAGATGGAAGGTGCCCCCACAGGCAACTGTGGCTGGTTTGACAGTGCCAAGTGCCTCCTGCAAACTGCCATCAGGAACCTGGCCTGGTGACTTTTGTTTCTCTGGGGAAAGGCCATGGTTCATGTCCGGGGCCCGGTGGCCCGGAGTGGCCGGCTGCCTGCTGAAATTCCTCACGGTTGAGGATACCTCCCAGACGCAAGGTGCCCCCAAAGGCACCTGCGGTTGGTTTGACAGTGCCAAGTGCCTCCTGCAAATTGACATCAGGAACCAGGCCTAGTGACTTTTGTTTCTCTGAGGAAAGGCCATAGATGATGTCCAGTGCCCAGTGGACCGGAGTTGCCGGCTGCCTGCTGAAATTCCGCACGGATCAGGATACCTCCCAGATGCAAGTTGCCCCCGCAGGCAACTGTGGCTGGTTTGACAGTGCCAAGTGCCTCCTGCAAACTGACATCAGGAACCTGGACTGGTGACTTTTGTTTCTCTGGGGAAAGGCCATGGTTCATATCCTGGACCAGTTGGACCTGAGAGGCCGGTTGCCTGCTGAAATTCCGAACGGATCAGGATGCCGCCCAGATGCAAGGTGCCCCCAAAGGCACCTGCAGTTGGTTTGACAGTGCCAAGTGCCTCCTGCAAACTGACATCAGGAACCTGGCCTGGTGACTTTTGTTTCTCTGGGGAAATGCCATAGATTACGTCCAGTGCCCGGTGGCCCGGAGTGGCCGGCTGCCTGCTGAAATTCCGCACGGATCAGGATACCTCCCAGATGCAAGGTGCCCCCACAGCCAACTGTGGCTGGATTGACAGTGCCAAGTGCCTCCTGCAAACTGACATCAGGAACCAGGCCTGGTGAGTTTTGTTTCTCTGGGGAAAGGCCATGGTTCATATCCAGGACCCGTAGGCCAGGAGTGCCCCGCAGCCTGCTGAAATTCCGTACGGATCAGGATGACGCCCAGATTAAAGGTGCCCCCAAAGGCACCTGTGGCTGGTTTGACAGTGCCAAGTGCCTCCTGCAAACTGATATCAGCAGCCTGGCCTGGTGACTTTTGTTTCTCTGGGGAAAGGACATCGTTCCTATCCAGGGCCCGGCGGCCCGGAGTGGTCGGATGCCTGCTGAAATTCTGAACGGATCAGGATACCTCCGAGATGCAAGGTGCCCCCACAGGCAACTGTGGCTGGTTTGACAGTGCCAAGTGCCTCCTGCAAACTGACATCAGGAACCTGGCCTGGTGACTTTTGTTTCTCTGGGGAAAGGCCATCGTTCGTACCCAGTGCCCTTTGGCACGCAGTTGGCGGCTCCCTGCTGAAATTCCGAATGGATCAGGATGCCGCCCAGATGCAATGTGCCCCCACTAGGCAACTGTGGCTGGTTTGACAGTGCCAAGTGCCTCCTGCAAACTGACATCAGGAACCTGGCCTAGTGACTTTTGTTTCTCTGGGGAAAGGCCATCGTTCCTCTCCTGGACCCGAAGGCCCAGAGTGGACGGCCGCCTTCTGAAATTCCGCATGGATCAGGATACCTCCCAGATGGAAGGTGCCCCCACAGGCAACTGTGGCTGGTTTGACAGTGCCAAGTGCCTCCTGCAAACTGACATCAGGAACCTGGCCTGGTGACTTTTGTTTCTCTGGGGAAAGGCCATCATTCTTGTCCGGGGCCCGCTGGCCCGGAGTGGCTGCCTGCCTGCTGAAATTCCGAACGGATCAGGATACCTCCCAGACGCAAGGCGCCCCCACAGGCACCTGCGGTTGGTTTGACGGTGCCCAGAGCCTCCTGCTAACTGACATCAGGAACCTGGCCTGGTGACTTTTGTTTCTCTGGGGAATGGCCATGGTTCATGTCCAGCGCCAGGTGGCCCACAGTGGCCGGCTGCCTGCTGAAATTCCGCATGGATCAGGATACATCCCAGACCGAAAGTACCACCACAGGCAACTGTGGCTGGTTTGACAGTGCCTAGTGCCTCCTGCAAACTGACATCAGGAACCTGGCCTGGTGACTTTTGTTTCTCTGGGAAAGGGCCATCATTCTTGTCCAGGGCCCGGTGGCCCGGCGTGGCCGGCAGCCTGCAGAAATTCTTAACGGATGAGGATACCTCCCAGATCGAAAATACTGCAACAGGCAACTGTGGCTGGTTTGACAGTGCCAAGTGCCTCCTGCAAACTGACATCAGGAACCTAGCCTGGTGCTTTTGTTTCTCTGGGGAAAGGCCATTGTACGTTTCCAGGGACGGGTGGCCTGTAGTGGCCGGCTGCCTGCTGAAATTCCTCACGGTTGAGGATACCTCCCAGACGCAAGGTGCCCCCAAAGGCACCTGCGGTTGGTTTGACAGTGCCAAGTGCCTCCTGCAAATTGACATCAGGAACCGGGCCTAGTGACTTTTGTTTCTCTGGAGAAAGTCCATAGATGATGTCCAGTGCCCAGTGGACCGGAGTGGCCGGCTGCCTACTGAAATTCCGCATGGATCACGATACCTCCCAGACCGAAAGTACCACCACAGGCAACTGTGGCTGGTTTGAGAGTGCCAAGTGCCTCCTGCAAACTGACATCAGGAACCTGGCCTGGTGACTTTTGTTTCTCTGGGGAAAGGCCATGGTTCATGTCCGGGGCCCGGTGGCCCGGAGTGGCCGGCTGCCTGCTGAAATTCCTCACGGTTGAGGATACCTCCCAGACGCAAGGTGCCCCCAAAGGCACCTACGGTTGGTTTGACAGTGCCAAGTGCCTCCTGCAAATTGACATCAGGAACCAGGCCTAGTGACTTTTGTTTCTCTGGGGAAAGGTCATCATTCTTGTCCGGGGCTCGGTGGCCCTGGGTGGCCGGCTGCCTCCTGAAATTCCGCACGGATCAGGATGCCTCCCAGATGCAAGGTGCCCCCACAGGCACCTGTGGCTGGTTTGACAGTGCCAAGTGCCTCCTGCAAACTGACATCAGGAACCTGGCCTGGTGACCTTTGTTTCTCTGGGGAAAGGCCATCGTTCCTCTCCAGGGCCCGGTGGCGCGGGGTGGCCGGATGCCTGCTGAAATTCAGCACGGATCATGATGCCGCCCAGATGCAAGGTGCCCCCACAGGCAACTGTGGCTGGTTTGACAGTGCCAAGTGCCTCCTGCAAACTGACATCAGGAACCTGGCCTGGTGACTTTTGTTTCTCTGGGGAAAGGTCATCATTCTTGTCCGGGGCCCGCTGGCCCGGAGTGGCCGGCTGACTGCTGAAATTCCTCACGGTTGAGGATACCTCCCAGACTCAATGTGCTCCCACAGGTAACTGTCACTTGTTTGACAGTGCCAAGTGCCTCCTGCAAACTGACATCAGGAACCTGGCCTGGTGACTTTTGTTTCTCTGGGGAAAGGCCATCGTTCGTACCCAGTGCGCTTTGGCACGCAGTTGGCGGCTGCCTGCTGAAATTCCGAACGGATCAGGATACCTCCCAGATGGAAGGTGCCCCCAGAGGCAACTGTGGCTGGTTTGACAGTGCCAAGTGCCTCCTGCAAACTGACATCAGGAACCTGGCCTGGTGACTTTTGTTTCTCTGGGGAAAGGCCATGGTTCATGTCCGGGGCCCGGTGGCCCGGAGTGGCCGGCTGCCTGCTGAAATTCCACGGTTGAGGATACCTCCCAGACGCAAGGTGCCCCCAAAGGCACCTGCAGTTGGTTTGACAGTGCCAAGTGCCTCCTGCAAATTGACATCAGGAACCGGGCCTAGTGACTTTTGTTTCTCTGAGGAAAGGCCATAGATGATGTCCAGTGCCCAGTGGACCGGAGTGGCCGGCTGCCTGCTGAAATTCCGCACGGATCAGGATACCTCCCAGATGCAATGTGCCCCCACAGGCAACTGTGATTGGTTTGACAGTGCCAAGTGCCTCCTGCAAACTGACATCAGGAACCTGGCCTGGTGACCTTTGTTTCTCTGGGGAAAGGCCATCGTTCCTCTCCAGGGCCCGGTGGCGCGGGGTGGCTGGATGCCTGCTGAAATTCAGCACGGGTCATGATGCCGCCCAGATGCAAGTTGCCCCCACAGGCAACAGTGGCTGGTTTGACAGTGCCAAGTGCCTCCTGCAAACTGACATCAGGAACCTGGCCTGGTGACTTTTGTTTCTCTGGGGAAATCCATCTTTCGTGTCCGGGGCCCTGTGGCCCGGAGTGGCCGGCTGCCTGCTGAAATTCCGAACGGATCAGGATGCCGCCGAGATGAAATGTGCCCCCCAGGCAACTGTGGCTGGTTTGACAGTGCCAAGTGCCTCCTGCAAACTGACATCAGGAACCTGGCCTGCTGACTTTTGTTTCTCTGGGATAAGGCCATCATTCTTTTCTGGTGCCCGGTGGCCCAGAGTGGCCGGCTGCCTGCTGAAATTCTGAACGGATCAGGATACCTCCGAGATGCAAGGTGCCCCCACAGGCAACTGTGGCTGGTTTGACAGTGCCTAGTGCCTCCTGCAAACTGACATCAGGAACCTGGCCTGGTGACTTTTGTTTCTCTGGGGAAAAGGGCCAGCTACCCCGTCCATGGGAATATGGCCTGGAATGTCTGGTGGCCTGCTGAAATTCCGAACCTCACAGGATGCCTCCCAGACCCATGTTGTCACGACATGCAACGAGTGCTGGATTAACAGTGCCAAGTGCCTCCTGCAAACGGGCTGGTCAGTTTCATTTCCCGGGTGAAAGAGCCCGCGTTTTTTGGCTATTGGCCAGTGGCCCAGAGAGGATTGGTGGCTGCTGAACTTCCAAACTTGCAGGATTCCTCCCAGACGCAAGGTAACACCAGAGGCAACTGTGGCTGTTTTGACAGTGCCAAGTGCCTCCTGTAAACGGACATCAGAAACTTGGGCTAGTGAGTTTCCTTTCCCAGGGAAAAGGGACAGCGTTCGTGTCCAGGGGCCAGTGGCACTGAGTGGCCAGCTGCCTGCTGTAATTCTAAATCTCACAGGATGCCTCTTAGATGCAAGGGGCCACCATCAGCAACTATGGCTAGTTGGACATCGCCAAGTGCCTCCTGCAAACTGAAATCAGGAATTTGGGCTCACGAGCTTCATTTCCCACCTTAAACAGCCAACATTTGTGTCCAGGGGCCAGTGGCCCAGAGAGGATTTGTGCCTGATGGAATTTCAAATGTCTCAGGATGTCTCCTGGATGCAAGGTGCCACTGTCAGCAACTGTGAGTGTTGACAGTGCCAAGAGCCTCCTGCAAATTGACATCAGTAACCTGGCCTGGTATGTTTTGTTTCTCAGTGAAATGTGACGTCATTTGTGTCCAATGACCAGTGCCACAGAGTGACTGTTTCCCAGCAGAAAATCCGAAAATCGCGGGATGCCTCCGAGAAGAAGGTGACACCCCGAGCAACTGTGGCTGGATTTTAAGTGCCAAGTGCCTGCTACAAACGGACATCAGGAACCAGGGATGGTGTTTTATGTTTCCTGGACAGAAGGGAAGCGGCTCTTCACACAGAGATGACGGTGCCGGTTGCAGTGCGCTCCGGGACGCTCCTTCTGCCAAAAGATGCCTGGCAGCTGCCCTTAACTTTTGACAGCTCCGTGTCTCTGTATTCTGCATTTCTCGTCTTCTGCATCTCAGCAAAAAACTTTTCCACTGTGCCTAGCAAGCAGAAACTGTGCCAGCACAGTATATGTCCCCCGACTTGTGTTTTAAAGTTCCCCATTTTTCGGCATCTTTCAGCCTAAAGGGAAGACCGGGGTTATCTGCTGTAAGCTGGAGTAGAACCAGCAGCAAACACAGAAAAGTTGTCCAAGAATTTAAGAGGCCAAACCCGCCAAAATATTTTTAAACTTGCCTAAATGAATCAAAATATTCTAAAACCCTCCAAACCATATTAAAAACAAATGAAAACCAACCAAAACATTCTAAAAACCCCACCAAAATATACCGAAAACCAGCCAAAACATAATAAGAACAAATGAAAACCAACCAAAACATCCAAACACCAACCAAAATAGTTTAGAATCGGCCAAGACTGATCAAAACATTCTGAAAAGATGCCAAAATATTATAACACCAGTCAGAAGTGATAAAAACATTCAATAACTTGCAAAAACATACTAAAAACAAATATCAACAAACCAAAACATTCCAAAATATGACTAAATATTGTCAAACCAGCCAGAACTGATCAAAACATTCAAAAAAACTCGTCAAAACATTGTCAAAACAAGTCAAGACCAACCAAAACATTCAAAAAACCTGCCAAAACATTTTAAAACCTGCCAAAAACAAATCAAAACGTTCCAAAACCCACCAAAATATTATAAAACCAGACAGAAGTGATGAAAACTTTCTGAAAACCCGATAAAACATAATAAAAACCCGCCAAATCAAATCAAAATTTTCCAAAACCTGCTAACACAATTAAAACAACACAAGAGAATACAAAACATTCTAAAACCCCACCAAAATAGTCTGAAAACCCACCAAAACATAATAAAAACAAAACATATCAAAACATCATAAAAACCTGCCAAATTTTTTAGAACCTGCCAAAACTGATCAAAATATTCTGAAAAGACACCAAAACACTAGAAAACCAGTTAGAAGTGATCAAAACATTCAAAAAACTGGCCAAAACATTCAAAAAACAAAACAAAACCAACCAAAACATTCTAAAAACCTACTAAAATGTTTTAAAATCCTCCAAAACTGATCAAAATATATTGAAAAGAAAACAAAAAATACTATAAAACCAGCCAGAACTGATCAAAACATACAAAAAACATGCCAAAACATAAAACAAATCTAAACAAAAAAACATTCCACAAACTAAACAAAATATTTTAGAACTCCCCAAAAACTGATCAAAACATACTGAAAACCTGCCAAAATATTATCAAATTAGTCAGAAGTGAACAAAACATTCAAAAAACCCCCTAAAACATGATAAAGCCCACCAAAACTAATCCAAACACACCAAAAACCTGACTAAACATAAAAAAACCAAATCAAAACCAACCAAAAAAATCCTAAAAACCCGCCCAAAGTAATCAAACCATTCCAAAAGCCCTCCAAAACATAATAAAGACATAGGAAAACCAAACAAAATATTCTAAAAACCTGCCAGAATATATTAAAACCTGCCAAAACGGATCAAAACATTCTGAAGAGATGCCAAAATACTAGAAAACCAGCCAGAACTGATCCAAATATTTCAAAAAGCTTGCCAAAACATAATAAAAACAAATCAAAACCAGCTAAAACATTGTAAAAACTCGCCAAATTATTTTAAGCCCGCCAAATTATTTTAAAACCTGCCAAAACGAATCAAAATTTTCCAAAAACTTTATAAAAACAAATCAAAACAAACCAAGAAATTCCAAACACCAGGCAAAATATTGTAAAACAAATCAAAAGTAATCAAAATTTCCCAAACCAGCTGAAATATTGTAAAAAAAAATCAAAACAAATCACAACATTCCAAAAACCTGCCAAAATGTTAATACACCCGCCGAAACTGATCACAACATTCCCAATAGACGTAAAAAACATTCAAAAAATCCATCAAAACATTAGAAAGAAAATCAATGCAAACCAAAACATTCCAAAAACCCGCTAAAATAATTAAAAATAGGCAAAAATGAACCAAACCTTTCCAAGAACCCACCAAAACATAAGAAAAACAAATCAAAACAAATTAAAACAATCAAAACACCAGACGAAATACTTTAGAACCCGCCAAAAGTGATCAAAACATTCGGAAAACAAGCCAAAATACTAGAAAACCAGACAGAACTGATCAAAACACACAAAAAACATGCCAAAAAATAATAAAAACAAATAAAAACATTTAAAAATCCGGGCAAATTATTTCAAAACCCGCCGAAAGGAACCGAAATATTACAAAACTTTCCAAAACATCACAAAAACGAACCAAAACATCCCAAATACCCACAAAAATATTTAGAACAGCGATCAGCACAGCGTTCTCTGCGCAAACACCCGCTAGATGGCATCCGAGAGACGGAGCGCGCGGCACCTTCCAGGATGCGAAGAGTGAAGCCGCACAACACCCGGACTGTGTCCGAAGCTTTCTAACTGCTAGAATTTCAAGGCTTAGCACACGCCTGCCTCTTCAATTGCCATTAGCATTCCAATGGAAGGTATTCTTGGACAACTTTGCTCTGCTTGCTTCTAGTTCTGCCCCAGCCTACCACAGATAACCTTGCTCTTCCCTTTAGTTTCTGAGATGCCGAGAACTCGGGAATTGAGAACACAAGTCCGTGGACGTATCCTGTGCTGGCACAGTTTCTTCTTGCTAGACACAGTGGAAAAGCATTTTGCTGAGCCGCAGAAGACAAGAAATGCAGAAAACGGAGATACGGAGCTGTCCGAAGTTAAGTGCCGCTGCCAGGCGTCTTTCGGCAGAAAGAGAGCTCCGGAGCGCACAGTGACCGGCACAGTGCTCTCTGCGCGAAGAGCCGCTTGATCGCATCCGAGAGACGGAGAGCGCGGTACCTTCTAGGATGCGAAGAGTGAAGCCGCACAACACCCGGACTGTGTCCGCAGCTTTCTAACTGCTAGAATTTCAAGGCTTAGCACACGCCTGCCTCTTCAATTGCCATTAGCATTCCAATGGAAGGTATTCTTGGACAACTTTGCTCTGCTTGCTTCTAGTTCTGCCCCAGCCTACCACAGATAACCTTGCTCTTCCCTTTAGTTTCTGAGATGCCGAGAACTCGGGAATTGAGAACACAAGTCCGGGGACGTATCCTGTGCTGGCACAGTTTCTCCTTGCTAGACACAGTGGAAAAGCATTTTGCTGAGCCGCAGAAGACAAGAAATGCAGAAAACGGAGATACTGAGCTGTCCGAAGTTAAGTGCCGCTGCCAGGCGTCTTTTGGCAGAAAGAGAGCTCCGGAGCGCACAGTGACCGGCACAGTGCTCTCTGCGTGAAGAGCCGCTTGATCGCATCCGAGAGACGGAGAGCGCGGTACCTTCTAGGATGCGAAGAGTGAAGCCGCACAACACCCGGACTGTGTCCGCAGCTTTCTAACTGCTAGAATTTCAAGGCTTAGCACACGCCTGCCTCTTCAATTGCCATTAGCATTCCAATGGAAGGTATTCTTGGACAACTTTGCTCTGCTTGCTTCTAGTTCTGCCCCAGCCTACCACAGATAACCTTGCTCTTCCCTTTAGTTTCTGAGATGCCGAGAACTCGGGAATTGAGAACACAAGTCCGTGGACGTATACTGTGCTGGCACAGTTTCTTCTTGCTAGACACAGTGGAAAAGCATTTTGCTGAGCCGCAGAAGACAAGAAATGCGGAAAACGGAGATACAGAGCTGTCCGAAGTTAAGTGCCTCTGCCAGGCGTCTTTCGGCAGAAAGAGAGCTCCGGAGCGCACAGTGACCGGCACAGTGCTCTCTGCGCGAAGAGCCGCTTGATCGCATCCGAGAGACGGAGAGCGCGGCACCTTCTAGGATGCGAAGAGTGAAGCCGCACAACACCCGGACTGTGTCCGCAGCTTTCTAACTGCTAGAAGATCATGGCTTAGCACACGCCTGCCTCTTCAATTGCCATTAGCATTCCAATGGAAGGTATTCTTGGACAACTTTGCTCTGCTTGCTTCTAGTTCTGCCCCAGCCTACCACAGATAACCTTGCTCTTCCCTTTAGTTTCTGAGATGCCGAGAACTCGGGAATTGAGAACACAAGTCCGTGGACGTATCCTGTGCTGGCACAGTTTCTTCTTGCTAGACACAGTGGAAAAGCATTTTGCTGAGCCGCAGAAGACAAGAAATGCGGAAAACGGAGATACGGAGCTGTCCGAAGTTAAGTGCCGCTGCCAGGCGTCTTTCGGCAGAAAGAGAGCTCCGGAGCGCACAGTGACCGGCACAGTGCTCTCTGCGCGAAGAGCCGCTTGATCGCATCCGAGAGACGGAGAGCGCGGTACCTTCTAGGATGCGAAGAGTGAAGCCGCACAACACCCGGACTGTGTCCGCAGCTTTCTAACTGCTAGAATTTCAAGGCTTAGCACACGCCTGCCTCTTCAATTGCCATTAGCATTTCAATGGAAGGTATTCTTGGACAACTTTGCTCTGCTTGCTTCTAGTTCTGCCCCAGCCTACCACAGATAACCTTGCTCTTCCCTTTAGTTTCTGAGATGCCGAGAACTCGGGAATTGAGAACACAAGTCCGTGGACGTATCCTGTGCTGGCACAGTTTCTCCTTGCTAGACACAGTGGAAAAGCATTTTGCTGAGCCGCAGAAGACAAGAAATGCGGAAAACGGAGATACGGAGCTGTCCGAAGTTAAGTGCCGCTGCCAGGCGTCTTTCGGCAGAAAGAGAGCTCCGGAGCGCACAGTGACCGGCACAGTGCTCTCTGCGTGAAGAGCCGCTTGATCGCATCCGAGAGACGGAGAGCGCGGTACCTTCTAGGATGCGAAGAGTGAAGCCGCACAACACCCGGACTATGTCCGCAGCTTTCTAACTGCTAGAATTTCAAGGCTTAGCACACGCCTGCCTCTTCAATTGCCATTAGCATTCCAATGGAAGAATTCTTGGACAACTTTGCTCTGCTTGCTTCTAGTTCTGCCCCAGCCTACCACAGATAACCTTGCTCTTCCCTTTAGTTTCTGAGATGCCGAGAACTCGGGAATTGAGAACACAAGTCCGTGGACGTATCCTGTGCTGGCACAGTTTCTTCTTGCTAGACACAGTGGAAAAGCATTTTGCTGAGCCGCAGAAGACAAGAAATGCAGAAAACGGAGATACGGAGCTGTCCGAAGTTAAGTGCCGCTGCCAGGCGTCTTTCGGCAGAAATAGAGCTCGGGAGCGCACAGTGACCGGCACAGTGCTCTCTGCGCGAAGAGCCGCTTGATCGCATCCGAGAGACGGAGAGCGCGGCACCTTCTAGGAAGCGAAGAGTGAAGCCGCACAACACCCGGACTGTGTCCGCAGCTTTCTAACTGCTAGAATTTCAAGGCTTAGCACACGCCTGCCTCTTCAATTGCCATTAGCATTCCAATGGAAGGTATTCTTGGACAACTTTGCTCTGCTTGCTTCTAGTTCTGCCCCAGCCTACCACAGATAACCTTGCTCTTCCCTTTAGTTTCTGAGATGCCGAGAACTCGGGAATTGAGAACACAAGTCCGTGGACGTATACTGTGCTGGCACAGTTTCTCCTTGCTAGACACAGTGGAAAAGCATTTTGCTGAGCCGCAGAAGACAAGAAATGCGGAAAACGGAGATACGGAGCTGTCCGAAGTTAAGTGCCTCTGCCAGGCGTCTTTCGGCAGAAAGAGAGCTCCGGAGCGCACAGTGACAGGCACAGTGCTCTCTGCGCGAAGAGCCGCTTGATCGCGTCCGAGAGACGGAGAGCGCGGCACCTTCTAGGAAGCGAAGAGTGAAGCCGCACAACACCCGGACTGTGTCCGCAGCTTTCTAACTGCTAGAAGATCATGGCTTAGCACACGCCTGCCTCTTCAATTGCCATTAGCATTCCAATGGAAGGTATTCTTGGACAACTTTGCTCTGCTTGCTTCTAGTTTTGCCCCAGCCCACCATAGATAACCTTGCTCTTCCCTTTAGTTTCTGAGATGCCGAAAACTCGGGAATTGAGAACACAAGTCCGGGGACGTATCCTGTGCTGGCACAGTTTCTCCTTGCTAGACACAGTGGAAAAGCATTTTGCTGAGCCCCAGAAGACAAGAAATGCGGAAAACGGAGATACGGAGCTGTCCGAAGTTAAGTGCCGCTGCCAGGCGTCTTTCGGCAGAAAGAGAGCTCCGGAGCGCACAGTGACCGGCACAGTGCTCTCTGCGTGAAGAGCCGCTTGATCGCATCCGAGAGACGGAGAGCGCGGTACCTTCTAGGATGCGAAGAGTGAAGCCGCACAACACCCGGCCTGTGTCCGCATCTTTCTAACTGCTAGAAGATCATGGCTTAGCACAAGCCTGCCTCTTCAATTGCCATTAGCATTCCAATGGAAGGTATTCTTGGACAACTTTGCTCTGCTTGCTTCTAGTTTTGCCCCAGCCCACCATAGATAACCTTGCTCTTCCCTTTAGTTTCTGAGATGCCAAAAACTCGGGAATTGAGAACACAAGTCCGTGGACGTATCCTGTGCTGGCACAGTTTCTCCTTGCTAGACACAGTGGAAAAGCATTTTGCTGAGCCGCAGAAGACAAGAAATGCAGAAAACGGAGATACGGAGCTGTCCGAAGTTAAGTGCCGCTGCCAGGCGTCTTTCGGCAGAAAGAGAGCTCCGGAGCGCACAGTGACCGGCACAGTGCTCTCTGCGCGAAGAGCCGCTTGATCGCATCCGAGAGACGGAGAGCGCGGTACCTTCTAGGATGCGAAGGATGAAGCCGCACAACACCCGGACTGTGTCCGCATCTTTCTAACTGCTAGAATTTCATGGCTTAGCACACGCCTGCCTCTTCAATTGCCATTAGCATTCCAATGGAAGGTATTCTTGGACAACTTTGCTCTGCTTGCTTCTAGTTTTGCCCCAGCCCACCATAGATAACCTTGCTCTTCCCTTTAGTTTCTGAGATGCCGAGAACTCGGGAATTGAGAACACAAGACCGTGGACGTATCCTGTGCTGGCACAGTTTCTCCTTGCTAGACACAGTGGAAAAGCATTTTGCTGAGCCCCAGAAGACAAGAAATGCAGAAAACGGAGATACGGAGCTGTCCGAAGTTAAGTGCCTCTGCCAGGCGTCTTTCGGCAGAAAGAGAGCTCCGGAGAGCACAGTGCTCTCTGCGCGAAGAGCCGCTTGATCGCATCCGAGAGACGGAGAGCGCGGCACCTTCTAGGAAGCGAAGAGTGAAGCCGCACAACACCCGGACTGTGTCCGCAGCTTTCTAACTGCTAGAAGATCATGGCTTAGCACACGCCTGCCTCTTCAATTGCCATTAGCATCCGAAAGGAAGGTATTCTTGGACAACTTTGCTCTGCTTGCTTCTAGTTCTGCCCCAGCCCACCATCGATAACCTTGCTCTTCCCTTTAGTTTCTGAGATGCCGAGAACTAGGGAATTGAGAACACAAGTCCGGGGACGTATCCTGTGCTGGCACAGTTTCTCCTTGCTAGACACAGTGAAAAGCATTTTGCTGAGCCGCAGAAGACAAGAAATGCGGAAAACGGAGATACGGAGCTGTCCGAAGTTAAGTGCCTCTGCCAGGCGTCTTTCGGCAGAAAGAGAGCTCCGGAGCGCACAGTGACCGGCACAGTGCTCTCTGCGTGAAGAGCCGCTTGATCGCATCCGAGAGACGGAGAGCGCGGTACCTTCTAGGATGCGAAGAGTGAAGCCGCACAACACCCGGACTTGTGTCCGCATCTTTCTAACTGCTAGAAGATCATGGCTTAGCACAAGCCTGCCTCTTCAATTGCCATTAGCATTCCAAAGGAAGGTATTCTTGGACAACTTTGCTCTGCTTGCTTCTAGTTTTGCCCCAGCCTACCACAGATAACCTTGCTCTTCCCTTTAGTTTCTGAGATGCCGAGAACTCGGGAATTGAGAACACAAGTCCGTGGACGTATACTGTGCTGGCACAGTTTCTTCTTGCTAGACACAGTGGAAAAGCATTTTGCTGAGCCGCAGAAGACAAGAAATGCGGAAAACGGAGATACGGAGCTGTCCGAAGTTAAGTGCCTCTGCCAGGCGTCTTTCGGCAGAAAGAGAGCTCCGGAGCGCACAGTGACCGGCACAGTGCTCTCTGCGCGAAGAGCCGCTTGATCGCATCCGAGAGACGGAGAGCGCGGCACCTTCTAGGATGCGAAGAGTGAAGCCGCACAACACCCGGACTGTGTCCGCAGCTTTCTAACTGCTAGAAGATCATGGCTTAGCACACGCCTGCCTCTTCAATTGCCATTAGCATTCCAATGGAAGGTATTCTTGGACAACTTTGCTCTGCTTGCTTCTAGTTCTGCCCCAGCCTACCACAGATAACCTTGCTCTTCCCTTTAGTTTCTGAGATGCCGAGAACTCGGGAATTGAGAACACAAGTCCGTGGACGTATCCTGTGCTGGCACAGTTTCTTCTTGCTAGACACAGTGGAAAAGCATTTTGCTGAGCCGCAGAAGACAAGAAATGCGGAAAACGGAGATACGGAGCTGTCCGAAGTTAAGTGCCGCTGCCAGGCGTCTTTCGGCAGAAAGAGAGCTCCGGAGCGCACAGTGACCGGCACAGTGCTCTCTGCGCGAAGAGCCGCTTGATCGCATCCGAGAGACGGAGAGCGCGGTACCTTCTAGGATGCGAAGAGTGAAGCCGCACAACACCCGGACTGTGTCCGCAGCTTTCTAACTGCTAGAATTTCAAGGCTTAGCACACGCCTGCCTCTTCAATTGCCATTAGCATTTCAATGGAAGGTATTCTTGGACAACTTTGCTCTGCTTGCTTCTAGTTCTGCCCCAGCCTACCACAGATAACCTTGCTCTTCCCTTTAGTTTCTGAGATGCCGAGAACTCGGGAATTGAGAACACAAGTCCGTGGACGTATCCTGTGCTGGCACAGTTTCTCCTTGCTAGACACAGTGGAAAAGCATTTTGCTGAGCCGCAGAAGACAAGAAATGCGGAAAACGGAGATACGGAGCTGTCCGAAGTTAAGTGCCGCTGCCAGGCGTCTTTCGGCAGAAAGAGAGCTCCGGAGCGCACAGTGACCGGCACAGTGCTCTCTGCGTGAAGAGCCGCTTGATCGCATCCGAGAGACGGAGAGCGCGGTACCTTCTAGGATGCGAAGAGTGAAGCCGCACAACACCCGGACTATGTCCGCAGCTTTCTAACTGCTAGAATTTCAAGGCTTAGCACACGCCTGCCTCTTCAATTGCCATTAGCATTCCAATGGAAGAATTCTTGGACAACTTTGCTCTGCTTGCTTCTAGTTCTGCCCCAGCCTACCACAGATAACCTTGCTCTTCCCTTTAGTTTCTGAGATGCCGAGAACTCGGGAATTGAGAACACAAGTCCGTGGACGTATCCTGTGCTGGCACAGTTTCTTCTTGCTAGACACAGTGGAAAAGCATTTTGCTGAGCCGCAGAAGACAAGAAATGCAGAAAACGGAGATACGGAGCTGTCCGAAGTTAAGTGCCGCTGCCAGGCGTCTTTCGGCAGAAATAGAGCTCGGGAGCGCACAGTGACCGGCACAGTGCTCTCTGCGCGAAGAGCCGCTTGATCGCATCCGAGAGACGGAGAGCGCGGCACCTTCTAGGAAGCGAAGAGTGAAGCCGCACAACACCCGGACTGTGTCCGCAGCTTTCTAACTGCTAGAATTTCAAGGCTTAGCACACGCCTGCCTCTTCAATTGCCATTAGCATTCCAATGGAAGGTATTCTTGGACAACTTTGCTCTGCTTGCTTCTAGTTCTGCCCCAGCCTACCACAGATAACCTTGCTCTTCCCTTTAGTTTCTGAGATGCCGAGAACTCGGGAATTGAGAACACAAGTCCGTGGACGTATCCTGTGCTGGCACAGTTTCTCCTTGCTAGACACAGTGGAAAAGCATTTTGCTGAGCCGCAGAAGACAAGAAATGCGGAAAACGGAGATACGGAGCTGTCCGAAGTTAAGTGCCTCTGCCAGGCGTCTTTCGGCAGAAAGAGAGCTCCGGAGCGCACAGTGACAGGCACAGTGCTCTCTGCGCGAAGAGCCGCTTGATCGCGTCCGAGAGACGGAGAGCGCGGCACCTTCTAGGAAGCGAAGAGTGAAGCCGCACAACACCCGGACTGTGTCCGCAGCTTTCTAACTGCTAGAAGATCATGGCTTAGCACACGCCTGCCTCTTCAATTGCCATTAGCATTCCAATGGAAGGTATTCTTGGACAACTTTGCTCTGCTTGCTTCTAGTTTTGCCCCAGCCCACCATAGATAACCTTGCTCTTCCCTTTAGTTTCTGAGATGCCGAAAACTCGGGAATTGAGAACACAAGTCCGGGGACGTATCCTGTGCTGGCACAGTTTCTCCTTGCTAGACACAGTGGAAAAGCATTTTGCTGAGCCCCAGAAGACAAGAAATGCGGAAAACGGAGATACGGAGCTGTCCGAAGTTAAGTGCCGCTGCCAGGCGTCTTTCGGCAGAAAGAGAGCTCCGGAGCGCACAGTGACCGGCACAGTGCTCTCTGCGTGAAGAGCCGCTTGATCGCATCCGAGAGACGGAGAGCGCGGTACCTTCTAGGATGCGAAGAGTGAAGCCGCACAACACCCGGACTGTGTCCGCATCTTTCTAACTGCTAGAAGATCATGGCTTAGCACAAGCCTGCCTCTTCAATTGCCATTAGCATTCCAAAGGAAGGTATTCTTGGACAACTTTGCTCTGCTTGCTTCTAGTTTTGCCCCAGCCCACCATAGATAACCTTGCTCTTCCCTTTAGTTTCTGAGATGCCAAAAACTCGGGAATTGAGAACACAAGTCCGTGGACGTATCCTGTGCTGGCACAGTTTCTCCTTGCTAGACACAGTGGAAAAGCATTTTGCTGAGCCGCAGAAGACAAGAAATGCAGAAAACGGAGATACGGAGCTGTCCGAAGTTAAGTGCCGCTGCCAGGCGTCTTTCGGCAGAAAGAGAGCTCCGGAGCGCACAGTGACCGGCACAGTGCTCTCTGCGCGAAGAGCCGCTTGATCGCATCCGAGAGACGGAGAGCGCGGTACCTTCTAGGATGCGAAGGATGAAGCCGCACAACACCCGGACTGTGTCCGCATCTTTCTAACTGCTAGAATTTCATGGCTTAGCACACGCCTGCCTCTTCAATTGCCATTAGCATTCCAATGGAAGGTATTCTTGGACAACTTTGCTCTGCTTGCTTCTAGTTTTGCCCCAGCCCACCATAGATAACCTTGCTCTTCCCTTTAGTTTCTGAGATGCCGAGAACTCGGGAATTGAGAACACAAGACCGTGGACGTATCCTGTGCTGGCACAGTTTCTCCTTGCTAGACACAGTGGAAAAGCATTTTGCTGAGCCCCAGAAGACAAGAAATGCAGAAAACGGAGATACGGAGCTGTCCGAAGTTAAGTGCCTCTGCCAGGCGTCTTTCGGCAGAAAGAGAGCTCCGGAGAGCACAGTGCTCTCTGCGCGAAGAGCCGCTTGATCGCATCCGAGAGACGGAGAGCGCGGCACCTTCTAGGAAGCGAAGAGTGAAGCCGCACAACACCCGGACTGTGTCCGCAGCTTTCTAACTGCTAGAAGATCATGGCTTAGCACACGCCTGCCTCTTCAATTGCCATTAGCATCCGAAAGGAAGGTATTCTTGGACAACTTTGCTCTGCTTGCTTCTAGTTCTGCCCCAGCCCACCATCGATAACCTTGCTCTTCCCTTTAGTTTCTGAGATGCCGAGAACTAGGGAATTGAGAACACAAGTCCGGGGACGTATCCTGTGCTGGCACAGTTTCTCCTTGCTAGACACAGTGAAAAGCATTTTGCTGAGCCGCAGAAGACAAGAAATGCGGAAAACGGAGATACGGAGCTGTCCGAAGTTAAGTGCCTCTGCCAGGCGTCTTTCGGCAGAAAGAGAGCTCCGGAGCGCACAGTGACCGGCACAGTGCTCTCTGCGTGAAGAGCCGCTTGATCGCATCCGAGAGACGGAGAGCGCGGTACCTTCTAGGATGCGAAGAGTGAAGCCGCACAACACCCGGACTTGTGTCCGCATCTTTCTAACTGCTAGAAGATCATGGCTTAGCACAAGCCTGCCTCTTCAATTGCCATTAGCATTCCAAAGGAAGGTATTCTTGGACAACTTTGCTCTGCTTGCTTCTAGTTTTGCCCCAGCCCACCATAGATAACCTTGCTCTTCCCTTTAGTTTCTGAGATGCCAAAAACTCGGGAATTGAGAACACAAGTCCGTGGACGTATCCTGTGCTGGCACAGTTTCTCCTTGCTAGACACAGTGGAAAAGCATTTTGCTGAGCCGCAGAAGACAAGAAATGCGCAAAACGGAGATACGGAGCTGTCCGAAGTTAAGTGCCGCTGCCAGGCGTCTTTCGGCAGAAAGAGAGCTCCGGAGCGCACAGTGACCGGCACAGTGCTCTCTGCGCGAAGAGCCGCTTGATCGCATCCGAGAGACGGAGAGCGCGGTACCTTCTAGGATGCGAAGGATGAAGCCGCACAACACCCGGACTGTGTCCGCATCTTTCTAACTGCTAGAATTTCATGGCTTAGCACACGCCTGCCTCTTCAATTGCCATTAGCATTCCAATGGAAGGTATTCTTGGACAACTTTGCTCTGCTTGCTTCTAGTTTTGCCCCAGCCCACCATAGATAACCTTGCTCTTCCCTTTAGTTTCTGAGATGCCGAGAACTCGGGAATTGAGAACACAAGACCGTGGACGTATCCTGTGCTGGCACAGTTTCTCCTTGCTAGACACAGTGGAAAAGCATTTTGCTGAGCCCCAGAAGACAAGAAATGCGGAAAACGGAGATACGGAGCTGTCCGAAGTTAAGTGCCGCTGCCAGGCGTCTTTCGGCAGAAAGAGAGCTCCGGAGCGCACAGTGACCGGCACAGTGCTCTCTGCGCGAAGAGCCGCTTGATCGCATCCGAGAGACGGAGAGCGCGGCACCTTCTAGGAAGCGAAGAGCGAAGCCGCACAACACCCGGACTGTGTCCGCAGCTTAATAACTGCTAGAAGATCATGGCTTAGCACACGCCTGCCTCTTCAATTGCCATTAGCATCCGAAAGGAAGGTATTCTTGGACAACTTTGCTCTGCTTGCTTCTAGTTCTGCCCCAGCCCACCATCGATAACCTTGCTCTTCCCTTTAGTTTCTGAGATGCCGAGAACTCGGGAATTGAGAACACAAGTCCGGGGACGTATACTGTGCTGGCACAGTTTCTCCTTGCTAGACACAGTGAAAAGCATTTTGCTGAGCCGCAGAAGACAAGAAATGCAGAAAACGGAGATACGGAGCTGTCCGAAGTTAAGTGCCGCTGCCAGGCGTCTTTCGGCAGAAAGAGAGCTCCGGAGCGCACAGTGACCGGCACAGTGCTCTCTGCGCGAAGAGCCGCTTGATCGCATCCGAGAGACGGAGAGCGCGGTACCTTCTAGGAAGCGAAGAGCGAAGCCGCACAACACCCGGACTGTGTCCGCAGCTTAATAACTGCTAGAAGATCATGGCTTAGCACACGCCTGCCTCTTCAATTGCCATTAGCATCCGAAAGGAAGGTATTCTTGGACAACTTTGCTCTGCTTGCTTCTAGTTCTGCCCCAGCCCACCATCGATAACCTTGCTCTTCCCTTTAGTTTCTGAGATGCCGAGAACTAGGGAATTGAGAACACAAGTCCGGGGACGTATACTGTGCTGGCACAGTTTCTCCTTGCTAGACACAGTGAAAAGCATTTTGCTGAGCCGCAGAAGACAAGAAATGCAGAAAACGGAGATACGGAGCTGTCCGAAGTTAAGTGCCGCTGCCAGGCGTCTTTCGGCAGAAAGAGAGCTCCGGAGCGCACAGTGACCGGCACAGTGCTCTCTGCGCGAAGAGCCGCTTGATCGCATCCGAGAGACGGAGAGCGCGGCACCTTCTAGGAAGCGAAGAGTGAAGCCGCACAACACCCGGACTGTGTCCGCAGTTTTCTAACTGCTAGAAGATCATGGCTTAGCACACGCCTGCCTCTTCAATTGCCATTAGCATTCCAATGGAAGGCATTCTTGGACAACTTTGCTCTGCTTGCTTCTAGTTCTGCCCCAGCCCACCATAGATAACCTTGCTCTTCCCTTTAGTTTCTGAGATGCCGAGAACTCGGGAATTGAGAACACAAGTCCGGGGACGTATCCTGTGCTGGCACAGTTTCTCCTTGCTAGACACAGTGAAAAGCATTTTGCTGAGCCGCAGAAGACAAGAAATGCAGAAAACGGAGATACGGAGCTGTCCGAAGTTAAGTGCCGCTGCCAGGCGTCTTTCGGCAGAAAGAGAGCTCCGGAGCGCACAGTGACCGGCACAGTGCTCTCTGCGCGAAGAGCCGCTTGATCGCATCCGAAAGACGGAGAGCGCGGTACCTTCTAGGATGCGAAGAGCGAAGCCGCACAACACCCGGACTGTGTCCGCATCTTTCTAACTGCTACAAGATCATGGCTTCCCACGGGATTTGTTTAGATAGTCCTTAATTAAATTTTGATGTGTTTGGATAATTTTTGCTGGGCTTTTTCCTGTGTTGTCGGGTTTTGCCAATATTTTGTTCAGTTTTTGGGGATTTTACAACTCTATCGCCGGTTTCTGTAATGTTTTGATGTCTTTTCAGAATGTTTTTTTGATTTTGATTAGTTTTTAATATGATATGGGTGGGTTTTAGAATGTTTTGATTCATTTGGGCAAGTTTAAAAATCTTTTTTTAGGTTTTTAGAATGTTTTGATTTGTTTTGTTTTTCTAAAACGTTGTCGGGTTTTTCTTGTGTTTCGATTAGTTTTTGTGGGCTTTGTCATGTTTTGGCGGGTATTTATTTTTGTTTGACTGGGTTTTAGAATATTTGGTGACTTATGACGGGTTTCGAAATACTTGGTGTTTTTTAAGAATGTTTTCTTTGCCTTAATTTTTTTTTATTAAGTTTTTCCGCCTATGGGATATTTTAGCTGGTTTTTGTAATGTTTCGATTGGTTTTGATTTGTTTTTATGATGTTTTGGCGGGTTTTCGGGATGTTTTGGTGGTGTTTTAGAATGTTTTGTTTTCTCTTGTGTTGTTTTCATTGTGTTGGCCGGTTGTGGAACGTTTGGATTCGTTTTGGCGGGTTTTAAAATATTTTGGCGGGTATTTGGAATGTTTTGGTTTGCTTTCATTTGTTTTGATTATGTTTTGGCAAGTTATTGAATGTTTTGATCACTTCTGACTGGTTTTCTAGTATTTTGGCATCTTTTCAGAATGTTTTGATCAGTTCTGGCAGGTTCTAAACTATTTTGTCGGGTTTTTGGAATGTTTTGATTGGTTTTGATTCCTTTTTATGATATTTTGGCAGGATTTCGGAATATTTTGTCGGGTTTTTGGAATGTTTTGGTTGGTTTTGATTTGTTTTTATGATGTTTTGCCACGTTTTTTGAATGTTGTGATCAGTTCTGGCTGGTTTTCTAATGTTTTGGCATCTTTTCAGAATGTTTTGATCAGTTTTGCGGGTCTAAATTATTTTGGCGAGTTTTCAGAGTGTTTTGGTTGGTTTTGATTTGTTTTTATGATGTTTTGGCGGGTTTTCGGAATGTTTTGGTTGGGTTTTAGAATGTTTTGTATTCTCTTGAGTTGTTTTTATTGTGTGGGCAGGTTTTGGAATGTTTGGATTGATTTTGGCGGGTTTTAAAATATTTTGGCGGGTATTTGGAATGTTTTGATTTGTTTTGTCTAGTTTAAAATATTTTGGCATGTATTTTGAAGGTTTTGCTTGGTTTTCATGTTTTTTTGTTATTTTTTGGCAAGGGTGTTTTTTGGTTTGATCAGTTCTGGCTGGTTTTCTAATATGTTGGCCGATTTTCAGAATGTTTTGATCAGTTTTGGCGGGTTTTAAGATATTTTAGAGGTTGTTTATAATATTTTGGTTTCTTTAGCTTTGTTTTTACTATATTTTGGCGGGTTTTTTGAAAGTTTTGATCACTTCTGACTGGTTTTCTAGTATTTTGGCATCTTTTCAGAATGTTTTGATCAGTTTTGGCAGGTTCTAAACTATTTTGTCGGGTTTTTGGAATGTTTTGGTTGGTTTTGATTTGTTTTTATGATGTTTTGGCAGGTTTTCGGAATGTTTTGGCGGTGTTTTAGAATGTTTTGTATTCTCTTGAGTTGTTTTTATTGTGTTGGTAGGTTTTGGTATGTTTGGATTCCTTTTGGCGGGTTTTGAAATATTTTGGCGGGTATTTGGAATGTTGTGGTTTGCTTTCATTTGTTTTGATTATGTTTTGGTAAGTTATTGAATGTTTTGATCACTTCTGACTGGTTTTCTAGTATTTTGGCATCTTTTTAGAATGTTTTGATCAGTTTTGGCGGCTTCTAAACTATTTTGTCGCGTTTTTGGAATGTTTTGGTTGGTTTTTATTCGTTTTTATTTTGATTTTGCGGGTTTTCATAATGTTTTGGTCGGTTTTCCAGAATGTTTTGGTTGGTTTTGATTTCTTTTTAATATTATTTTGCAGGTTTTGGAATGTTTTGATTTGTTTTGTCTAGTTTAAAATATTTTGGCATGTATTTTGAAGGTTTTGGTTGGTTTTCATGTTTTTTTGTTATTTTTTGGCAAGGGTTTTTTTTGGTTTGATCAGTTCTGGCTGGTTTTCTAATATGTTGGCCGATTTTCAGAATGTTTTGATCAGTTTTGGCGGGTTTTAAGATATTTTAGAGGTTGTTTATAATATTTTGGTTTCTTTAGCTTTGTTTTTACTATATTTTGGCGGGTTTTTTGAATGTTTGGATCACTTCTGGCTGGTGTTATATTTTGGCGTGTTTTTAGAATTTTGAATATTTTGGCTCTTCCGCAGAGATTATGGTGCCAGTTGCGGGGCGCTTCGTGGCGCTTCTGTGGCATGACGCCTGGGAGTGGAACTTACATTCTAAGGCTCTGTATCCATACGCAATGTGCCACCAGACGCCACTGTGGCCACTTTGACAGTGCCACGTGCCTCCTGTAAACTGACATCAGGAACATAGGCACATGAGTTTTTTTTCCCAGGGAAAATGGTCGCGTCCCTGTTCATGGGAAAGAGTTCTGGAGTGAATGGCTGCCTGCTGAAATTCCAAAGATCACAGGATGCCTCCCAGATGCAGCTGCCACCAAATGCAACCTTGGCTGTGTTGCAGTCCATTTTGGGAGGGGGCACCCCGGGGGGTTACCGTAGGGCCCCCTAGGCTGTGAGTGCACTGGCCGCAGCAGGCAGGCAAGGAGATTCCACAGGGATTCTGAGGGTGCAGATTAAATGAGGGTTTATTGGGGGTCCCCATCCCCGGGAACAGCACGGTTTCTGAGGGAAAAAGGGGGAAGGGGGAGGGGGAAGGAGGGGGAGCCTAGGGGAGGGAAGGGCCAACAGGGTAGGAAGGCGAAGAGGGAGGAAAGGATAAGAGAGCAACCGGTCTCACTCGCACGGTTTCTAAGGCAGATTGAAAGTGGGCACGGAATGAGACTTGTGCCAATGGGATTACAGATACGGGATGCTCCAGGACAGGACCACAGGCTTGGGATAGACAATAACTTTTGGAGGGGTGAGACAGAGAATACCATTTAAATAAAATGCAATACTACATGGATGGTTTGACAGTGCCAAGTGTCTCCTGCAAATTGACATCAGGAACCTGGACTGGTAAGTTTTGTTTCCCAGTTAAAAGGGCCAGCAGTTGTGTAAAACGGCCAGTGGAAGGGAGTGGCCTGCTGCCTGCTGAAATTCCAAAGGTAGCAGGATGCCGCCAGGACACAAAGTGCAAAGATCAGCAAGTCTGGCTGGTATGACAGTAACACGTGCCTCCTGCGAACTATCAGGAAACTGGGCTGATGAGTTTTATTTCCCAGGGAAAAGGGCCAGCATTTGGGCCCAGTCACCAGTGGCCCAGACAGGCCGGATGCCTGCTGAAATTCCAAAGGTCGCAGGATGCCACCCAGACCCAATGTGCCACCATCAGCAACGGTGGCTGGTTTGAAAGTTCCAAGTGCCTCCTGTAAACTGACATCAGGTACCTGGCCTGGTGAGTTTTGTTTCCCAGGGAAAAGGGTCAGGGTTCATGTTGAGGGGCAAGGGGCATGGAATGGACAACTGCCTGCTGAAATTCCAAAGGTGGCAGGATGCATCTCAGACGCAAGGTGCCACCAGAGGCAACTGTGGCTGGATTGACAGTGTCACGTGCCTCCTGCAAACGGACATCAAGAACCATGGCTGATCAGTTTTGTTCCCCAGCCAAAAGGTCCACTGTTTTATGCAAGGTGCCAATGGCGCAGGATGGCCAGCTGCCTCCAGAAATTCCGAATGTCGCATGATGCCTCCCAGACGAAGGTACCAACATGAGCAACTGTGGCTGGTTTGACAGTGCCAAGTGCCTGCTGCAAACTGACATCAGGAACATGGCCTGGTCAGATTCGTTTCCCAGGCAAAAGGCCCAGTGTTCGTTTGCAGGTGACAGTGGCCCAGAGTGGTTGACTGACTACCAAAATTCCGAACATCGCAGGATGCCTCCCAGCTGCAAGCTGCCAGAAAATGTAACTGTGGCTGATTTTTACAGTGAAAAGTGCCTCCTGCAAACAGACAACAGGATTTTGCCTGGTGAGTTTTGTTTCTCTGGGGAATGGCCAGAGTTCCTCGGCGGGTTCTGGTGGACCGTAGCTGCAGGGTGCTCCTGAAAATTCCGAACATCTCAGGAGACCTGCCAGAAGCAAGGCACCACCAGAGGCAAGTGTGGCTGGTTGGACAGTGTCAAGTGCCTCTTGCAAACTGACATCAGGAACTTGGCCGGGTGAGTTTTGCTTCTCTGGGGAAAGGCCATGGCTCAAGTCCGGGGCCAGCTGGCACGCAACGGCCGGCTTATTCTGATATTCCGAATGTCCCAGGGTGCCTCCAAGACGCAAGATGCCAGCAGAGGCAACGGTGGCTTGTTTGACAGTGCCAAGTGCGTCCTGCAAAATGACATCAGGAACTAGGCCTGGTGAGTTTTGTTTCTCTGGGGAAAGGCCATGGTTCAAGTCCAGGGCCCGGTGGCCCGGATTGGCCGGCTGTCTGTTGAAATTCCGCACGGATCAGGATGCCTCCCAGACCAAAGGTACCACCACAGGCGCCTGTGGCTGGTTTGACAGTGCCAAGTGCCTCCTGCTAACTGACATCAGGAACCTGGCCTGGTGACTTTTGTTTCTCTGGGGAAAGGCCATGGTTCTTGTCAAGTGCCCGGTGGCCTGGAGTGGCCGGCTGCCTGCTGAAATTCTGCACGGATCAGGATACCTCCCAGATGCAAGGTGCCCCCACAGGCACCTGTGGCTGGTTTGACAGTGCCAATTGCCTCCTGCAAACTGACATCATCAACCTGGCCGGCTGAGTTTTGTTTCTCAGGGGAATGGCCATCGTTGTTATCCAGGGCCCGGTGGCCCGGAGTGGCCGGATGCCTGCTGAAATTCTGCACGGATCAGTATACCGCCTGGATGCAAGGTGCCCGCACAGGCAACTGTGGCTGGTTAGACAGTGCCAAGTGCCTCCTGCAAACTGACATCAGGAACCTGGCCTGGTAACTTTTCTTTCTCTGGGGAAAGGCCATCGTTCGTGTCCAGGGCCTGGTGGCCCGGAGTGGCCGTCCGCCTGCTGAAATTCCGCACGGACCAGGATGCCTCCTGACCGAAAGTACCACTATATGCACCTGTGGCTGGTTTGACAGTGCCAAGTGCCTCCTGCAAACTGACATCAGGAACCTGGCCTGGTGACTTTTGTTTCTCTGGGGAATGGCCATGGTTTCTGTACAGGGCCTGGTGGCCAGTAGAGGTCGGCCGCCTGCTGAAATTCCTCACGGTTGAGGATACCACCTAGTTGCAAGGTGCCCCCACAGGCAACTGTGGCTGGTTTGACAGTGCCAAGTGCTTCCTGCAAACTGACATCAGGAACCTGGCATGGTGACTTTTGTTTCCCAGGGGAAAGGCTATGGCTCGTGTCCTGGGCCCGGTGGCCCGGATTGGCCGGCTGCCTGCTGAAATTCTGCACGGATCATGATACCACCCAGATGAAAGGAGCCCCCAGAGGCAACAGTGGCTGGTTTGACTGTGCCAAGTGCCGCCTTCAAACTGACATCAGGAACCTGGCCTGGTGACTTTTGTTTCTCTGGGGAAAGGCCATCGTTCCTAGCCAGGGCGGGGTGGCCCGGATTGGCAGGCTGCCTGCTGAAATTCCGAACGGATCAGGATATCTCCCAGATGAAAGGAGGCCCCACAGGCAACTGTGGCTGGTTTGACAGTGCCAAGTGCCTCCTGCAAACTGACATCAGGAACCTGGCCTGGTGCCTTTTGTTTCTCTGGGGAAACGCCATGGTTCGTGTCAAGTGCACCGTGGCCTGGAGTGGCCGGCTGCCTGCTGAAATTCCGCACGGATGAGGATACCACAAGGATGCAAGGGGCCCCCACAGGCACCTGTGGCTGGTTTGACAGTGCCAAGTGCCTCCTGCAAACTGACATCAGCAACCTGGCCGGCTGAGTTTTGTTTCTCTGGGGAAAGGCCATCGTTGTTATCCAGGGCACGGTGGATCGGAGTGGCCGGATGCCTGCGGAAATTCCGAACGGATCAGTATACCGCCTAGATGCAAGGTGCCCGCACAGGCAACTGTGGCTGGTTAGACAGTGTCAAGTGCCTCCTGCAAGCTGACATCAGGAACCTGGCCTGGTGACTTTTGTTTCTCTGGGGAAAGGCCATCGTTCGTGTCCAGTGCCCGGTGGCATGGAGTGGCCGGCTGCCTTCTGAAATTCCGCACGGATGAGGATACCACAAGGATGCAAGATGCCCCCACAGGCACCTGTGGCTGGTTTGACAGTGCCAAGTGCCTCCTGCAAACTGACATCAGGAACCTGGCCTGGTGAGTTTTGTTTCTCTGGGGAAAGGCCATGGTTCCTGTGCAGGGCTTGGTGGCGAGTAGTGGCCGGCCGCCAGCTGAAATTCCTCACGGTTGAGGATACCTCCCAGATAAAAGGAGCCCGCACAGGCAACTGTGGCTGGTTTGACAGTGCCACGTGCTTCCTGCAAACTGACATCAGCAACCTGGCCGGGGGAGTTTTGTTTCTCTGGGGAAAGGCCATCGTTCGTGTCCAGTGCACGGCGGCCTGGAGTGGCCGGTTGCCTGCTGAAATTCCTCCCGGTTGAGGATAGCTCGCAGATGCAAGCTGCCCCCACAGACAACTGTTGGTAGTTTGACAGTGCCAAGTGCCTCCTGCAAACTGACATCAGTGACCTGGCATGGTGACTTTTGTTTCTCTGGGGAAAGGCCATGGTTCATGTCCAGTGCCCGGTGGCTAGGAGTGGCCGGCTGCCTGCTGAAATTCCGCACAGATGAGGATACCACCTAGAAGCAAATGCCCCCACAGGCAATTGTGTCTGGTTTGACAGTGCCAAGTGCCTCCTGCAAACTGACATCAGGAACCTGGCCTGGTGACTTTTGCTTCTCAGGGGAATGGCCATCGTATGTGTCCAGGGCCTAGTGGCCAGTAGTGGCCGGTCGCCTGCTGAAATTCCTCACGTTTGAGGATACCTCCGAGATGCAAGGTGCCCCCACAGGCAACAGTGGCTGGTTTGACAGTGCCAAGTGCCTCCTGCAAACTGACATCAGGAACCTGGCCTGCTGACTTTTGTTTCCCAGGGGAAAGGCTATGGCTCGTGTCCTGGGCCCGGTGGCCCGGAGTGGCCGGCTGCCTGCGGAAATTCCGAACGGATCAGGATACCTCCCAGATGCAAGGGGCCCCCACAGGCACCTGTGGCTGGTTTGACAGTGCCAAGTGCCTCCTGCAAACTGACATCAGCAACCTCGCCTGGTGACTTTTGTTTCTCTGTGAAAAGGCCATGGTTCAAGTCCAGGGCCGGGTGGCCCGGATTGGCCGGCTGTCTGTTGAAATTCCGCACGGATGAGGATGCCTCCCAGACCAAAGGTACCACCACAGGCGCCTGTGGCTGGTTTGACAGTGCCAAGTGCCTCCTGAAAACTGACATCAGGAACCTGGCCTGGTGACTTTTGTTTCACTGGGGAAAGGCCATGGTTCATGTCCAGGCCCCGGTGGCCCAGAGTGGCCGCCTGCCTGCTGAAATTCCGCATGGACCACAATGCCTCCCTGACCGAAAGTACCACTATAGGCAACTGTGGCTGGTTTGAGAGTGCCAAGTGCCTCCTGCAAACTGACATCAGGAACCTGGCCTGGTGCCTTTTGCTTCTTAGGGGAAATGCCATGGTATGTGTCCAGGGCCTAGTGGCCAGTAGTGGCCGGTCGCCTGCTGAAATTCCTCACGATTTAGGATACCTCCGAGTTGCAAGGTGCCCCCACAGGCAACAGTGGCTGGTTTGACAGTGCCAAGTGCCTCCTGCAAACTGACATCAGGAACCTGGCCTGGTGACTTTTGTTTCTCTGGGGAAACGCCATGATTCATGTCCAGTGCCCTGTGGCATGGAGTGGCCGGCTGCCTGCTGAAATTCCGAACGGATCAGGATGCCTCCCAGATGCAAGGGGCCCCCACAGGCACCTGTGGCTGGTTTGACAGTGCCAAGTGCCTCCTGCAAACTGACATCAGGAACCTGGCATGGTGACTTTTGTTTCTCTGGGGAAAGGCCATCGTTCCTAGCCAGGGCGGGGTGGCCCGGATTGGCAGGCTGCCTGCTGCAATTCCGGACGGATCAGGATATTTCCCAGATGAAAGGAGGCCCCACAGGCAACTGTGGCTGGTTTGGCAGTGCCAAGTGCCTCCTGCAAACTGACATCAGGAACCTGGCCTGGTGCCTTTTGTTTCTCTGGGGAAACGCCATGGTTCGTGTCAAGTGCACCGTGGCCTGGAGTGGCCGGCTGCCTGCTGAAATTCCGCACGGATGAGGATACCACAAGGATGCAAGGGGCCCCCACAGGCACCTGTGGCTGGTTTGACAGTGCCAAGTGCCTCCTGCAAACTGACATCAGCAACCTGGCCGGCTGAGTTTTGTTTCTCTGGGGAAAGGCCATCGTTGTTATCCAGGGCACGGTGGACCGGAGTGGCCGGATGCCTGCGGAAATTCCGAACGGATCAGTATACCGCCTAGATGCAAGGTGCCCGCACAGGCAACTGTGGCTGGTTAGACAGTGCCAAGTGCCTCCTGCAAACTGACATCAGGAACCTGGCCTGGTGACTTTTGTTTCTCTGGGGAAAGGCCATCGTTCGTGTCCAGTGCCCGGTGGCATGGAGTGGCCGGCTGCCTTCTGAAATTCCGCACGGATGAGGATACCACAAGGATGCAAGATGCCCCCACAGGCACCTGTGGCTGGTTTGACAGTGCCAAGTGCCTCCTGCAAACTGACATCAGGAACCTGGCCTGGTGACTTTTGTTTCTCTGGGGAAAGGCCATGGTTCTTGTGCAGGGCTTGGTGGCGAGTAGTGGCCGGCCGCCAGCTGAAATTCCTCACGGTTGAGGATACCTCCCAGATGAAAGGAGCCCGCACAGGCAACTGTGGCTGGTTTGACAGTGCCAAGTGCTTCCTGCAAACTGACATCAGCAACCTGGCCGGGGGAGTGTTGTTTCTCTGGGGAAAGGCCATCGTTCGTGTCCAGTGCACGGCGGCCTGGAGTGGCCGGTTGCCTGCTGAAATTCCTCCCGGTTGAGGATAGCTCCCAGATGCAAGGGGCCCGCACAGGCACCTGTGGCTGGTTTGACAGTGCCAAGTGCCTCCTGCAAACTGACATCAGCAACCTGGCCTGGTGACTTTTGTTTCTCTGTGGAAAGGCCATGGTTCAAGTCCAGGGCCGGGTGGCCCGGATTGGCCGGCTGTCTGTTGAAATTCCGCACGGATGAGGATGCCTCTCAGACCAAAGGTACCACCACAGGCGCCTGTGGCTGGTTTGACAGTGCCAAGTGCCTCCTGCAAACTGACATCAGGAACCTGGCCTGGTGACTTTTGTTTCTCTGGGGAAAGGCCATGGTTCATGTCCAGGCCCCGGTGGCCCAGAGTGGCCGCCTGCCTGCTGAAATTCCTCATGGACCACAATGCCTCCCTGACCGAAAGTACCACTATAGGCAACTGTGGCTGGTTTGAGAGTGCCAAGTGCCTCCTGCAAACTGACATCAGGAACCTGGCCTGGTGCCTTTTGCTTCTTAGGGGAAATGCCATGGTATGTGTCCAGGGCCTAGTGGCCAGTAGTGGCCGGTCGCCTGCTGAAATTCCTCACGATTTAGGATACCTCCGAGTTGCAAGGTGCCCCCACAGGCAACAGTGGCTGGTTTGACAGTGCCAAGTGCCTCCTGCAAACTGACATCAGGAACCTGGCCTGGTGACTTTGTTTCTCTGGGGCAAGGCCATCGTTCCACTTCTGAGCCCCGTAGCCCGGAGTGGCTAGATGCCTGCTGAAATTCTGCACGGATCAGGATATCTCTCAGATGCAAGGCGCGCCCACAGGCACCTGTGGCTGGTTTGACAGTGCCAAGTGCCTCCTGCAAACTGACATCAGGAACCTGGCCTGGTGACTTTTGTTTCTCTGGGGAAACGCCATGATTCATGTCCAGTGCCCGGTGGCATGGAGTGGCTGGCTGCCTGCTGAAATTCCGAACGGATCAGGATGCCTCCCAGATGCAGGGGGCCCCCACAGGCACCTGTGGCTGGTTTGACAGTGCCAAGTGCCTCTTGCAAACTGACATCAGGAACCTGGCCTGGTGACTTTTGTTTCTCTGGGGAAAGGCCATGGTTCAAGTCCAGGGCCGGGTGGCCCTGATTGACCGGCTGTCTGCTGAAATTCCGCACGGATCAGGATGCCTCCCAGACCAAAGGTACCACCACAGGCGCCTGTGGCTGGTTTGACAGTGCCAAGTGCCTCCTGCAAACTGACATCAGGAACCTGGCCTGGTGACTTTTGTTTCTCTGGGGAATGGCCATGTTTCGTGTCAAGTGCCCCGTGGCCTGGAGTGGCCGGCTGCCTGCTGAAATTCCGCACGCATCAGGATACCACAAGGATGCAAGATGCCCCCACAGGCACATTTGGCTGGTTTGACAGTGCCAAGTGCCTCCTGCAAACTGACATCAGGAACCTGGCCTGGTGACTTTTGTTTCTCAGGGGAAAGGCCATCGTTTTTATCCAGGGCACGATGGACCGGAGTGGCCGGATGCCTGCGGAAATTCCGAACGGATCAGTATACCGCCTAGATGCAAGGTGCTCGCACAGGCAACTGTGGCTGGTTTGACAGTGCCAAGTGCCTCCTGCAAACTGACATCAGGAACCTGGCCTGGTGACTTTTGTTTCTCTGGGGAAAGGCCATCGTTTGTGTCCAGTGCCCGGTGGCCTGGAGTGGCCGGCTGCCTGCTGAAATTCCGCACGGATGAGGATACCACAAGGATTCAAGATGCCCCCACAGGCACCTGTGGCTGGTTTGACAGTGCCAAGTGCCTCCTGCAAACTGACATCAGGAACCTGGCCTGGTGACTTTTGTTTCTCTGGGGAAAGGCCATCGTTCGTGTCCAGTGCCCGGTGGCCTGGAGTGGCCGGCTGCCTGCTGAAATTCCGCACGGATGAGGATACCACAAGGATGCAAGATGCAAGGGGCCCCCACAGGCAACTGTGGCTGGTTTGACAGTGCCAAGTGCCTCCTGCAAACTGACATCAGGAACCTGGCCTGGTGACTTTTGTTTCTCTGGGGAAAGGCTATGGCTCGTGTCCTGGGCCCGGTGGCCCGGAGTGGCCGGCTGCCTGCTGAAATTCCGAACGGATCAGGATAGCTCCCAGATGCAAGGCGCCCCCACAGGCACCTGTGGCTGGTTTGACAGTGCCAAGTGCCTCCTGCAAACTGACATCAGGAACCTGGCCTGCTGACTTTTGTTTCTCTGGGGAAACGCAACGATTCATGTCCAGTGCCCGGTGGCATGGAGTGGCTGGCTGCCTGCTGAAATTCCGAACGGATCAGGATGTCTCCCAGATGCAAGGGGCCCCCACAGGCAACTGTGGTTGGTTTGACAGTGCCAAGCGCCTCCTGCAAACTGACATCAGGAACCTGGCATGGTGACTTTTGTTTCCCAGGGGAAAGGCTATGGCTCGTGTCCTGGGCCTGGTGGCCCGGAGTGGCCGGCTGCCTGCTGAAATTCCGAACGGATCAGGATACCTCCCAGATGCAAGGGGCCCCCACAGGCAACTGTGGTTGGTTTGACAGTGCCAAGTGCCTCCTGCAAACTGACATCAGGAACCTGGCATGGTGACTTTTGTTTCCCAGGGGAAAGGCTATGGCTCGTGTCCTGGGCCCGGTGGCCCGGAGTGGCCGGCTGCCTGCTGAAATTCCGAACGGATCAGGATACCTCCCAGATGCAAGGGGCCCCCACAGGCACCTGTGGCTGGTTTGACAGTGCCAAGTGCCTCGTGCAAACTGACATCAGGAACCTGGCCTGGTGACTTTGTTTCTCTGGGGCAAGGCCATCGTTCCACTTCTGAGCCCCGTAGCCCGGAGTGGCTAGATGCCTGCTGAAATTCTGCACGGATCAGGATGCCTCCCAGACCAAAGGTACCACCACAGGCGCCTGCGGCTGGTTTAACAGTGCCAAGTGCCTCCTGCAAACTGACATCAGGAACGTGGCCTGGTGACTTTGTTTCTCTGGGGCAAGGCCATCGTTCCACTTCTGAGCCCCGTAGCCCGGAGTGGCTAGATGCCTGCTGAAATTCTGCACGGATCAGGATATCTCTCAGATGCAAGGCGCCCCCACAGGCACCTGTGGCTGGTTTGACAGTGCCAAGTGCCTCCTGCAAACTGACATCAGGAACCTGGCCTGCTGACTTTTGTTTCTCTGGGGAAACGCCATGATTCATGTCCAGTGCCCGGTGGCATGGAGTGGCCGGCTGCCTGCTGAAATTCCGAACAGATCAGGATGTCTCCCAGATGCAAGGGGCCCCCACAGGCAGCTGTGGTTGGTTTGACAGTGCCAAGCGCCTTCTGCAAACTGACATCAGGAACCTGGCATGGTGACTTTTGTTTCCCAGGGGAAAGGCTATGGCTCGTGTCCTGGGCCCGGTGGCCCGGAGTGGCCGGCTGCCTGCTGAAATTCCGAACGGATCAGGATACCTCCCAGATGCAAGGGGCCCCCACAGGCAACTGTGGTTGGTTTGACAGTGCCAAGTGCCTCCTGCAAACTGACATCAGGAACCTGGCATGGTGACTTTTGTTTCTCTGGGGAAAGGCTATGGCTCGTGTCCTGGGCCCGGTGGCCCGGAGTGGCCGGCTGCCTGCTGAAATTCCGAACGGATCAGGATACCTCCCAGATGCAAGGGGCCCCCACAGGCACCAGTGGCTGGTTTGACAGTGCCAAGTGCCTCCTGCAAACTGACATCAGGAACCTGGCCTGGTGCCTTTTGCTTCTTAGGGGAAATGCCATGGTATGTGTCCAGGGCCTAGTGGCCAGTAGTGGCCGGTCGCCTGCTGAAATTCCTCACGATTTAGGATACCTCCGAGTTGCAAGGTGCCCCCACAGGCAACAGTGGCTGGTTTGACAGTGCCAAGTGCCTCCTGCAAACTGACATCAGGAACCTGGCCTGGTGACTTTTGTTTCTCTGGGGAAACGCCATGATTCATGTCCAGTGCCCGGTGGCATGGAGTGGCCGGCTGCCTGCTGAAATTCCGAACGGATCAGGATGCCTCCCAGATGCAAGGGGCCCCCACAGGCACCTGTGGCTGGTTTGACAGTGCCAAGTGCCTCCTGCAAACTGACATCAGGAACCTGGCATGGTGACTTTTGTTTCTCTGGGGAAAGGCCATCGTTCCTAGCCAGGGCGGGGTGGCCCGGATTGGCAGGCTGCCTGCTGCAATTCCGGACGGATCAGGATATTTCCCAGATGATAGGAGGCCCCACAGGCAACTGTGGCTGGTTTGGCAGTGCCACGTGCCTCCTGCAAACTGACATCAGGAACCTGGCCTGGTGCCTTTTGTTTCTCTGGGGAAACGCCATGGTTCGTGTCAAGTGCACCGTGGCCTGGAGTGGCCGGCTGCCTGCTGAAATTCCGCACGGATGAGGATACCACAAGGATGCAAGGGGCCCCCACAGGCACCTGTGGCTGGTTTGACAGTGCCAAGTGCCTCCTGAAAACTGACATCAGCAACCTGGCCGGCTGAGTTTTGTTTCTCTGGGGAAAGGCCATCGTTGTTATCCAGGGCACGGTGGACCGGAGTGGCCGGATGCCTGCGGAAATTCCGAACGGATCAGTATACCGCCTAGATGCAAGGTGCCCGCACAGGCAACTGTGGCTGGTTAGACAGTGCCAAGTGCCTCCTGCAAACTGACATCAGGAACCTGGCCTGGTGACTTTTGTTTCTCTGGGGAAAGGCCATCGTTCGTGTCCAGTGCCCGGTGGCATGGAGTGGCCGGCTGCCTTCTGAAATTCCGCACGGATGAGGATACCACAAGGATGCAAGATGCCCCCACAGGCACCTGTGGCTGGTTTGACAGTGCCAAGTGCCTCCTGCAAACTGACATCAGGAACCTGGCCTGGTGACTTTTGTTTCTCTGGGGAAAGGCCATGGTTCCTGTGCAGGGCTTGGTGGCGAGTAGTGGCCGGCCGCCAGCTGAAATTCCTCACGGTTGAGGATACCTCCCAGATGAAAGGAGCCCGCACAGGCAACTGTGGCTGGTTTGACAGTGCCAAGTGCTTCCTGCAAACTGACATCAGCAACCTGGCCGGGGGAGTGTTGTTTCTCTGGGGAAAGGCCATCGTTCGTGTCCAGTGCACGGCGGCCTGGAGTGGCCGGTTGCCTGCTGAAATTCCTCCCGGTTGAGGATAGCTCCCAGATGCAAGGTGCCCCCACAGGCAACAGTGGCTGGTTTGACAGTGCCAAGTGCCTCCTGCAAACTGACATCAGGAACCTGGCCTGCTGACTTTTGTTTCCCAGGGGAAAGGCTATGGCTCGTGTCCTGGGCCCGGTGGCCCGGAGTGGCCGGCTGCCTGCGGAAATTCCGAACGGATCAGGATACCTCCCAGATGCAAGGGGCCCGCACAGGCACCTGTGGCTGGTTTGACAGTGCCAAGTGCCTCCTGCAAACTGACATCAGCAACCTGGCCTGGTGACTTTTGTTTCTCTGTGGAAAGGCCATGGTTCAAGTCCAGGGCACGGTGGCCCGGATTGGCCGGCTGTCTGTTGAAATTCCGCACGGATGAGGATGCCTCCCAGACCAAAGGTACCACCACAGGCGCCTGTGGCTGGTTTGACAGTGCCAAGTGCCTCCTGCAAACTGACATCAGGAACCTGGCCTGGTGACTTTTGTTTCTCTGGGGAAAGGCCATGGTTCATGTCCAGGCCCCGGTGGCCCAGAGTGGCCGGCTGCCTGCTGAAATTCCGCATGGACCACAATGCCTCCCTGACCGAAAGTACCACTATAGGCAACTGTGGCTGGTTTGAGAGTGCCAAGTGCCTTCTGCAAACTGACATCAGGAACCTGGCCTGGTGCCTTTTGCTTCTTAGGGGAAATGCCATGGTATGTGTCCAGGGCCTAGTGGCCAGTAGTGGCCGGTCGCCTGCTGAAATTCCTCACGATTTAGGATACCTCCGAGTTGCAAGGTGCCCCCACAGGCAACAGTGGCTGGTTTGACAGTGCCAAGTGCCTCCTGCAAACTGACATCAGGAACCTGGCCTGGTGACTTTGTTTCTCTGGGGCAAGGCCATCGTTCCACTTCTGAGCCCCGTAGCCCGGAGTGGCTAGATGCCTGCTGAAATTCTGCACGGATCAGGATATCTCTCAGATGCAAGGCGCGCCCACAGGCACCTGTGGCTGGTTTGACAGTGCCAAGTGCCTCCTGCAAACTGACATCAGGAACCTGGCCTGGTGACTTTTGTTTCTCTGGGGAAACGCCATGATTCATGTCCAGTGCCCGGTGGCATGGAGTGGCTGGCTGCCTGCTGAAATTCCGAACGGATCAGGATGCCTCCCAGATGCAGGGGGCCCCCACAGGCACCTGTGGCTGGTTTGACAGTGCCAAGTGCCTCTTGCAAACTGACATCAGGAACCTGGCCTGGTGACTTTTGTTTCTCTGGGGAAAGGCCATGGTTCAAGTCCAGGGCCGGGTGGCCCGGATTGACCGGCTGTCTGCTGAAATTCCGCACGGATCAGGATGCCTCCCAGACCAAAGGTACCACCACAGGCGCCTGTGGCTGGTTTGACAGTGCCAAGTGCCTCTTGCAAACTGACATCAGGAACCTGGCCTGGTGACTTTTGTTTCTCTGGGGAAAGGCCATGGTTCAAGTCCAGGGCCGGGTGGCCCGGATTGACCGGCTGTCTGCTGAAATTCCGCACGGATCAGGATGCCTCCCAGACCAAAGGTACCACCACAGGCGCCTGTGGCTGGTTTGACAGTGCCAAGTGCCTCCTGCAAACTGACATCAGGAACCTGGCCTGGTGACTTTTGTTTCTCTGGGGAATGGCCATGTTTCGTGTCCAGTGCCCCGTGGCCTGGAGTGGCCGGCTGCCTGCTGAAATTCCGCACGGATCAGGATACCACAAGGATGCAAGATGCCCCCACAGGCACCTTTGGCTGGTTTGACAGTGCCAAGTGCCTCCTGCAAACTGACATCAGGAACCTGGCCTGGTGACTTTTGTTTCTCTGGGGAAAGGCCATCGTTCGTGTCCAGTGCCCGGTGGCCTGGAGTGGCCGGCTGCCTGCTGAAATTCCGCACGGATGAGGATACCACAAGGATTCAAGATGCCCCCACAGGCACCTGTGGCTGGTTTGACAGTGCCAAGTGCCTCCTGCAAACTGACATCAGGAACCTGGCCTGGTGACTTTTGTTTCTCTGGGGAAAGGCCATAGTTCGTGTCCAGTGCCCGGTGGCCTGGAGTGGCCGGCTGCCTGCTGAAATTCCGCACGGATGAGGATACCACAAGGATGCAAGATGCAAGGGGCCCCCACAGGCAACTGTGGCTGGTTTGACAGTGCCAAGTGCCTCCTGCAAACTGACATCAGGAACCTGGCCTGGTGACTTTGTTTCTCTGGGGCAAGGCCATCGTTCCACTTCTGAGCCCCGTAGCCCGGAGTGGCTAGATGCCTGCTGAAATTCTGCACGGATCAGGATATCTCTCAGATGCAAGGCGGCCCCACAGGCACCTGTGGCTGGTTTGACAGTGCCAAGTGCCTCCTGCAAACTGACATCAGGAACCTGGCCTGCTGACTTTTGTTTCTCTGGGGAAACGCCATGATTCATGTCCAGTGCGCGGTGGCATGGAGTGGCCGGCTGCCTGCTGAAATTCCGAACAGATCAGGATGTCTCCCAGATGCAAGGGGCCCCCACAGGCAACTGTGGTTGGTTTGACAGTGCCAAGCGCCTTCTGCAAACTGACATCAGGAACCTGGCATGGTGACTTTTGTTTCCCAGGGGAAAGGCTATGGCTCGTGTCCTGGGCCTGGTGGCCCGGAGTGGCCGGCTGCCTGCTGAAATTCCGAACGGATCAGGATACCTCCCAGATGCAAGGGGCCCCCACAGGCAACTGTGGTTGGTTTGACAGTGCCAAGTGCCTCCTGCAAACTGACATCAGGAACCTGGCCTGGTGACTTTTGTTTCTCTGGGGAAAGGCCATGGTTCAAGTCCAGGGCCGGGTGGCCCGGATTGACCGGCTGTCTGTTGAAATTCCGCACGGATGAGGATGCCTCCCAGACCAAAGGTACCACCACAGGCGCCTGCGGCTGGTTTAACAGTGCCAAGTGCCTCCTGCAAACTGACATCAGGAACGTGGCCTGGTGACTTTGTTTCTCTGGGGCAAGGCCATCGTTCCACTTCTGAGCCCCGTAGCCCGGAGTGGCTAGATGCCTGCTGAAATTCTGCACGGATCAGGATATCTCTCAGATGCAAGGCGCCCCCACAGGCACCTGTGGCTGGTTTGACAGTGCCAAGTGCCTCCTGCAAACTGACATCAGGAACCTGGCCTGCTGACTTTTGTTTCTCTGGGGAAACGCCATGATTCATGTCCAGTGCCCGGTGGCATGGAGTGGCCGGCTGCCTGCTGAAATTCCGAACAGATCAGGATGTCTCCCAGATGCAAGGGGCCCCCACAGGCAGCTGTGGTTGGTTTGACAGTGCCAAGCGCCTTCTGCAAACTGACATCAGGAACCTGGCATGGTGACTTTTGTTTCCCAGGGGAAAGGCTATGGCTCGTGTCCTGGGCCCGGTGGCCCGGAGTGGCCGGCTGCCTGCTGAAATTCCGAACGGATCAGGATACCTCCCAGATGCAAGGGGCCCCCACAGGCAACTGTGGTTGGTTTGACAGTGCCAAGTGCCTCCTGCAAACTGACATCAGGAACCTGGCATGGTGACTTTTGTTTCCCAGGGGAAAGGCTATGGCTCGTGTCCTGGGCCCGGTGGCCCGGAGTGGCCGGCTGCCTGCTGAAATTCCGAACGGATCAGGATACCTCCCAGATGCAAGGGGCCCCCACAGGCACCAGTGGCTGGTTTGACAGTGCCAAGTGCCTCCTGCAAACTGACATCAGGAACGTGGCCTGGTGACTTTGTTTCTCTGGGGCAAGGCCATCGTTCCACTTCTGAGCCCCGTAGCCCGGAGTGGCTAGATGCCTGCTGAAATTCTGCACGGATCAGGATATCTCTCAGATGCAAGGCGGCCCCACAGGCACCTGTGGCTGGTTTGACAGTGCCAAGTGCCTCCTGCAAACTGACATCAGGAACCTGGCCTGCTGACTTTTGTTTCTCTGGGGAAACGCCATGATTCATGTCCAGTGCCCGGTGGCATGGAGTGGCCGGCTGCCTGCTGAAATTCCGAACAGATCAGGATGTCTCCCAGATGCAAGGGGCCCCCACAGGCAACTGTGGTTGGTTTGACAGTGCCAAGCGCCTTCTGCAAACTGACATCAGGAACCTGGCATGGTGACTTTTGTTTCCCAGGGGAAAGGCTATGGCTCGTGTCCTGGGCCTGGTGGCCCGGAGTGGCCGGCTGCCTGCTGAAATTCCGAACGGATCAGGATACCTCCCAGATGCAAGGGGCCCCCACAGGCAACTGTGGTTGGTTTGACAGTGCCAAGTGCCTCCTGCAAACTGACATCAGGAACCTGGCCTGGTGACTTTTGTTTCTCTGGGGAAAGGCCATGGTTCAAGTCCAGGGCCGGGTGGCCCGGATTGACCGGCTGTCTGTTGAAATTCCGCACGGATCAGGATGCCTCCCAGACCAAAGGTACCACCACAGGCGCCTGCGGCTGGTTTAACAGTGCCAAGTGCCTCCTGCAAACTGACATCAGGAACGTGGCCTGGTGACTTTGTTTCTCTGGGGCAAGGCCATCGTTCCACTTCTGAGCCCCGTAGCCCGGAGTGGCTAGATGCCTGCTGAAATTCTGCACGGATCAGGATATCTCTCAGATGCAAGGCGCCCCCACAGGCACCTGTGGCTGGTTTGACAGTGCCAAGTGCCTCCTGCAAACTGACATCAGGAACCTGGCCTGCTGACTTTTGTTTCTCTGGGGAAACGCCATGATTCATGTCCAGTGCCCGGTGGCATGGAGTGGCCGGCTGCCTGCTGAAATTCCGAACAGATCAGGATGTCTCCCAGATGCAAGGGGCCCCCACAGGCAGCTGTGGTTGGTTTGACAGTGCCAAGCGCCTTCTGCAAACTGACATCAGGAACCTGGCATGGTGACTTTTGTTTCCCAGGGGAAAGGCTATGGCTCGTGTCCTGGGCCCGGTGGCCCGGAGTGGCCGGCTGCCTGCTGAAATTCCGAACGGATCAGGATACCTCCCAGATGCAAGGGGCCCCCACAGGCAACTGTGGTTGGTTTGACAGTGCCAAGTGCCTCCTGCAAACTGACATCAGGAACCTGGCATGGTGACTTTTGTTTCCCAGGGGAAAGGCTATGGCTCGTGTCCTGGGCCCGGTGGCCCGGAGTGGCCGGCTGCCTGCTGAAATTCCGAACGGATCAGGATACCTCCCAGATGCAAGGGGCCCCCACAGGCACCAGTGGCTGGTTTGACAGTGCCAAGTGCCTCCTGCAAACTGACATCAGGAACGTGGCCTGGTGACTTTGTTTCTCTGGGGCAAGGCCATCGTTCCACTTCTGAGCCCCGTAGCCCGGAGTGGCTAGATGCCTGCTGAAATTCTGCACGGATCAGGATATCTCTCAGATGCAAGGCGGCCCCACAGGCACCTGTGGCTGGTTTGACAGTGCCAAGTGCCTCCTGCAAACTGACATCAGGAACCTGGCCTGCTGACTTTTGTTTCTCTGGGGAAACGCCATGATTCATGTCCAGTGCCCGGTGGCATGGAGTGGCCGGCTGCCTGCTGAAATTCCGAACAGATCAGGATGTCTCCCAGATGCAAGGGGCCCCCACAGGCAACTGTGGTTGGTTTGACAGTGCCAAGCGCCTTCTGCAAACTGACATCAGGAACCTGGCATGGTGACTTTTGTTTCCCAGGGGAAAGGCTATGGCTCGTGTCCTGGGCCTGGTGGCCCGGAGTGGCCGGCTGCCTGCTGAAATTCCGAACAGATCAGGATGTCTCCCAGATGCAAGGGGCCCCCACAGGCAGCTGTGGTTGGTTTGACAGTGCCAAGTGCCTCCTGCAAACTGACATCAGGAACCTGGCATGGTGACTTTTGTTTCTCTGGGGAAAGGCCATGGTTCAAGTCCAGGGCCGGGTGGCCCGGATTGACCGGCTGTCTGTTGAAATTCCGCACGGATCAGGATGCCTCCCAGACCAAAGGTACCACCACAGGCGCCTGCGGCTGGTTTAACAGTGCCAAGTGCCTCCTGCAAACTGACATCAGGAACGTGGCCTGGTGACTTTGTTTCTCTGGGGCAAGGCCATCGTTCCACTTCTGAGCCCCGTAGCCCGGAGTGGCTAGATGCCTGCTGAAATTCTGCACGGATCAGGATATCTCTCAGATGCAAGGCGCCCCCACAGGCACCTGTGGCTGGTTTGACAGTGCCAAGTGCCTCCTGCAAACTGACATCAGGAACCTGGCCTGCTGACTTTTGTTTCTGTGGGGAAACGCCATGATTCATGTCCAGTGCCCGGTGGCATGGAGTGGCCGGCTGCCTGCTGAAATTCCGAACAGATCAGGATGTCTCCCAGATGCAAGGGGCCCCCACAGGCAGCTGTGGTTGGTTTGACAGTGCCAAGCGCCTTCTGCAAACTGACATCAGGAACCTGGCATGGTGACTTTTGTTTCCCAGGGGAAAGGCTATGGCTCGTGTCCTGGGCCCGGTGGCCCGGAGTGGCCGGCTGCCTGCTGAAATTCCGAACGGATCAGGATACCTCCCAGATGCAAGGGGCCCCCACAGGCAACTGTGGTTGGTTTGACAGTGCCAAGTGCCTCCTGCAAACTGACATCAGGAACCTGGCATGGTGACTTTTGTTTCCCAGGGGAAAGGCTATGGCTCGTGTCCTGGGCCCGGTGGCCCGGAGTGGCCGGCTGCCTGCTGAAATTCCGAACGGATCAGGATACCTCCCAGATGCAAGGGGCCCCCACAGGCACCAGTGGCTGGTTTGACAGTGCCAAGTGCCTCCTGCAAACTGACATCAGGAACGTGGCCTGGTGACTTTGTTTCTCTGGGGCAAGGCCATCGTTCCACTTCTGAGCCCCGTAGCCCGGAGTGGCTAGATGCCTGCTGAAATTCTGCACGGATCAGGATATCTCTCAGATGCAAGGCGGCCCCACAGGCACCTGTGGCTGGTTTGACAGTGCCAAGTGCCTCCTGCAAACTGACATCAGGAACCTGGCCTGCTGACTTTTGTTTCTCTGGGGAAACGCCATGATTCATGTCCAGTGCCCGGTGGCATGGAGTGGCCGGCTGCCTGCTGAAATTCCGAACAGATCAGGATGTCTCCCAGATGCAAGGGGCCCCCACAGGCAACTGTGGTTGGTTTGACAGTGCCAAGCGCCTTCTGCAAACTGACATCAGGAACCTGGCATGGTGACTTTTGTTTCCCAGGGGAAAGGCTATGGCTCGTGTCCTGGGCCTGGTGGCCCGGAGTGGCCGGCTGCCTGCTGAAATTCCGAACGGATCAGGATACCTCCCAGATGCAAGGGGCCCCCACAGGCAACTGTGGTTGGTTTGACAGTGCCAAGTGCCTCCTGCAAACTGACATCAGGAACCTGGCCTGGTGACTTTTGTTTCTCTGGGGAAAGGCCATGGTTCAAGTCCAGGGCCGGGTGGCCCGGATTGACCGGCTGTCTGTTGAAATTCCGAACGGATCAGGATGCCTCCCAGAACAAAGGTACCACCACAGGCGCCTGCGGCTGGTTTAACAGTGCCAAGTGCCTCCTGCAAACTGACATCAGGAACCTGGCCTGGTGCCTTTTGCTTCTCAGGGGAAATGCCATGGTATGTGTTCAGGGCCTAGTGGCAAGTAGTGGCCGGTCGCCTGATGAAATTCCTCACGATTTAGCATACCTCCGAGATGCAAGGTGCCCCCACAGGCAACAGTGGCTGGTTTAACAGTGCCAAGTGCCTCCTGCAAACTGACATCAGGAACCTGGCCTGGTGACTTTTGTTTCTCTGGGGAAACGCCATGATTCATGTCCAGTGCCCGGTGGCCCGGAGTGGCTGGCTGCCTGCTGAAATTCCGAACGGATCAGGATGCCTCCCAGATGCAAGGGGCCCCCACAGGCAACTGTGGTTGGTTTGACAGTGCCATGCGCCTTCTGCAAACTGACATCAGGAACCTGGCATGGTGACTTTTGTTTCCCAGGGGAAAGGCTATGGCTCGTGTCCTGGGCCCGTTGGCCCGGAGTGGCCGGCTGCCTGCTGAAATTCCGAACGGATCAGGATACCGCCCAGATGCAAGGGGCCCCCACAGGCACCTGTGGCTGGTTTGACAGTGCCAAGTGCCTCCTGCAAACTGACATCAGGAACCTGGCCTGGTGACTTTTGTTTCTCTGGGGAGTGGCCATGGTTCCTGTACAGGGCCCGGTGGCCTGGAGTGGCCGGCTGCCTGCTGAAATTCCGAACGGATGAGGATACCACAAGGATGCAAGATGCCCCCACAGGCAACTGTGGCTGGTTTGACAGTGCCAAGTGCCTCCTGCAAACTGACATCAGGAACCTGGCCTGGTGACTTTTGTTTCTCAGGGGAAAGGCCATGGTTCCTGTGCAGGGCTTGGTGGCGAGTAGTGGCCGGCCGCCAGCTGAAATTCCTCACGGTTGAGGATACCTCCCAGATGAACGGAATCCGCACAGGCAACTGTGGCTGGTTTGACAGTGCCAAGTGCCTCCTGCAAACTGACATCAGCAACCTGGCCGGGGGAGCTTTGTTTCTCTGGGGAAAGGCCATCGTTCGTGTCCAGTGCACGGCGGCCTGGAGTGGCCGGCTGCCTGTTGAAATTCCTCACGGTTGAGGATAGCTCCCAGATGCAAGCTGCCCCCACAGGCAACTGTTGGTAGTTTGACAGTGCCAAGTGCCTCCTGCAAACTGACATCAGTGACCTGGCCTGGTGACTTTTGTTTCCCAGGGGAAAGGCTATGGCTCGTGTCCTGGGCCCGTTGGCCCGGAGTGGCCGGCTGCCTGCTGAAATTCCGAACGGATCAGGATACCTCCCAGATGCAAGGGGCCCCCACAGGCACCTGTGGCTGGTTTGACAGTGCCAAGTGCCTCCTGCAAACTGACATCAGGAACCTGGCCTGCTGACTTTTGTTTCTCTGGGGAAACGCCATGATTCATGTCCAGTGCCCGGTGGCATGGAGTGGCCGGCTGCCTGCTGAAATTCCGAACAGATCAGGATGTCTCCCAGATGCAAGGGGCCCCCACAGGCAACTGTGGTTGGTTTGACAGTGCCAAGCGCCTTCTGCAAACTGACATCAGGAACCTGGCATGGTGACTTTTGTTTCCCAGGGGAAAGGCTATGGCTCGTGTCCTGGGCCCGGTGGCATGGAGTGGCCGGCTGCCTGCTGAAATTCCGAACGGATCAGGATACCTCCCAGATGCAAGGGGCCCCCACAGGCACCTGTGGCTGGTTTGACAGTGCCAAGTGCCTCCTGCAAACTGACATCAGGAACCTGGCCTGGTGACTTTGTTTCTCTGGGGCAAGGCCATCGTTCCACTTCTGAGCCCCGTAGCCCGGAGTGGCTAGATGCCTGCTGAAATTCTGCACGGATCAGGATATCTCTCAGATGCAAGGCGCCCCCACAGGCACCTGTGGCTGGTTTGACAGTGCCAAGTGCCTCCTGCAAACTGACATCAGGAACCTGGCCTGCTGACTTTTGTTTCTCTGGGGAAACGCCATGATTCATGTCCAGTGCCCGGTGGCATGGAGTGGCCGGCTGCCTGCTGAAATTCCGAACAGATCAGGATGTCTCCCAGATGCAAGGGGCCCCCACAGGCAGCTGTGGTTGGTTTGACAGTGCCAAGCGCCTTCTGCAAACTGACATCAGGAACCTGGCATGGTGACTTTTGTTTCCCAGGGGAAAGGCTATGGCTCGTGTCCTGGGCCCGGTGGCCCGGAGTGGCCGGCTGCCTGCTGAAATTCCGAACGGATCAGGATACCTCCCAGATGCAAGGGGCCCCCACAGGCAACTGTGGTTGGTTTGACAGTGCCAAGTGCCTCCTGCAAACTGACATCAGGAACCTGGCATGGTGACTTTTGTTTCCCAGGGGAAAGGCTATGGCTCGTGTCCTGGGCCCGGTGGCCCGGAGTGGCCGGCTGCCTGCTGAAATTCCGAACGGATCAGGATACCTCCCAGATGCAAGGGGCCCCCACAGGCACCAGTGGCTGGTTTGACAGTGCCAAGTGCCTCCTGCAAACTGACATCAGGAACGTGGCCTGGTGACTTTGTTTCTCTGGGGCAAGGCCATCGTTCCACTTCTGAGCCCCGTAGCCCGGAGTGGCTAGATGCCTGCTGAAATTCTGCACGGATCAGGATATCTCTCAGATGCAAGGCGGCCCCACAGGCACCTGTGGCTGGTTTGACAGTGCCAAGTGCCTCCTGCAAACTGACATCAGGAACCTGGCCTGCTGACTTTTGTTTCTCTGGGGAAACGCCATGATTCATGTCCAGTGCCCGGTGGCATGGAGTGGCCGGCTGCCTGCTGAAATTCCGAACAGATCAGGATGTCTCCCAGATGCAAGGGGCCCCCACAGGCAACTGTGGTTGGTTTGACAGTGCCAAGCGCCTTCTGCAAACTGACATCAGGAACCTGGCATGGTGACTTTTGTTTCCCAGGGGAAAGGCTATGGCTCGTGTCCTGGGCCTGGTGGCCCGGAGTGGCCGGCTGCCTGCTGAAATTCCGAACGGATCAGGATACCTCCCAGATGCAAGGGGCCCCCACAGGCAACTGTGGCTGGTTTGACAGTGCCAAGTGCCTCCTGCAAACTGACATCAGGAACCTGGCCTGGTGACTTTTGTTTCTCTGGGGAAAGGCCATGGTTCAAGTCCAGGGCCGGGTGGCCCGGATTGGCTGGCTGTCTGTTGAAATTCCGCACGGATCAGGATGCCTCCCAGACCAAAGGTACCACCACAGGCGCCTGTGGCTGTTTTGACAGTGCCAAGTGCCTCCTGCAAACTGACATCAGGAACCTGGCATGGTGACTTTTGTTTCTCTGGGGAATGGCCATGTTTCGTGTCAAGTGCCCCGTGGCCTGGAGTGGCCGGCTGCCTGCTGAAATTCCGCACGGATGAGGATACCACAAGGATGCAAGATGCCCCCACAGGCAACTGTGGCTGGTTTGACAGTGCCAAGTGCCTCCTGCAAACTGACATCAGGAACCTGGCCTGGTGAGTTTTGTTTCTCTGGGGAAAGGCCATGGTTCCTATGCAGGGCTTGGTGGCGAGTAGTGGCCGGCCGCCAGATGAAATTCCTCACGGTTGAGGATACCTCCCAGATGAAAGGAGCCCGCACAGGCAACTGTGGCTGGTTTGACAGTGCCAAGTGCCTCCTGCAAACTGACATCAGCAACCTGGCCGGGGGAGTTTTGTTTCTCAGGGGAAAGGCCATCGTTCGTGTCCAGTGCACGGCGGCCCGCAGTGGCCGGCTGCCTGCTGAAATTCCGAACGGATCAGGATACCTCCCAGATGCAAGGGGCCCCCACAGGCACCTGTGGCTGGTTTGACAGTGCCAAGTGCCTCCTGCAAACTGACATCAGGAACCTGGCCTGGTGACTTCTGTTTCTCTGGGGAAAGGCCATAGTTCAAGTCCAGGGCCGGGTGGCCCGGATTGGCCGGCTGTCTGTTGAAATTCCGAACGGATGAGGATGCCTCCCAGACCTAAGGTAACACCACAGGCAACTGTGGCTGGTTTGACAGTGCCAGGTGCCTCCTGCAAACTGACATCAGGAACCTGGCCTGGTGAGTTTTGTTTCTCTGGGGAAAGGTCATGGTTCATGTCCAGGGCACGGTGGACCGGAATGGCTGGATGCCTGCGGAAATTCCGAACGGATCAGTATACAGCCTAGATGCAAGGTGCCCCCACAGGCAACTGTGGCTGGTTTGACAGTGCCAAGAGCCTCCTGCAAACTGACATCAGGAATCTGGCCTGGTGACTTTCGTTTCTCTGGGGAAAGGCCATCGTTCGTGTCCAGTGCCCGGTGGCCTGGAGTGGCCGTCCGCCTGCTGAAATTCCGCATGGATGAGGATACCACAAGGATGCAAGATGCCCCCACAGGCAACTGTGGCTGGTTTGACAGTGCCAAGTGCCTCCTGCAAACTGACATCAGGAACCTGGCCTGCTGAGTTTTGTTTTTCTGGGGAAAGGCCATGGTTCCTGTGCAGGGCTCTGTGGCGAGTAGTGGCCGGGCGCCTGCTGAAAGTCCTCACGGTTGAGGATAGCTCCCAGATGCAAGGTGCCCCCATAGGCAACTGTGGCTGGTTTGACAGTGCCAAGTGCCTCCTGCAAACTGACATCAGGAACCTGGCCTGGTGCCTTTTGCTTCTCAGGGGAAATGCCATGGTTTGTGTCCAGGGCCTAGTGGCCAGTAGTGGCCGGTCGTCTGCTGAAATTCCTCACAATTTAGGATACCTCCGAGATGCAAGGTGCCCCCACAGGCAACAGTGGCTGGTTTGACAGTGCCAAGTGCCTCCTGCAAACTGACATCAGGAACCTGGCCTGGTGACTTTTGTTTCTCTGGGGAAAGGCCATGGTTCAAGTCCAGGGCCTGGTGGCCCGGATTGACCGGCTGTCTGTTGAAATTCCGCACGGATCAGGATGCCTCCCAGACCAAAGGTACCACCACAGGCGCCTGCGGCTGGTTTGACAGTGCCAAGTGCCTCCTGCAAACTGACATCAGGAACCTGGCCTGGTGCCTTTTGCTTCTCAGGGGAAATGCCATGGTATGTGTTCAGGGCCTAGTGGCAAGTAGTGGCCGGTCGCCTGATGAAATTCCTCACGATTTAGGATACCTCCGAGATGCAAGGTGCCCCCACAGGCAACAGTGGCTGGTTTAACAGTGCCAAGTGCCTCCTGCAAACTGACATCAGGAACCTGGCCTGGTGACTTTTGTTTCTCTGGGGAAACGCCATGATTCATGTCCAGTGCCCGGTGGCATGGAGTGGCTGGCTGCCTGTTGAAATTCCGAACGGATCAGGATGCCTCCCAGATGCAAGGGGCCCCCACAGGCAACTGTGGTTGGTTTGACAGTGCCAAGCGCCTTCTGCAAACTGACATCAGGAACCTGGCATGGTGACTTTTGTTTCCCAGGGGAAAGGCTATGGCTCGTGTCCTGGGCCCGTTGGCCCGGAGTGGCCGGCTGCCTGCTGAAATTCCGAACGGATCAGGATACCGCCCAGATGCAAGGGGCCCCCACAGGCACCTGTGGCTGGTTTGACAGTGCCAAGTGCCTCCTGCAAACTGACATCAGGAACCTGGCCTGGTGACTTTTGTTTCTCTGGGGAATGGCCATGGTTCCTGTACAGGGCCCGGTGGCCTGGAGTGGCCGGCTGCCTGCTGAAATTCCGAACGGATGAGGATACCACAAGGATGCAAGATGCCCCCACAGGCAACTGTGGCTGGTTTGACAGTGCCAAGTGCCTCCTGCAAACTGACATCAGGAACCTGGCCTGGTGACTTTTGTTTCTCTGGGGAAAGGCCATGGTTCCTGTGCAGGGCTTGGTGGCGAGTAGTGGCCGGCCGCCAGCTGAAATTCCTCACGGTTGAGGATACCTCCCAGATGAACGGAATCCGCACAGGCAACTGTGGCTGGTTTGACAGTGCCAAGTGCCTCCTGCAAACTGACATCAGGAACCTGGCCTGGTGCCTTTTGCTTCTCAGGGGAAATGCCATGGTTTGTGTCCAGGGCCTAGTGGCCAGTAGTGGCCGGTCGTCTGCTGAAATTCCTCACAATTTAGGATACCTCCGAGATGCAAGGTGCCCCCACAGGCAACAGTGGCTGGTTTGACAGTGCCAAGTGCCTCCTGCAAACTGACATCAGGAACCTGGCCTGGTGACTTTTGTTTCTCTGGGGAAAGGCCATGGTTCAAGTCCAGGGCCTGGTGGCCCGGATTGACCGGCTGTCTGTTGAAATTCCGCACGGATCAGGATGCCTCCCAGACCAAAGGTACCACCACAGGCGCCTGCGGCTGGTTTGACAGTGCCAAGTGCCTCCTGCAAACTGACATCAGGAACCTGGCCTGGTGCCTTTTGCTTCTCAGGGGAAATGCCATGGTATGTGTTCAGGGCCTAGTGGCAAGTAGTGGCCGGTCGCCTGATGAAATTCCTCACGATTTAGGATACCTCCGAGATGCAAGGTGCCCCCACAGGCAACAGTGGCTGGTTTAACAGTGCCAAGTGCCTCCTGCAAACTGACATCAGGAACCTGGCCTGGTGACTTTTGTTTCTCTGGGGAAACGCCATGATTCATGTCCAGTGCCCGGTGGCATGGAGTGGCTGGCTGCCTGTTGAAATTCCGAACGGATCAGGATGCCTCCCAGATGCAAGGGGCCCCCACAGGCAACTGTGGTTGGTTTGACAGTGCCAAGCGCCTTCTGCAAACTGACATCAGGAACCTGGCATGGTGACTTTTGTTTCCCAGGGGAAAGGCTATGGCTCGTGTCCTGGGCCCGTTGGCCCGGAGTGGCCGGCTGCCTGCTGAAATTCCGAACGGATCAGGATACCGCCCAGATGCAAGGGGCCCCCACAGGCACCTGTGGCTGGTTTGACAGTGCCAAGTGCCTCCTGCAAACTGACATCAGGAACCTGGCCTGGTGACTTTTGTTTCTCTGGGGAATGGCCATGGTTCCTGTACAGGGCCCGGTGGCCTGGAGTGGCCGGCTGCCTGCTGAAATTCCGAACGGATGAGGATACCACAAGGATGCAAGATGCCCCCACAGGCAACTGTGGCTGGTTTGACAGTGCCAAGTGCCTCCTGCAAACTGACATCAGGAACCTGGCCTGGTGACTTTTGTTTCTCTGGGGAAAGGCCATGGTTCCTGTGCAGGGCTTGGTGGCGAGTAGTGGCCGGCCGCCAGCTGAAATTCCTCACGGTTGAGGATACCTCCCAGATGAACGGAATCCGCACAGGCAACTGTGGCTGGTTTGACAGTGCCAAGTGCCTCCTGCAAACTGACATCAGCAACCTGGCCGGGGGAGCTTTGTTTCTCTGGGGAAAGGCCATCGTTCGTGTCCAGTGCACGGCGGCCTGGAGTGGCCGGCTGCCTGTTGAAATTCCTCACGGTTGAGGATAGCTCCCAGATGCAAGCTGCCCCCACAGACAACTGTTGGTAGTTTGACAGTGCCAAGTGCCTCCTGCAAACTGACATCAGTGACCTGGCCTGGTGACTTTTGTTTCCCAGGGGAAAGGCTATGGCTCGTGTCCTGGGCCCGGTGGCCCGGAGTGGCCGGCTGCCTGCTGAAATTCCGAACGGATCAGGATACCTCCCAGATGCAAGGGGCCCCCACAGGCACCTGTGGCTGGTTTGACAGTGCCAAGCGCCTCCTGCAAACTGACATCAGGAACCTGGCCTGCTGACTTTTGTTTCTCTGGGGAAACGCCATGATTCATGTCCAGTGCCCGGTGGCATGGAGTGGCCGGCTGCCTGCTGAAATTCCGAACAGATCAGGATGTCTCCCAGATGCAAGGGGCCCCCACAGGCAACTGTGGTTGGTTTGACAGTGCCAAGCGCCTTCTGCAAACTGACATCAGGAACCTGGCATGGTGACTTTTGTTTCTCAGGGGAAAGGCTATGGCTCGTGTCCTGGGCCCGGTGGCCCGGAGTGGCCGGCTGCCTGCTGAAATTCCGAACGGATCAGGATACCTCCCAGATGCAAGGGGCCCCCACAGGCACCTGTGGCTGGTTTGACAGTGCCAAGTGCCTCCTGCAAACTGACATCAGGAACCTGGCCTGGTGACTTTGTTTCTCTGGGGCAAGGCCATCGTTCCACTTCTGAGCCCCGTAGCCCGGAGTGGCTAGATGCCTGCTGAAATTCTGCACGGATCAGGATATCTCTCAGATGCAAGGCGCCCCCACAGGCACCTGTGGCTGGTTTGACAGTGCCAAGTGTCTCCTGCAAACTGACATCAGGAACCTGGCCTGCTGACTTTTGTTTCTCTGGGGAAACGCCATGATTCATGTCCAGTGCCCGGTGGCATGGAGTGGCCGGCTGCCTGCTGAAATTCCGAACAGATCAGGATGTCTCCCAGATGCAAGGGGCCCCCACAGGCAACTGTGGTTGGTTTGACAGTGCCAAGCGCCTTCTGCAAACTGACATCAGGAACCTGGAATGGTGACTTTTGTTTCCCAGGGGAAAGGCTATGGCTCGTGTCCTGGGCCTGGTGGCTCGGAGTGGCCGGCTGCCTGCTGAAATTCCGAACGGATCAGGATACCTCCCAGATGCAAGGGGCCTCCACAGGCAACTGTGGTTGGTTTGACAGTGCCAAGTGCCTCCTGCAAACTGACATCAGGAACCTGGCATGGTGACTTTTGTTTCCCAGGGGAAAGGCTATGGCTCGTGTCCTGGGCCCGGTGGCCCGGAGTGGCCGGCTGCCTGCTGAAATTCCGAACGGATCAGGATACCTCCCAGATGCAAGGGGCCCCCACAGGCAACTGTGGCTGGTTTGACAGTGCCAAGTGCCTCCTGCAAACTGACATCAGGAACCTGGCCTGGTGACTTTGTTTCTCTGGGGCAAGGCCATCGTTCCTCTTCTGAGCCCCGTAGCCCGGAGTGGCTAGATGCCTGCTGAAATTCTGCACGGATCAGGATATCTCTCAGATGCAAGGCGCCCCCACAGGCACCTGTGGCTGGTTTGACAGTACCAAGTGCCTCCTGCAAACTGACATCAGGAACCTGGCCTGCTGACTTTTGTTTCTCTGGGGAAAGGCCATCGTTGTTATCCAGGGCACGGTGGACCGGAGTGGCCGGATGCCTGCGGAACTTCCGAACGGATCAGTATACCGCCTAGATGCAAGGTGCCCGCACAGGCAACTGTGGCTGGTTTGACAGTGCCTAGTGCCTCCTGCAAACTGACATCAGGAACCTGGCCTGGTGACTTTTGTTTCTCTGGGGAAAGGCCATAGATCGTGTACAGTGCCCGGTGGCCAGGAGTGGCCGGCTGCCTGCTGAAATTCCTCACGGTTGAGGATACCTCCCAGATGAAAGGAGCCCGCACAGGCAACTGTGGCTGGTTTGACAGTGCCAAGTGCCTCCTGCAAAATGACATCAGCAACCTGGCCGGGGGAGTTTTGTTTCTCTGGGGAAACGCCATGATTCATGTCCAGTGCCCGGTGACATGGAGTGGCCGGCTGCCTTCTGAAATTCCGAACGGATCAGGATGCCTCCCAGATGCAAGGGGCCCCCACAGGCAACTGTGGTTGGTTTGACAGTGCCAAGCGCCTTCTGCAAACTGACATCAGGAACCTGGCATGGTGACTTTTGTTTCCCAGGGGAAAGGCTATGGCTCGTGTCCTGGGCCCGGTGGCCCGGAGTGGCCGGCTGCCTGCTGAAATTCCAAACGGATCAGGATACCTCCCAGATGCAAGGGGCCCCCACAGGCACCTGTGGCTGGTTTGACAGTGCCAAGTGCCTCCTGCAAACTGACATCAGGAACCTGGCCTGCTGACTTTTGTTTCTCTGGGGAAAGGCCATGGTTCAAGTCCAGGGCCGGGTGGCCCGGATTGACCGGCTGTCTGTTGAAATTCCGCACGGATCAGGATGCCTCCCAGACCAAAGGTACCACCACAGGCGCCTGCGGCTGGTTTAACAGTGCCAAGTGCCTCCTGCAAACTGACATCAGGAACCTGGCCTGGTGCCTTTTGCTTCTCAGGGGAAATGCCATGGTATGTGTTCAGGGCCTAGTGGCAAGTAGTGGCCGGTCGCCTGATGAAATTCCTCACGATTTAGGATACCTCCGAGATGCAAGGAGCCCCCACAGGCAACAGTGGCTGGTTTAACAGTGCCAAATGCCTCCTGCAAACTGACATCAGGAACCTGGCCTGGTGACTTTTGTTTCTCTGGGGAAAGGCCATGGTTCAAGTCCAGGGCCGGGTGGCCCGGATTGACCGGCTGCCTGTTGAAATTCCGAACGGATCAGGATACCTCCCAGATGCAAGGGGCCTCCACAGGCAACTGTGGTTGGTTTGACAGTGCCAAGTGCCTCCTGCAAACTGACATCAGGAACCTGGCATGGTGACTTTTGTTTCCCAGGGGAAAGGCTATGGCTCGTGTCCTGGGCCCGGTGGCCCGGAGTGGCCGGCTGCCTGCTGAAATTCCGAACGGATCAGGATACCTCCCAGATGCAAGGGGCCCCCACAGGCAACTGTGGCTGGTTTGACAGTGCCAAGTGCCTCCTGCAAACTGACATCAGGAACCTGGCCTGGTGACTTTGTTTCTCTGGGGCAAGGCCATCGTTCCTCTTCTGAGCCCCGTAGCCCGGAGTGGCTAGATGCCTGCTGAAATTCTGCACGGATCAGGATATCTCTCAGATGCAAGGCGCCCCCACAGGCACCTGTGGCTGGTTTGACAGTACCAAGTGCCTCCTGCAAACTGACATCAGGAACCTGGCCTGCTGACTTTTGTTTCTCTGGGGAAAGGCCATCGTTGTTATCCAGGGCACGGTGGACCGGAGTGGCCGGATGCCTGCGGAACTTCCGAACGGATCAGTATACCGCCTAGATGCAAGGTGCCCGCACAGGCAACTGTGGCTGGTTTGACAGTGCCTAGTGCCTCCTGCAAACTGACATCAGGAACCTGGCCTGGTGACTTTTGTTTCTCTGGGGAAAGGCCATAGATCGTGTACAGTGCCCGGTGGCCAGGAGTGGCCGGCTGCCTGCTGAAATTCCTCACGGTTGAGGATACCTCCCAGATGAAAGGAGCCCGCACAGGCAACTGTGGCTGGTTTGACAGTGCCAAGTGCCTCCTGCAAAATGACATCAGCAACCTGGCCGGGGGAGTTTTGTTTCTCTGGGGAAACGCCATGATTCATGTCCAGTGCCCGGTGACATGGAGTGGCCGGCTGCCTTCTGAAATTCCGAACGGATCAGGATGCCTCCCAGATGCAAGGGGCCCCCACAGGCAACTGTGGTTGGTTTGACAGTGCCAAGCGCCTTCTGCAAACTGACATCAGGAACCTGGCATGGTGACTTTTGTTTCCCAGGGGAAAGGCTATGGCTCGTGTCCTGGGCCCGGTGGCCCGGAGTGGCCGGCTGCCTGCTGAAATTCCAAACGGATCAGGATACCTCCCAGATGCAAGGGGCCCCCACAGGCACCTGTGGCTGGTTTGACAGTGCCAAGTGCCTCCTGCAAACTGACATCAGGAACCTGGCCTGCTGACTTTTGTTTCTCTGGGGAAAGGCCATGGTTCAAGTCCAGGGCCGGGTGGCCCGGATTGACCGGCTGTCTGTTGAAATTCCGCACGGATCAGGATGCCTCCCAGACCAAAGGTACCACCACAGGCGCCTGCGGCTGGTTTAACAGTGCCAAGTGCCTCCTGCAAACTGACATCAGGAACCTGGCCTGGTGCCTTTTGCTTCTCAGGGGAAATGCCATGGTATGTGTTCAGGGCCTAGTGGCAAGTAGTGGCCGGTCGCCTGATGAAATTCCTCACGATTTAGGATACCTCCGAGATGCAAGGAGCCCCCACAGGCAACAGTGGCTGGTTTAACAGTGCCAAATGCCTCCTGCAAACTGACATCAGGAACCTGGCCTGGTGACTTTTGTTTCTCTGGGGAAAGGCCATGGTTCAAGTCCAGGGCCGGGTGGCCCGGATTGACCGGCTGCCTGTTGAAATTCCGAACGGATCAGGATGCCTCCCAGATGCAAGGGGCCCCCACAGGCAACTGTGGTTGGTTTGACAGTGCCAAGCGCCTTCTGCAAACTGACATCAGGAACCTGGCATGGTGACTTTTGTTTCCCAGGGGAAAGGCTATGGCTCGTGTCCTGGGCCCGTTGGCCCGGAGTGGCCGGCTGCCTGCTGAAATTCCGAACGGATCAGGATACCTCCCAGATGCAAGGGGCCCCCACAGGCACCTGTGGCTGGTTTGACAGTGCCAAGCGCCTCCTGCAAACTGACATCAGGAACCTGGCATGGTGACTTTTGTTTCCCAGGGGAAAGGCTATGGCTCGTGTCCTGGGCCTGGTGGCCCGGAGTGGCCGGCTGCCTGCTGAAATTCCGAACGGATCAGGATACCTCCCAGATGCAAGGGGCCCCCACAGGCAACTGTGGTTGGTTTGACAGTGCCAAGTGCCTCCTGCAAACTGACATCAGGAACCTGGCATGGTGACTTTTGTTTCCCAGGGGAAAGGCTATGGCTCGTGTCCTGGGCCCGGTGGCCCGGAGTGGCCGGCTGCCTGCTGAAATTCCGAACGGATCAGGATACCTCCCAGATGCAAGGGGCCCCCACAGGCACCTGTGGCTGGTTTGACAGTGCCAAGTGCCTCCTGCAAACTGACATCAGGAACCTGGCCTGGTGACTTTGTTTCTCTGGGGCAAGGCCATCGTTCCACTTCTGAGCCCCGTAGCCCGGAGTGGCTAGATGCCTGCTGAAATTCTGCACGGATCAGGATATCTCTCAGATGCAAGGCGCCCCCACAGGCACCTGTGGCTGGTTTGACAGTGCCTAGTGCCTCCTGCAAACTGACATCAGGAACCTGGCCTGGTGACTTTTGTTTCTCAGGGGAAAGGCCATCGTTGTTATCCAGGGCACGGTGGACCGGAGTGGCCGGATGCCTGCGGAACTTCCGAACGGATCAGTATACCGCCTAGATGCAAGGTGCCCGCACAGGCAACTGTGGCTGGTTTGACAGTGCCTAGTGCCTCCTGCAAACTGACATCAGGAACCTGGCCTGGTGACTTTTGTTTCTCTGGGGAAAGGCCATAGATCGTGTACAGTGCCCGGTGGCCAGGAGTGGCCGGCTGCCTGCTGAAATTCCTCACGGTTGAGGATACCTCCCAGATGAAAGGAGCCCGCACAGGCAACTGTGGCTGGTTTGACAGTGCCAAGTGCCTCCTGCAAAATGACATCAGCAACCTGGCCGGGGGAGTTTTGTTTCTCTGGGGAAAGGCCATCGTTCGTGTCCAGTGCACGGCGGCCTGGAGTGGCCGGCTGCCTGCTGAAATTCTGAACGGATCAGGATAGCTCCCAGATGCAAGGTGCCCCCACAGGCAAATGTTGGTAGTTTGACAGTGCCAAGTGCCTCCTGCAAACTGACATCAGTGACCTGGCCTGGTGACTTTTGTTTCTCTGGGGAAAGGCCATGGTTCATGTGCAGTGCCCGGTGGCTAGTAGTGGCCGGCTGCCTGCTGAAATTCCGCACAGATGAGGATACCACCTAGAAGCAAATGCCCCCACAGGCACCAGTGGCTGGTTTAACAGTGCCAAGTGCCTCCTGCAAACTGACATCAGGAACCTGGCCTGCTGACTTTTGTTTCTCTGGGGAAACGCCATGATTCATGTCCAGTGCCCGGTGGCATGGAGTGGCCGGCTGCCTGCTGAAATTCCGCACGGATCAGGATACCACAAGGATGCAAGATGCCCCCACAGGCACCTGTGGCTGGTTTGACAGTGCCAAGTGCCTCCTGCAAACTGACATCAGGAACCTGGCCTGGTGACTTTTGTTTCTCAGGGGAAAGGCCATCGTTGTTATCCAGGGCACGGTGGACCGGAGTGGCCGGATGCCTGCGGAACTTCCGAACGGATCAGTATACCGCCTAGATGCAAGGTGCCCGCACAGGCAACTGTGGCTGGTTTGACAGTGCCAAGTGCCTCCTGCAAACGGACATCAGGAACCTGGCCTGGTGACTTTTGTTTCACTGGGGAAAGGCCATCATTCGTGTCCAGTGCCCGGTGGCCTGGAGTGGCCGGCTGCCTGCTGAAATTCCGCACGGATGAGGATACCACAAGGATGCAAGATGCCCCCACAGGCAACTGTGGCTGGTTTGACAGTGCCAAGTGCCTCCTGCAAACTGACATCAGGAACCTGGCCTGGTGACTTTTGTTTCTCTGGGGAAAGGCCATGGTTCCTCTGCAGGGCTTGGTGGCGAGTAGTGGCCGGCCGCCAGCTGAAATTCCTCACGGTTGAGGATACCTCCCAGATGAAAGGAGCCCGCACAGGCAACTGTGGCTGGTTTGACAGTGCCAAGTGCCTCCTGCAAACTGACATCAGGAACCTGGCCTGGTGAGTTTTGTTTCTCTGGGGAAAGGCCATCGTTCGTGTCCAGTGCACGGCGGCCTGGAGTGCCCGGCTGCCTGCTGAAATTCCGCACAGATGAGGATACCACCTAGAAGCAAATGCCCCCACAGGCACCAGTGGCTGGTTTAACAGTGCCAAGTGCCTCCTGCAAACTGACATCAGGAACCTGGCCTGCTGACTTTTGTTTCTCTGGGGAAACGCCATGATTCATGTCCAGTGCCCGGTGGCATGGAGTGGCCGGCTGCCTGCTGAAATTCCGAACGGATCAGGATGCCTCCCAGATGCAAGGGGCCCGCAAAGGCAACTGTGGTTGGTTTGACAGTGCCAAGTGCCTCCTGCAAACTGACATCAGGAACCTGGCCTGGTGACTTTTGTTTCTCAGGGGAAAGGCCATCGTTTTTATCCAGGGCACGGTGGACCGGAGTGGCCGGATGCCTGCGGAAATTCCGAACGGATCAGTATACCGCCTAGATGCAAGGTGCCCGCACAGGCAACTGTGGCTGGTTTGACAGTGCCAAGTGCCTCCTGCAAACTGACATCAGGAACCTGGCCTGGTGACTTTTGTTTCTCTGGGGAAAGGCCATCGTTCGTGTCCAGTGCCCGGTGGCCAGGAGTGGCCGGCTGCCTGCTGAAATTCCGCACGGATGAGGATACCACAAGGATGCAAGATGCCCCCACAGGCAACTGTGGCTGGTTTGACAGTGCCAAGTGCCTCCTGCAAACTGACATCAGGAACCTGGCCTGGTGAGTTTTGTTTCTCTGGGGAAAGGCCATGGTTCCTGTGCAGGGCTTGGTGGCGAGTAGTGGCCGGCCGCCAGCTGAAATTCCTCACGGTTGAGGATACCTCCCAGATGAAAGGAGCCCGCACAGGCAACTGTGGCTGGTTTGACAGTGCCAAGTGCCTCCTGCAAACTGACATCAGGAACCTGGCCGGGGGAGTTTTGTTTCTCTGGGGAAAGGCCATCGTTCGTGTCCAGTGCACGGCGGCCTGGAGTGCCCGGCTGCCTGCTGAAATTCCGCACAGATGAGGATACCAGCTAGAAGCAAATGCCCCCACAGGCACCAGTGGCTGGTTTAATAGTGCCAAGTGCCTCCTGCAAACTGACATCAGGAACCTGGCCTGCTGACTTTTGTTTCTCTGGGGAAACGCCATGATTCATGTCCAGTGCCCGGTGGCATGGAGTGGCCGGCTGCCTGCTGAAATTCCGAACGGATCAGGATGCCTCCCAGATGCAAGGGGCCCGCACAGGCAACTGTGGTTGGTTTGACAGTGCCAAGTGCCTCCTGCAAACTGACATCAGCAACCCGGCCTGGTGACTTTTGTTTCTCAGGGGAAAGGCCATCGTTTTTATCCAGGGCACGGTGGACCGGAGTGGCCGGATGCCTGCGGAAATTCCGAACGGATCAGTATACCGCCTAGATGCAAGGAGCCCGCACAGGCAACAGTGGCTGGTTTGACAGTGCCAAGTGCCTCCTGCAAACTGACATCAGGAACCTGGCCTGGTGACTTTTGTTTCTCTGGGGAAAGGCCATCGTTCGTGTCCAGTGCCCGGTGGCATGGAGTGGCCGGCTGCCTGCTGAAATTCCGCACGGATGAGGATACCACAAGGATGCAAGATGCCCCCACAGGCACCTGTGGCTGGTTTGACAGTGCCAAGTGCCTCCTGCAAACTGACATCAGGAACCTGGCCTGGTGGGTTTTGTTTCTCTGGGGAAAGGCCATGGTTCATGTCCAGTGCCCGGTGGCTTGGAGTGGCCGGCTGCCTGCTGAAATTCCGCACAGATGAGGATACCACCTAGAAGCAAATGCCCCCATAGGCACCAGTGGCTGGTTTGACAGTGCCAAGTGTCTCCTGCAAACTGACATCAGGAACCTGGCCTGCTGACTTTTGTTTCTCTGGGGAAACGCCATGATTCATGTCCAGTGCCCGGTGGCATGGAGTGGCCGGCTGCCTGCTGAAATTCCGAACAGATCAGGATGTCTCCCAGATGCAAGGGGCCCCCACAGGCAACTGTGGTTGGTTTGACAGTGCCAAGCGCCTTCTGCAAACTGACATCAGGAACCTGGAATGGTGACTTTTGTTTCCCAGGGGAAAGGCTATGGCTCGTGTCCTGGGCCTGGTGGCTCGGAGTGGCCGGCTGCCTGCTGAAATTCCGAACGGATCAGGATACCTCCCAGATGCAAGGGGCCTCCACAGGCAACTGTGGTTGGTTTGACAGTGCCAAGTGCCTCCTGCAAACTGACATCAGGAACCTGGCATGGTGACTTTTGTTTCCCAGGGGAAAGGCTATGGCTCGTGTCCTGGGCCCGGTGGCCCGGAGTGGCCGGCTGCCTGCTGAAATTCCGAACGGATCAGGATACCTCCCAGATGCAAGGGGCCCCCACAGGCAACTGTGGCTGGTTTGACAGTGCCAAGTGCCTCCTGCAAACTGACATCAGGAACCTGGCCTGGTGACTTTGTTTCTCTGGGGCAAGGCCATCGTTCCTCTTCTGAGCCCCGTAGCCCGGAGTGGCTAGATGCCTGCTGAAATTCTGCACGGATCAGGATATCTCTCAGATGCAAGGCGCCCCCACAGGCACCTGTGGCTGGTTTGACAGTACCAAGTGCCTCCTGCAAACTGACATCAGGAACCTGGCCTGCTGACTTTTGTTTCTCTGGGGAAAGGCCATCGTTGTTATCCAGGGCACGGTGGACCGGAGTGGCCGGATGCCTGCGGAACTTCCGAACGGATCAGTATACCGCCTAGATGCAAGGTGCCCGCACAGGCAACTGTGGCTGGTTTGACAGTGCCTAGTGCCTCCTGCAAACTGACATCAGGAACCTGGCCTGGTGACTTTTGTTTCTCTGGGGAAAGGCCATAGATCGTGTACAGTGCCCGGTGGCCAGGAGTGGCCGGCTGCCTGCTGAAATTCCGCACGGATGAGGATACCTCCCAGATGAAAGGAGCCCGCACAGGCAACTGTGGCTGGTTTGACAGTGCCAAGTGCCTCCTGCAAAATGACATCAGGAACCTGGCCTGGTGAGTTTTGTTTCTCTGGGGAAAGGCCATGGTTCTTGTGCAGGGCTTGGTGGCGAGTAGTGGCCGGCCGCCAGCTGAAATTCCTCACGGTTGAGGATACCTCCCAGATGAAAGGAGCCCGCACAGGCAACTGTGGCTGGTTTGACAGTGCCAAGTGCCTCCTGCAAACTGACATCAGGAACCTGGCCGGGGGAGTTTTGTTTCTCTGGGGAAAGGCCATCGTTCGTGTCCAGTGCACGGCGGCCTGGAGTGCCCGGCTGCCTGCTGAAATTCCGCACAGATGAGGATACCAGCTAGAAGCAAATGCCCCCACAGGCACCAGTGGCTGGTTTAATAGTGCCAAGTGCCTCCTGCAAACTGACATCAGGAACCTGGCCTGCTGACTTTTGTTTCTCTGGGGAAACGCCATGATTCATGTCCAGTGCCCGGTGGCATGGAGTGGCCGGCTGCCTGCTGAAATTCCGAACGGATCAGGATGCCTCCCAGATGCAAGGGGCCCGCACAGGCAACTGTGGTTGGTTTGACAGTGCCAAGTGCCTCCTGCAAACTGACATCAGCAACCTGGCCTGGTGACTTTTGTTTCTCAGGGGAAAGGCCATCGTTTTTATCCAGGGCACGGTGGACCGGAGTGGCCGGATGCCTGCGGAAATTCCGAACGGATCAGTATACCGCCTAGATGCAAGGAGCCCGCACAGGCAACAGTGGCTGGTTTGACAGTGCCAAGTGCCTCCTGCAAACTGACATCAGGAACCTGGCCTGGTGACTTTTGTTTCTCTGGGGAAAGGCCATCGTTCGTGTCCAGTGCCCGGTGGCATGGAGTGGCCGGCTGCCTGCTGAAATTCCGCACGGATGAGGATACCACAAGGATGCAAGATGCCCCCACAGGCACCTGTGGCTGGTTTGACAGTGCCAAGTGCCTCCTGCAAACTGACATCAGGAACCTGGCCTGGTGAGTTTTGTTTCTCTGGGGAAAGGCCATGGTTCATGTCCAGTGCCCGGTGGCTTGGAGTGGCCGGCTGCCTGCTGAAATTCCGCACAGATGAGGATACCACCTAGAAGCAAATGCCCCCATAGGCACCAGTGGCTGGTTTGACAGTGCCAAGTGTCTCCTGCAAACTGACATCAGGAACCTGGCCTGCTGACTTTTGTTTCTCTGGGGAAACGCCATGATTCATGTCCAGTGCCCGGTGGCATGGAGTGGCCGGCTGCCTGCTGAAATTCCGAACAGATCAGGATGTCTCCCAGATGCAAGGGGCCCCCACAGGCAACTGTGGTTGGTTTGACAGTGCCAAGCGCCTTCTGCAAACTGACATCAGGAACCTGGAATGGTGACTTTTGTTTCCCAGGGGAAAGGCTATGGCTCGTGTCCTGGGCCTGGTGGCTCTGAGTGGCCGGCTGCCTGCTGAAATTCCGAACGGATCAGGATACCTCCCAGATGCAAGGGGCCTCCACAGGCAACTGTGGTTGGTTTGACAGTGCCAAGTGCCTCCTGCAAACTGACATCAGGAACCTGGCATGGTGACTTTTGTTTCCCAGGGGAAAGGCTATGGCTCGTGTCCTGGGCCCGGTGGCCCGGAGTGGCCGGCTGCCTGCTGAAATTCCGAACGGATCAGGATACCTCCCAGATGCAAGGGGCCCCCACAGGCAACTGTGGCTGGTTTGACAGTGCCAAGTGCCTCCTGCAAACTGACATCAGGAACCTGGCCTGGTGACTTTGTTTCTCTGGGGCAAGGCCATCGTTCCTCTTCTGAGCCCCGTAGCCCGGAGTGGCTAGATGCCTGCTGAAATTCTGCACGGATCAGGATATCTCTCAGATGCAAGGCGCCCCCACAGGCACCTGTGGCTGGTTTGACAGTACCAAGTGCCTCCTGCAAACTGACATCAGGAACCTGGCCTGCTGACTTTTGTTTCTCTGGGGAAAGGCCATCGTTGTTATCCAGGGCACGGTGGACCGGAGTGGCCGGATGCCTGCGGAACTTCCGAACGGATCAGTATACCGCCTAGATGCAAGGTGCCCGCACAGGCAACTGTGGCTGGTTTGACAGTGCCTAGTGCCTCCTGCAAACTGACATCAGGAACCTGGCCTGGTGACTTTTGTTTCTCTGGGGAAAGGCCATAGATCGTGTACAGTGCCCGGTGGCCAGGAGTGGCCGGCTGCCTGCTGAAATTCCTCACGGTTGAGGATACCTCCCAGATGAAAGGAGCCCGCACAGGCAACTGTGGCTGGTTTGACAGTGCCAAGTGCCTCCTGCAAAATGACATCAGCAACCTGGCCGGGGGAGTTTTGTTTCTCTGGGGAAACGCCATGATTCATGTCCAGTGCCCGGTGACATGGAGTGGCCGGCTGCCTTCTGAAATTCCGAACGGATCAGGATGCCTCCCAGATGCAAGGGGCCCCCACAGGCAACTGTGGTTGGTTTGACAGTGCCAAGCGCCTTCTGCAAACTGACATCAGGAACCTGGCATGGTGACTTTTGTTTCCCAGGGGAAAGGCTATGGCTCGTGTCCTGGGCCCGGTGGCCCGGAGTGGCCGGCTGCCTGCTGAAATTCCAAACGGATCAGGATACCTCCCAGATGCAAGGGGCCCCCACAGGCACCTGTGGCTGGTTTGACAGTGCCAAGTGCCTCCTGCAAACTGACATCAGGAACCTGGCCTGCTGACTTTTGTTTCTCTGGGGAAAGGCCATGGTTCAAGTCCAGGGCCGGGTGGCCCGGATTGACCGGCTGTCTGTTGAAATTCCGCACGGATCAGGATGCCTCCCAGACCAAAGGTACCACCACAGGCGCCTGCGGCTGGTTTAACAGTGCCAAGTGCCTCCTGCAAACTGACATCAGGAACCTGGCCTGGTGCCTTTTGCTTCTCAGGGGAAATGCCATGGTATGTGTTCAGGGCCTAGTGGCAAGTAGTGGCCGGTCGCCTGATGAAATTCCTCACGATTTAGGATACCTCCGAGATGCAAGGAGCCCCCACAGGCAACAGTGGCTGGTTTAACAGTGCCAAATGCCTCCTGCAAACTGACATCAGGAACCTGGCCTGGTGACTTTTGTTTCTCTGGGGAAAGGCCATGGTTCAAGTCCAGGGCCGGGTGGCCCGGATTGACCGGCTGCCTGTTGAAATTCCGAACGGATCAGGATGCCTCCCAGATGCAAGGGGCCCCCACAGGCAACTGTGGTTGGTTTGACAGTGCCAAGCGCCTTCTGCAAACTGACATCAGGAACCTGGCATGGTGACTTTTGTTTCCCAGGGGAAAGGCTATGGCTCGTGTCCTGGGCCCGTTGGCCCGGAGTGGCCGGCTGCCTGCTGAAATTCCGAACGGATCAGGATACCTCCCAGATGCAAGGGGCCCCCACAGGCACCTGTGGCTGGTTTGACAGTGCCAAGCGCCTCCTGCAAACTGACATCAGGAACCTGGCATGGTGACTTTTGTTTCCCAGGGGAAAGGCTATGGCTCGTGTCCTGGGCCTGGTGGCCCGGAGTGGCCGGCTGCCTGCTGAAATTCCGAACGGATCAGGATACCTCCCAGATGCAAGGGGCCCCCACAGGCAACTGTGGTTGGTTTGACAGTGCCAAGTGCCTCCTGCAAACTGACATCAGGAACCTGGCATGGTGACTTTTGTTTCCCAGGGGAAAGGCTATGGCTCGTGTCCTGGGCCCGGTGGCCCGGAGTGGCCGGCTGCCTGCTGAAATTCCGAACGGATCAGGATACCTCCCAGATGCAAGGGGCCCCCACAGGCACCTGTGGCTGGTTTGACAGTGCCAAGTGCCTCCTGCAAACTGACATCAGGAACCTGGCCTGGTGACTTTGTTTCTCTGGGGCAAGGCCATCGTTCCACTTCTGAGCCCCGTAGCCCGGAGTGGCTAGATGCCTGCTGAAATTCTGCACGGATCAGGATATCTCTCAGATGCAAGGCGCCCCCACAGGCACCTGTGGCTGGTTTGACAGTGCCTAGTGCCTCCTGCAAACTGACATCAGGAACCTGGCCTGGTGACTTTTGTTTCTCTGGGGAAAGGCCATCGTTGTTATCCAGGGCACGGTGGACCGGAGTGGCCGGATGCCTGCGGAACTTCCGAACGGATCAGTATACCGCCTAGATGCAAGGTGCCCGCACAGGCAACTGTGGCTGGTTTGACAGTGCCTAGTGCCTCCTGCAAACTGACATCAGGAACCTGGCCTGGTGACTTTTGTTTCTCTGGGGAAAGGCCATAGATCGTGTACAGTGCCCGGTGGCCAGGAGTGGCCGGCTGCCTGCTGAAATTCCTCACGGTTGAGGATACCTCCCAGATGAAAGGAGCCCGCACAGGCAACTGTGGCTGGTTTGACAGTGCCAAGTGCCTCCTGCAAAATGACATCAGCAACCTGGCCGGGGGAGTTTTGTTTCTCTGGGGAAAGGCCATCGTTCGTGTCCAGTGCACGACGGCCTGGAGTGGCCGGCTGCCTGCTGAAATTCTGAACGGATCAGGATAGCTCCCAGATGCAAGGTGCCCCCACAGGCAAATGTTGGTAGTTTGACAGTGCCAAGTGCCTCCTGCAAACTGACATCAGTGACCTGGCCTGGTGACTTTTGTTTCTCTGGGGAAAGGCCATGGTTCATGTGCAGTGCCCGGTGGCTAGTAGTGGCCGGCTGCCTGCTGAAATTCCGCACAGATGAGGATACCACCTAGAAGCAAATGCCCCCACAGGCACCAGTGGCTGGTTTAACAGTGCCAAGTGCCTCCTGCAAACTGACATCAGGAACCTGGCCTGCTGACTTTTGTTTCTCTGGGGAAACGCCATGATTCATGTCCAGTGCCCGGTGGCATGGAGTGGCCGGCTGCCTGCTGAAATTCCGCACGGATCAGGATACCACAAGGATGCAAGATGCCCCCACAGGCACCTGTGGCTGGTTTGACAGTGCCAAGTGCCTCCTGCAAACTGACATCAGGAACCTGGCCTGGTGACTTTTGTTTCTCAGGGGAAAGGCCATCGTTGTTATCCAGGGCACGGTGGACCGGAGTGGCCGGATGCCTGCGGAACTTCCGAACGGATCAGTATACCGCCTAGATGCAAGGTGCCCGCACAGGCAACTGTGGCTGGTTTGACAGTGCCAAGTGCCTCCTGCAAACGGACATCAGGAACCTGGCCTGGTGACTTTTGTTTCACTGGGGAAAGGCCATCATTCGTGTCCAGTGCCCGGTGGCCTGGAGTGGCCGGCTGCCTGCTGAAATTCCGCACGGATGAGGATACCACAAGGATGCAAGATGCCCCCACAGGCAACTGTGGCTGGTTTGACAGTGCCAAGTGCCTCCTGCAAACTGACATCAGGAACCTGGCCTGGTGACTTTTGTTTCTCTGGGGAAAGGCCATGGTTCCTGTGCAGGGCTTGGTGGCGAGTAGTGGCCGGCCGCCAGCTGAAATTCCTCACGGTTGAGGATACCTCCCAGATGAAAGGAGCCCGCACAGGCAACTGTGGCTGGTTTGACAGTGCCAAGTGCCTCCTGCAAACTGACATCAGGAACCTGGCCTGGTGAGTTTTGTTTCTCTGGGGAAAGGCCATCGTTCGTGTCCAGTGCACGGCGGCCTGGAGTGCCCGGCTGCCTGCTGAAATTCCGCACAGATGAGGATACCAGCTAGAAGCAAATGCCCCCACAGGCACCAGTGGCTGGTTTAATAGTGCCAAGTGCCTCCTGCAAACTGACATCAGGAACCTGGCCTGCTGACTTTTGTTTCTCTGGGGAAAGGCCATGATTCATGTCCAGTGCCCGGTGGCATGGAGTGGCCGGCTGCCTGCTGAAATTCCGAACGGATCAGGATGCCTCCCAGATGCAAGGGGCCCGCACAGGCAACTGTGGTTGGTTTGACAGTGCCAAGTGCCTCCTGCAAACTGACATCAGCAACCTGGCCTGGTGACTTTTGTTTCTCAGGGGAAAGGCCATCGTTTTTATCCAGGGCACGGTGGACCGGAGTGGCCGGATGCCTGCGGAAATTCCGAACGGATCAGTATACCGCCTAGATGCAAGGTGCCCGCACAGGCAACTGTGGCTGGTTTGACAGTGCCAAGTGCCTCCTGCAAACTGACATCAGGAACCTGGCCTGGTGACTTTTGTTTCTCTGGGGAAAGGCCATGGTTCATGTGCAGTGCCCGGTGGCTAGTAGTGGCCGGCTGCCTGCTGAAATTCCGCACAGATGAGGATACCACCTAGAAGCAAATGCCCCCACAGGCACCAGTGGCTGGTTTAACAGTGCCAAGTGCCTCCTGCAAACTGACATCAGGAACCTGGCCTGCTGACTTTTGTTTCTCTGGGGAAACGCCATGATTCATGTCCAGTGCCCGGTGGCATGGAGTGGCCGGCTGCCTGCTGAAATTCCGAACGGATCAGGATGCCTCCCAGATGCAAGGGGCCCGCAAAGGCAACTGTGGTTGGTTTGACAGTGCCAAGTGCCTCCTGCAAACTGACATCAGGAACCTGGCCTGGTGACTTTTGTTTCTCAGGGGAAAGGCCATCGTTTTTATCCAGGGCACGGTGGACCGGAGTGGCCGGATGCCTGCGGAAATTCCGAACGGATCAGTATACCGCCTAGATGCAAGGTGCCCGCACAGGCAACTGTGGCTGGTTTGACAGTGCCAAGTGCCTCCTGCAAACTGACATCAGGAACCTGGCCTGGTGACTTTTGTTTCTCTGGGGAAAGGCCATCGTTCGTGTCCAGTGCCCGGTGGCCAGGAGTGGCCGGCTGCCTGCTGAAATTCCGCACGGATGAGGATACCACAAGGATGCAAGATGCCCCCACAGGCAACTGTGGCTGGTTTGACAGTGCCAAGTGCCTCCTGCAAACTGACATCAGGAACCTGGCCTGGTGAGTTTTGTTTCTCTGGGGAAAGGCCATGGTTCCTGTGCAGGGCTTGGTGGCGAGTAGTGGCCGGCCGCCAGCTGAAATTCCTCACGGTTGAGGATACCTCCCAGATGAAAGGAGCCCGCACAGGCAACTGTGGCTGGTTTGACAGTGCCAAGTGCCTCCTGCAAACTGACATCAGGAACCTGGCCGGGGGAGTTTTGTTTCTCTGGGGAAAGGCCATCGTTCGTGTCCAGTGCACGGCGGCCTGGAGTGCCCGGCTGCCTGCTGAAATTCCGCACAGATGAGGATACCAGCTAGAAGCAAATGCCCCCACAGGCACCAGTGGCTGGTTTAATAGTGCCAAGTGCCTCCTGCAAACTGACATCAGGAACCTGGCCTGCTGACTTTTGTTTCTCTGGGGAAACGCCATGATTCATGTCCAGTGCCCGGTGGCATGGAGTGGCCAGCTGCCTGCTGAAATTCCGAACGGATCAGGATGCCTCCCAGATGCAAGGGGCCCGCACAGGCAACTGTGGTTGGTTTGACAGTGCCAAGTGCCTCCTGCAAACTGACATCAGCAACCTGGCCTGGTGACTTTTGTTTCTCAGGGGAAAGGCCATCGTTTTTATCCAGGGCACGGTGGACCGGAGTGGCCGGATGCCTGCGGAAATTCCGAACGGATCAGTATACCGCCTAGATGCAAGGAGCCCGCACAGGCAACAGTGGCTGGTTTGACAGTGCCAAGTGCCTCCTGCAAACTGACATCAGGAACCTGGCCTGGTGACTTTTGTTTCTCTGGGGAAAGGCCATCGTTCGTGTCCAGTGCCCGGTGGCATGGAGTGGCCGGCTGCCTGCTGAAATTCCGCACGGATGAGGATACCACAAGGATGCAAGATGCCCCCACAGGCACCTGTGGCTGGTTTGACAGTGCCAAGTGCCTCCTGCAAACTGACATCAGGAACCTGGCCTGGTGAGTTTTGTTTCTCTGGGGAAAGGCCATGGTTCATGTCCAGTGCCCGGTGGCTTGGAGTGGCCGGCTGCCTGCTGAAATTCCGCACAGATGAGGATACCACCTAGAAGCAAATGCCCCCATAGGCACCAGTGGCTGGTTTAACAGTGTCAAGTGCCTCCTGCAAACTGACATCAGGAACCTGGCCTGCTGACTTTTGTTTCTCTGGGGAAACGCCATGATTCATGTCCAGTGCCCGGTGGCATGGAGTGGCCGGCTGCCTGCTGAAATTCCGAACAGATCAGGATGCCTCCCAGATGCAAGGGGCCCCCACAGGCAACTGTGGTTGGTTTGACAGTGCCAAGTGCCTCCTGCAAACTGACATCAGGAACCTGGAATGGTGACTTTTGTTTCCAGGGGAAAGGCTATGGCTCGTGTCCTGGGCCCGGTGGCCCGGAGTGGCCGGCTGCCTGCTGAAATTCCTCACGGTTGAGGATAGCTCCCAGATGCAAGCTGCCCCCACAGGCAACTGTTGGTAGTTTGACAGTGCCAAGTGCCTCCTGCAAACTGACATCAGTGACCTGGCCTGGTGACTTTTGTTTCTCTGGGGAAAGGCCATGGTTCATGTCCAGTGCCCGGTGGCCTGGAGTGGCCGGCTGCCTGCTGAAATTCCGCACAGATGAGGATACCACCTAGAAGCAAATGCCCCCACAGGCACCAGTGGCTGGTTTAACACTGCCAAGTGCCTCCTGCAAACTGACATCGGGAACCTGGCCTGCTGTCTTTTGTTTCTCTGGGGAAACGCCATGATTCATGTCCAGTGCCCGGTGGCTTGGAGTGGCCGGCTGCCTACTGAAATTCCGAACGGATCAGGATACCTCCCAGATGCAAGGGGCCCCCACAGGCAACTGTGGCTGGTTTGACAGTGCCACGTGCCTCCTGCAAACTGACATCAGGAACCTGGCCTGGTGACTTTTGTTTCTCTGGGGAAAAGCCATGGTTCAAGTCCAGGGCCGGGTGGCCCGGATTGGCCGGCTGTCTGTTGAAATTCCGCACGGATCAGGATGCCTCCCAGACCAAAGGTACCACCACAGGCGCCTGTGGCTGTTTTGACAGTGCCAAGTGCCTCCTGCAAACTGACATCAGGAACCTGGCCTGCTGACTTTTGTTTCTCTGTGGAATGGCCATGGTTCGTGTCAAGTGCCCCGTGGCCTGGAGTGGCCGGCTGCCTGCTGAAATTCCGAACGGATCAGGATACCACAAGGATGCAAGATGCCCCCACAGGCACCTGTGGCTGGTTTGACATTGCCAAGTGCCTCCTGCAAACTGACATCAGGAACCTGGCCTGGTGACTTTTGTTTCTCAGGGGAAAGGCCATCGTTGTTATCCAGGGCACGGTGGACCGGAGTGGCCGGATGCCTGCGGAAATTCCGAACGGATCAGTATACCTCCTAGATTCAAGGTGCCCCCACAGGCAACTGTGGTTGGTTTGACAGTGCCAAGTGCCTCCTGCAAACTGACATCAGGAACCTGGCATGGTGACTTTTGTTTCCCAGGGGAAAGGCTATGGCTCGTGTCCTGGGCCCGGTGGCCCGGAGTGGCCGGCTGCCTGCTGAAATTCCGAACGGATCAGGATACATCCAAGATGCAAGGGGCCCCCACAGGCACCTGTGGCTGGTTTGACAGTGCCAAGTGCCTCCTGCAAACTGACATCAGCAACCTGGCCTGGTGACTTTGTTTCTCTGGGGCAAGGCCATCGTTCCACTTTTGAGCCCCGTAGCCCGTAGTGCCTAGATGCCTGCTGAAATTCTGCACGGATCAGGATATCTCTCAGATGCAAGGCGCCCCCACAGGCACCTGTGGCTGGTTTGACAGTGCCAAGTGCCTCCTGCAAACTGACATCAGGAACCTGGCCGGCTGACTTTTGTTTCTCTGGGGAAACGCCATGATTCATGTCCAGTGCCCGGTGGCATGGAGTGGCTGGCTGCCTGCTGAAATTACGAACGGATCAGGATACCTCCCAGATGCAGGGGGCCCCCACAGGCACCTGTGGGTGGTTTGATAGTGCCAAGTGCCTCCTGAAAACTGACATCAGGAACCTGGCCTGTGACTTTTGTTTCTCTGGGGAAAGGCCATGGTTCAAGTCCAGGGCCGGGTGGCCCGGTTTGACCTGCTGTCTGTTGAAATTCCGCAAGGATCAGGATGCCTCCCAGACCAAAGGTACCACCACAGGCGCCTGTGGCTGGTTTGACAGTGCCAAGTGCCTCCTGCAAACTGACATCAGGAACCTGGCCTGGTGACTTTTGTTTCTCTGGGGAAAGGCCATCATTCGTGTCCAGTGCCCGGTGGCCTGGAGTGGCCGGCTGCCTGCTGAAATTCCGCACGGATGAGGATACCACAAGGATGCAAGATGCCCCCACAGGCAACTGTGGCTGGTTTGACAGTGCCAAGTGCCTCCTGCAAACTGACATCAGGAACCTGGCCTGGTGACTTTTGTTTCTCTGGGGAAAGGCCATGGTTCCTGTGCAGGGCTTGGTGGCGAGTAGTGGCCGGCCGCCAGCTGAAATTCCTCACGGTTGAGGATACCTCCCAGATGAAAGGAGCCCGCACAGGCAACTGTGGCTGGTTTGACAGTGCCAAGTGCCTCCTGCAAACTGACATCCGCAACCTGGCCGGGGGAGTTTTGTTTCTCTGGGGAAAGGCCATCGTTCGTGTCCAGTGCACGGCGGCCTGGAGTGGCCGGCTGCCTGCTGAAATTCCTCACGGTTGAGGATAGCTCCCAGATGCAAGGTGCCCCCACAGGCAACTGTTGGTAGTTTGACAGTGCCAAGTGCCTCCTGCAAACTGACATCAGTGACCTGGCCTGGTGACTTTTGTTTCTCTGGGGAAAGGCCATGGTTCATGTCCAGTGCCCGGTGGCTAGTAGTGGCCGGCTGCCTGCTGAAATTCCGCACAGATGAGGATACCACCTAGAAGCAAATTCCCCCACAGGCACCAGTGGCTGGTTTAACAGTGCCAAGTGCCTCCTGCAAACTGACATCAGGAACCTGGCCTGCTGTCTTTCGTTTCTCTGGGGAAACGCCATGATTCATGTCCAGTGCCCGGTGGCATGGAGTGGCCGGCTGCCTACTGAAATTCCGAACGGATCAGGATACCTCCCAGATGCAAGGGGCCCCCACAGGCACCTGTGGCTGGTTTGACAGTGCCAAGTGCCTCCTGCAAACTGACATCAGGAACCTGGCCTGGTGACTTTTGTTTCTCTGGGGAAAGGCCATGGTTCAAGTCCAGGGCCGGGTGGCCCGGATTGGCTGGCTGTCTGTTGAAATTCCGCACGGATCCGGATGCCTCCCAGACCAAAGGTACCACCACAGGCGCCTGTGGCTGTTTTGACAGTGCCAAGTGCCTCCTGCAAACTGACATCAGGAACCTGGCATGGTGACTTTTGTTTCTCTGGGGAATGGCCATGTTTCGTGTCAAGTGCCCCGTGGCCTGGAGTGGCCGGCTGCCTGCTGAAATTCCGCACGGATGAGGATACCACAAGGATGCAAGATGCCCCCACAGGCACCTGTGGCTGGTTTGACAGTGCCAAGTGCCTCCTGCAAACTGACATCAGGAACCTGGCCTGGTGACTTTTGTTTCTCAGGGGAAAGGCCATCGTTGTTATCCAGGGCACGGTGGACCGGAGTGGCCGGATGCCTGCGGAAATTCCGAACGGATCAGTATACCGCCTAGATGCAAGGTGCCCGCACAGGCACCTGTGGCTGGTTTGACAGTGCCAAGTGCCTCCTGCAAACTGACATCAGGAACCTGGCCTGGTGACTTTTGTTTCTCTGGGGAAAGGCCATGGTTCGTGTCCAGGGCCCGGTGGCCTGGAGTGGCCGGCTGCCTGCTGAAATTCCGCACGGATGAGGATACCACAAGGATGCAAGATGCCCCCACAGGCAACTGTGGCTGGTTTGACAGTGCCAAGTGCCTCCTGCAAACTGACATCAGGAACCTGGCCTGGTGACTTTTGTTTCTCTGGGGAAAGGCCATGGTTCATGTCCAGTGCCCGGTGGCTAGGAGTGGCCGGCTGCCTGCTGAAATTCCGCACAGATGAGGATACCACCTAGAAGCAAATGCCCCCACAGGCACCAGTGGCTGGTTTAACACTGCCAAGTGCCTCCTGCAAACTGACATCGGGAACCTGGCCTGCTGTCTTTTGTTTCTCTGGGGAAACGCCATGATTCATGTCCAGTGCCCGGTGGCTTGGAGTGGCCGGCTGCCTACTGAAATTCCGAACGGATCAGGATACCTCCCAGATGCAAGGGGCCCCCACAGGCAACTGTGGCTGGTTTGACAGTGCCAAGTGCCTCCTGCAAACTGACATCAGGAACCTGGCCTGGTGACTTTTGTTTCTCTGGGGAAAAGCCATGGTTCAAGTCCAGGGCCGGGTGGCCCGGATTGGCCGGCTGTCTGTTGAAATTCCGCACGGATCAGGATGCCTCCCAGACCTAAGGTAACACCACAGGCAACTGTGGCTGGTTTGACAGTGCCAGGTGCCTCCTGCAAACTGACATCAGGAACCTGGTCTGGTGAGTTTTGTTTCTCTGGGGAAAGGTCATGGTTCATGTCCAGGGCACGGTGGACCGGAATGGCTGGATGCCTGCGGAAATTCCGAACGGATCAGTATACAGCCTAGATGCAAGGTGCCCCCACAGGCAACTGTGGCTGGTTTGACAGTGCCAAGTGCCTCCTGCAAACTGACATCAGGAATCTGGCCTGGTGACTTTCGTTTCTCTGGGGAAAGGCCATCGTTCGTGTCCAGTGCCCGGTGGCCTGGAGTGGCCGTCCGCCTGCTGAAATTCCGCACGGATGAGGATACCACAAGGATGCAAGATGCCCCCACAGGCAACTGTGGCTGGTTTGACAGTGCCAAGTGCCTCCTGCAAACTGACATCAGGAACCTGGCCTGCTGAGTTTTGTTTTTCTGGGGAAAGGCCATGGTTCCTGTGCAGGGCTCTGTGGCGAGTAGTGGCCGGGCGCCTGCTGAAAGTCCTCACGGTTGAGGATAGCTCCCAGATGCAAGGTGCCCCCATAGGCAACTGTGGCTGGTTTGACAGTGCCAAGTGCCTCCTGCAAACTGACATCAGGAACCTGGCCTGCTGACTTTTGTTTCTCTGGGGAAAGGCCATGATTCATGTCCAGTGCCCGGTGGCATGGAGTGGCCGGCTGCCTGCTGAAATTCCGAACGGATCAGGATGCCTCCCAGATGCAAGGGGCCCGCACAGGCAACTGTGGTTGGTTTGACAGTGCCAAGTGCCTCCTGCAAACTGACATCAGCAACCTGGCCTGGTGACTTTTGTTTCTCAGGGGAAAGGCCATCGTTTTTATCCAGGGCACGGTGGACCGGAGTGGCCGGATGCCTGCGGAAATTCCGAACGGATCAGTATACCGCCTAGATGCAAGGTGCCCGCACAGGCAACTGTGGCTGGTTTGACAGTGCCAAGTGCCTCCTGCAAACTGACATCAGGAACCTGGCCTGGTGACTTTTGTTTCTCTGGGGAAAGGCCATGGTTCATGTGCAGTGCCCGGTGGCTAGTAGTGGCCGGCTGCCTGCTGAAATTCCGCACAGATGAGGATACCACCTAGAAGCAAATGCCCCCACAGGCACCAGTGGCTGGTTTAACAGTGCCAAGTGCCTCCTGCAAACTGACATCAGGAACCTGGCCTGCTGACTTTTGTTTCTCTGGGGAAACGCCATGATTCATGTCCAGTGCCCGGTGGCATGGAGTGGCCGGCTGCCTGCTGAAATTCCGAACGGATCAGGATGCCTCCCAGATGCAAGGGGCCCGCAAAGGCAACTGTTGTTGGTTTGACAGTGCCAAGTGCCTCCTGCAAACTGACATCAGGAACCTGGCCTGGTGACTTTTGTTTCTCAGGGGAAAGGCCATCGTTTTTATCCAGGGCACGGTGGACCGGAGTGGCCGGATGCCTGCGGAAATTCCGAACGGATCAGTATACCGCCTAGATGCAAGGTGCCCGCACAGGCAACTGTGGCTGGTTTGACAGTGCCAAGTGCCTCCTGCAAACTGACATCAGGAACCTGGCCTGGTGACTTTTGTTTCTCTGGGGAAAGGCCATCGTTCGTGTCCAGTGCCCGGTGGCCAGGAGTGGCCGGCTGCCTGCTGAAATTCCGCACGGATGAGGATACCACAAGGATGCAAGATGCCCCCACAGGCAACTGTGGCTGGTTTGACAGTGCCAAGTGCCTCCTGCAAACTGACATCAGGAACCTGGCCTGGTGAGTTTTGTTTCTCTGGGGAAAGGCCATGGTTCCTGTGCAGGGCTTGGTGGCGAGTAGTGGCCGGCCGCCAGCTGAAATTCCTCACGGTTGAGGATACCTCCCAGATGAAAGGAGCCCGCACAGGCAACTGTGGCTGGTTTGACAGTGCCAAGTGCCTCCTGCAAACTGACATCAGGAACCTGGCCGGGGGAGTTTTGTTTCTCTGGGGAAAGGCCATCGTTCGTGTCCAGTGCACGGCGGCCTGGAGTGCCCGGCTGCCTGCTGAAATTCCGCACAGATGAGGATACCAGCTAGAAGCAAATGCCCCCACAGGCACCAGTGGCTGGTTTAATAGTGCCAAGTGCCTCCTGCAAACTGACATCAGGAACCTGGCCTGCTGACTTTTGTTTCTCTGGGGAAACGCCATGATTCATGTCCAGTGCCCGGTGGCATGGAGTGGCCGGCTGCCTGCTGAAATTCCGAACGGATCAGGATGCCTCCCAGATGCAAGGGGCCCGCACAGGCAACTGTGGTTGGTTTGACAGTGCCAAGTGCCTCCTGCAAACTGACATCAGCAACCTGGCCTGGTGACTTTTGTTTCTCAGGGGAAAGGCCATCGTTTTTATCCAGGGCACGGTGGACCGGAGTGGCCGGATGCCTGCGGAAATTCCGAACGGATCAGTATACCGCCTAGATGCAAGGAGCCCGCACAGGCAACAGTGGCTGGTTTGACAGTGCCAAGTGCCTCCTGCAAACTGACATCAGGAACCTGGCCTGGTGACTTTTGTTTCTCTGGGGAAAGGCCATCGTTCGTGTCCAGTGCCCGGTGGCATGGAGTGGCCGGCTGCCTGCTGAAATTCCGCACGGATGAGGATACCACAAGGATGCAAGATGCCCCCACAGGCACCTGTGGCTGGTTTGACAGTGCCAAGTGCCTCCTGCAAACTGACATCAGGAACCTGGCCTGGTGAGTTTTGTTTCTCTGGGGAAAGGCCATGGTTCCTGTGCAGGGCTCTGTGGCGAGTAGTGGCCGGGCGCCTGCTGAAAGTCCTCACGGTTGAGGATAGCTCCCAGATGCAAGGTGCCCCCATAGGCAACTGTGGCTGGTTTGACAGTGCCAAGTGCCTCCTGCAAACTGACATCAGGAACCTGGCCTGCTGACTTTTGTTTCTCTGGGGAAAGGCCATGATTCATGTCCAGTGCCCGGTGGCATGGAGTGGCCGGCTGCCTGCTGAAATTCCGAACGGATCAGGATGCCTCCCAGATGCAAGGGGCCCGCACAGGCAACTGTGGTTGGTTTGACAGTGCCAAGTGCCTCCTGCAAACTGACATCAGCAACCTGGCCTGGTGACTTTTGTTTCTCAGGGGAAAGGCCATCGTTTTTATCCAGGGCACGGTGGACCGGAGTGGCCGGATGCCTGCGGAAATTCCGAACGGATCAGTATACCGCCTAGATGCAAGGTGCCCGCACAGGCAACTGTGGCTGGTTTGACAGTGCCAAGTGCCTCCTGCAAACTGACATCAGGAACCTGGCCTGGTGACTTTTGTTTCTCTGGGGAAAGGCCATGGTTCATGTGCAGTGCCCGGTGGCTAGTAGTGGCCGGCTGCCTGCTGAAATTCCGCACAGATGAGGATACCACCTAGAAGCAAATGCCCCCACAGGCACCAGTGGCTGGTTTAACAGTGCCAAGTGCCTCCTGCAAACTGACATCAGGAACCTGGCCTGCTGACTTTTGTTTCTCTGGGGAAACGCCATGATTCATGTCCAGTGCCCGGTGGCATGGAGTGGCCGGCTGCCTGCTGAAATTCCGAACGGATCAGGATGCCTCCCAGATGCAAGGGGCCCGCAAAGGCAACTGTGGTTGGTTTGACAGTGCCAAGTGCCTCCTGCAAACTGACATCAGGAACCTGGCCTGGTGACTTTTGTTTCTCAGGGGAAAGGCCATCGTTTTTATCCAGGGCACGGTGGACCGGAGTGGCCGGATGCCTGCGGAAATTCCGAACGGATCAGTATACCGCCTAGATGCAAGGTGCCCGCACAGGCAACTGTGGCTGGTTTGACAGTGCCAAGTGCCTCCTGCAAACTGACATCAGGAACCTGGCCTGGTGACTTTTGTTTCTCTGGGGAAAGGCCATCGTTCGTGTCCAGTGCCCGGTGGCCAGGAGTGGCCGGCTGCCTGCTGAAATTCCGCACGGATGAGGATACCACAAGGATGCAAGATGCCCCCACAGGCAACTGTGGCTGGTTTGACAGTGCCAAGTGCCTCCTGCAAACTGACATCAGGAACCTGGCCTGGTGAGTTTTGTTTCTCTGGGGAAAGGCCATGGTTCCTGTGCAGGGCTTGGTGGCGAGTAGTGGCCGGCCGCCAGCTGAAATTCCTCACGGTTGAGGATACCTCCCAGATGAAAGGAGCCCGCACAGGCAACTGTGGCTGGTTTGACAGTGCCAAGTGCCTCCTGCAAACTGACATCAGGAACCTGGCCGGGGGAGTTTTGTTTCTCTGGGGAAAGGCCATCGTTCGTGTCCAGTGCACGGCGGCCTGGAGTGCCCGGCTGCCTGCTGAAATTCCGCACAGATGAGGATACCAGCTAGAAGCAAATGCCCCCACAGGCACCAGTGGCTGGTTTAATAGTGCCAAGTGCCTCCTGCAAACTGACATCAGGAACCTGGCCTGCTGACTTTTGTTTCTCTGGGGAAACGCCATGATTCATGTCCAGTGCCCGGTGGCATGGAGTGGCCGGCTGCCTGCTGAAATTCCGAACGGATCAGTATACCGCCTAGATGCAAGGTGCCCGCACAGGCAACTGTGGCTGGTTTGACAGTGCCAAGTGCCTCCTGCAAACTGACATCAGGAACCTGGCCGGGGGAGTTTTGTTTCTCTGGGGAAAGGCCATCGTTCGTGTCCAGTGCACGGCGGCCTGGAGTGCCCGGCTGCCTGCTGAAATTCCGCACAGATGAGGATACCAGCTAGAAGCAAATGCCCCCACAGGCACCAGTGGCTGGTTTAATAGTGCCAAGTGCCTCCTGCAAACTGACATCAGGAACCTGGCCTGGTGACTTTTGTTTCTCTGGGGAAAAGCCATGGTTCAAGTCCAGGGCCGGGTGGCCCGGATTGGCCGGCTGTCTGTTGAAATTCCGCACGGATCAGGATGCCTCCCAGACCAAAGGTACCACCACAGGCGCCTGTGGCTGTTTTGACAGTGCCAAGTGCCTCCTGCAAACTGACATCAGGAACCTGGCCTGCTGACTTTTGTTTCTCTGTGGAATGGCCATGGTTCGTGTCAAGTGCCCCGTGGCCTGGAGTGGCCGGCTGCCTGCTGAAATTCCGAACGGATCAGGATACCACAAGGATGCAAGATGCCCCCACAGGCACCTGTGGCTGGTTTGACATTGCCAAGTGCCTCCTGCAAACTGACATCAGGAACCTGGCCTGGTGACTTTTGTTTCTCAGGGGAAAGGCCATCGTTGTTATCCAGGGCACGGTGGACCGGAGTGGCCGGATGCCTGCGGAAATTCCGAACGGATCAGTATACCTCCTAGATTCAAGGTGCCCCCACAGGCAACTGTGGTTGGTTTGACAGTGCCAAGTGCCTCCTGCAAACTGACATCAGGAACCTGGCATGGTGACTTTTGTTTCCCAGGGGAAAGGCTATGGCTCGTGTCCTGGGCCCGGTGGCCCGGAGTGGCCGGCTGCCTGCTGAAATTCCGAACGGATCAGGATACATCCAAGATGCAAGGGGCCCCCACAGGCACCTGTGGCTGGTTTGACAGTGCCAAGTGCCTCCTGCAAACTGACATCAGGAACCTGGCCTGGTGACTTTGTTTCTCTGGGGCAAGGCCATCGTTCCACTTCTGAGCCCCGTAGCCCGTAGTGCCTAGATGCCTGCTGAAATTCTGCACGGATCAGGATATCTCTCAGATGCAAGGCGCCCCCACAGGCACCTGTGGCTGGTTTGACAGTGCCAAGTGCCTCCTGCAAACTGACATCAGGAACCTGGCCGGCTGACTTTTGTTTCTCTGGGGAAACGCCATGATTCATGTCCAGTGCCCGGTGGCATGGAGTGGCTGGCTGCCTGCTGAAATTACGAACGGATTAGGATACCTCCCAGATGCAGGGGGCCCCCACAGGCACCTGTGGGTGGTTTGATAGTGCCAAGTGCCTCCTGAAAACTGACATCAGGAACCTGGCCTGTGACTTTTGTTTCTCTGGGGAAAGGCCATGGTTCAAGTCCAGGGCCGGGTGGCCCGGATTGACCTGCTGTCTGTTGAAATTCCGCACGGATCAGGATGCCTCCCAGACCAAAGGTACCACCACAGGCGCCTGTGTCTGGTTTGACAGTGCCAAGTGCCTCCTGCAAACTGACATCAGGAACCTGGCCTGGTGACTTTTGTTTATCTGGGGAATGGCCATGTTTCGTGTCAAGTGCCCCGTGGCCTGGAGTGGCTGGCTGCCTGCTGAAATTCCGCACGGATCAGGATACCACAAGGATGCAAGATGCCCCCACAGGCACCTGTGGCTGGTTTGACAGTGCCAAGTGCCTCCTGCAAACTGACATCAGGAACCTGGCCTGGTGACTTTTGTTTCTCAGGGGAAAGGCCATCGTTGTTATCCAGGGCACGGTGGACCGGAGTGGCCGGATGCCTGCGGAACTTCCGAACGGATCAGTATACCGCCTAGATGCAAGGTGCCCGCACAGGCAACTGTGGCTGGTTTGACAGTGCCAAGTGCCTCCTGCAAACTGACATCAGGAACCTGGCCTGGTGACTTTTGTTTCTCTGGGGAAAGGCCATGGTTCGTGTCCAGGGCCCGGTGGCCTGGAGTGGCCGGCTGCCTGCTGAAATTCCGCACGGATGAGGATACCACAAGGATGCAAGATGCCCCCACAGGCAACTGTGGCTGGTTTGACAGTGCCAAGTGCCTCCTGCAAACTGACATCAGGAACCTGGCCTGGTGACTTTTGTTTCTCTGGGGAAAGGCCATGGTTCCTGTGCAGGGCTTGGTGGCGAGTAGTGGCCGGCCGCCAGCTGAAATTCCTCACGGTTGAGGATACCTCCCAGATGAAAGGAGCCCGCACAGGCAACTGTGGCTGGTTTGACAGTGCCAAGTGCCTCCTGCAAACTGACATCAGGAACCTGGCCTGGTGACTTTTGTTTCTCTGGGGAAAGGCCATCGTTCGTGTCCAGTGCCCGGTGGCATGGAGTGGCCGGCTGCCTGCTGAAATTCCGCACGGATGAGGATACCACAAGGATGCAAGATGCCCCCACAGGCACCTGTGGCTGGTTTGACAGTGCCAAGTGCCTCCTGCAAACTGACATCAGGAACCTGGCCTGGTGAGTTTTGTTTCTCTGGGGAAAGGCCATGGTTCATGTCCAGTGCCCGGTGGCTTGGAGTGGCCGGCTGCCTGCTGAAATTCCGCACAGATGAGGATACCACCTAGAAGCAAATGCCCCCATAGGCACCAGTGGCTGGTTTAACAGTGTCAAGTGCCTCCTGCAAACTGACATCAGGAACCTGGCCTGCTGACTTTTGTTTCTCTGGGGAAACGCCATGATTCATGTCCAGTGCCCGGTGGCATGGAGTGGCCGGCTGCCTGCTGAAATTCCGAACAGATCAGGATGCCTCCCAGATGCAAGGGGCCCCCACAGGCAACTGTGGTTGGTTTGACAGTGCCAAGTGCCTCCTGCAAACTGACATCAGGAACCTGGAATGGTGACTTTTGTTTCCAGGGGAAAGGCTATGGCTCGTGTCCTGGGCCCGGTGGCCCGGAGTGGCCGGCTGCCTGCTGAAATTCCTCACGGTTGAGGATAGCTCCCAGATGCAAGCTGCCCCCACAGGCAACTGTTGGTAGTTTGACAGTGCCAAGTGCCTCCTGCAAACTGACATCAGTGACCTGGCCTGGTGACTTTTGTTTCTCTGGGGAAAGGCCATGGTTCATGTCCAGTGCCCGGTGGCCTGGAGTGGCCGGCTGCCTGCTGAAATTCCGCACAGATGAGGATACCACCTAGAAGCAAATGCCCCCACAGGCACCAGTGGCTGGTTTAACACTGCCAAGTGCCTCCTGCAAACTGACATCGGGAACCTGGCCTGCTGTCTTTTGTTTCTCTGGGGAAACGCCATGATTCATGTCCAGTGCCCGGTGGCTTGGAGTGGCCGGCTGCCTACTGAAATTCCGAACGGATCAGGATACCTCCCAGATGCAAGGGGCCCCCACAGGCAACTGTGGCTGGTTTGACAGTGCCACGTGCCTCCTGCAAACTGACATCAGGAACCTGGCCTGGTGACTTTTGTTTCTCTGGGGAAAAGCCATGGTTCAAGTCCAGGGCCGGGTGGCCCGGATTGGCCGGCTGTCTGTTGAAATTCCGCACGGATCAGGATGCCTCCCAGACCAAAGGTACCACCACAGGCGCCTGTGGCTGTTTTGACAGTGCCAAGTGCCTCCTGCAAACTGACATCAGGAACCTGGCCTGCTGACTTTTGTTTCTCTGTGGAATGGCCATGGTTCGTGTCAAGTGCCCCGTGGCCTGGAGTGGCCGGCTGCCTGCTGAAATTCCGAACGGATCAGGATACCACAAGGATGCAAGATGCCCCCACAGGCACCTGTGGCTGGTTTGACATTGCCAAGTGCCTCCTGCAAACTGACATCAGGAACCTGGCCTGGTGACTTTTGTTTCTCAGGGGAAAGGCCATCGTTGTTATCCAGGGCACGGTGGACCGGAGTGGCCGGATGCCTGCGGAAATTCCGAACGGATCAGTATACCTCCTAGATTCAAGGTGCCCCCACAGGCAACTGTGGTTGGTTTGACAGTGCCAAGTGCCTCCTGCAAACTGACATCAGGAACCTGGCATGGTGACTTTTGTTTCCCAGGGGAAAGGCTATGGCTCGTGTCCTGGGCCCGGTGGCCCGGAGTGGCCGGCTGCCTGCTGAAATTCCGAACGGATCAGGATACATCCAAGATGCAAGGGGCCCCCACAGGCACCTGTGGCTGGTTTGACAGTGCCAAGTGCCTCCTGCAAACTGACATCAGGAACCTGGCCTGGTGACTTTGTTTCTCTGGGGCAAGGCCATCGTTCCACTTCTGAGCCCCGTAGCCCGTAGTGCCTAGATGCCTGCTGAAATTCTGCACGGATCAGGATATCTCTCAGATGCAAGGCGCCCCCACAGGCACCTGTGGCTGGTTTGACAGTGCCAAGTGCCTCCTGCAAACTGACATCAGGAACCTGGCCGGCTGACTTTTGTTTCTCTGGGGAAACGCCATGATTCATGTCCAGTGCCCGGTGGCATGGAGTGGCTGGCTGCCTGCTGAAATTACGAACGGATTAGGATACCTCCCAGATGCAGGGGGCCCCCACAGGCACCTGTGGGTGGTTTGATAGTGCCAAGTGCCTCCTGAAAACTGACATCAGGAACCTGGCCTGTGACTTTTGTTTCTCTGGGGAAAGGCCATGGTTCAAGTCCAGGGCCGGGTGGCCCGGATTGACCTGCTGTCTGTTGAAATTCCGCACGGATCAGGATGCCTCCCAGACCAAAGGTACCACCACAGGCGCCTGTGTCTGGTTTGACAGTGCCAAGTGCCTCCTGCAAACTGACATCA